>NC_133771.1:164172995-164472995 GCF_003597395.2 Chelonoidis abingdonii
GCCTCTTGTGCATGCCAGGGTTTCAGAAGGTTAATGTGATAAATCTGTTCTTGTTTTCGGCGTCCTGGCTGCCGCACCTTGTAGGTTACTTCCCCCACGGGTTCAGCCACCTCATAGGGTTTCTGCTACCGGGCCAGAAGCTTGCTTTCTGCCGTGGGTACCAACACCATCACCCGATCCCCTGGTTGGAACTGTCGGACTTTTGCCTGGCGATTGTAATAGGTTCTCTGGGCCTCCTTTGCCTTTTCCAAATGTTCCTGTACAATAGGGGTGACCCAGGCTATCCTGTCTCGCATCTGTATTAAATGTTCTATTATATTTCTCCCCTCATTGGGTTCCTCTTCCCAAATCTCTTTGGCAAAATCTAGTATGTCATAAGGATGACGCCCGTATAATAACTCGAAGGAGGAAAACCCAGTTGAGGCCTGAGGTACCTCCCGGATAGCGAACATAAGGTAGGGCAGTAGAGTGTACCAATCCTTCCTGTCCCGACTTACCACCTTCCTTATCATAGCCTTGAGGGTTTTGTTAAACCTTTCTACCAGCCCATCAGTCTGTGGATGGTAGACTGAAGTTCTCAGGGTATGTATATGGAGAAGCATACAGAGGTCCTTCATTAGCTTTGACATAAGTGGGGTTCCTTGGTCTGTTAATATCTCCTTTGGTAGCCCCACTCGGGCAAAGATCCCCACCAACTCTTTGTCTATCATTTTAGAGGCTGTGTTCCACAGGGGAACGGCTTCTGGGTAGCGAGTAGCATAGTCCAAAACAACAAGTATATATTGGTGTTCCCAAGCCGTCTTCTCCAGGGGTTCCACTAGGTTCATGGCTATTCGCTCAAAGAGGACCTCTATGATGGGAAGGGGTACTAAAGGTGCCCTCAGGTCGGGATGGGGACTGTGCAGTTGACACTCTGGGCAGGACACACAGTATCTCCGCACTTCTCCATGTACTCCGGGCCAGAAGAACCATTGTAGGACTCGTGCCAGGGTCTTCTCTACCCCATGTGCCGCGGGGACCTCATCTATTTCAGTCACCTCCTTTCTAATGTTGTCATACCTTGGGTCTTCAGCCTGGTCCCGTCCAAAATTTCCTTTTCCAGGGCTAATCTGCCCAAGATCTAGGGGCCCAGTCTCTGTTGCCTCTACTGGTTCAGAAGCATTAGGGTGAGGGTCAGACTCTGGTGCTTCTCTCCTTTGGATGGCCTCCTTTTCAGCTGCTCGGGTCCACCTACCTACAAGAGCGACCCTCTGGCTTTGAGTCAGTATTTGGGTTCCCAAGGCCTTAGCTGCCCTCCTTTCTGTTTTTGACTTTCTACCCTGTCTGGGAATGGAAAATAAATTTGGAGATATTTCAGAGAAGACTGGGGGTTGACAGTCTACTGTGGATGCCTCACTAACTTCAGGGTTTCCCTATTTCTCCAATTTTCCTACTGGGAGTAAGTCTCCAAACCCTGGGAAGTCCCTCCCTATGAGCACCGAGTATGGGAGTTTAGGGACTACACTTGCTGCTACCCCAGTAGTGTTCCTCTGAATCTTGATTTTTACTGGGATAGTGGGGTAATAACCAACTGTCCCATGGACGCATGTTTATCCCCGTATGCTTAGCCCGCAGCAGCTGACTACACTTCATGAGCTTCCCTGAGACAAGCGTGATAGCACTCCCCGAATCAACCAGTGCTGTGGTCTCTACCCCATTTAGCTTTACTGGTCTGGTGTACATATGTGGGGTTAGTGAGACCCCCACAAGGTGGATTAAGGAGCATGGGTCTGTCCAGTTCCCCAGGTTACACTGCATAGGCTCCTCAGCATTGGGAGATTGTGCAGCTATATGTCCCCACTCCCCGCAGGCATAACACCTGTATGGGGCCTTAGGCATTCCCCGGTCTCTTGGTTTGGGCAGTCTAACATCACGATCCTCTTCTCCCTCAGTACTCCGACTCTTTGTGGTTTCTGGTGGGTCTTCAGCCCCTCTCTTTTTCCACCTGTGATCTCCTGGTTGCCCAGTCACCCGAGCTCTAGGCTTGGTGCTGCTAATTTAACCCGGGGTGTCTCTTCCTTAACTGACTGGGTCAGCTCCCTTGCTGTCCTTCGTCTCTCTACCAGTGCGACAACCTCATCATAGGTGGAGGGTTCGTTCTGGCTTACCCAAGCATGAAGGTCTGGCAGTAGCCCCCTCATGTATCAGTTGATGACCAGAACCTCTAGTATCTCTTTCGGACTCCGGGATTCCGTTCGCAACCACTTTCGTGCGAGATGAATGAGGTCATACAATTGGGACCAAGGGGTTTTGTTTTCCTGGTACCTCCACTCATGATACTGCTGGGCCCACACTGCAGTTGTTACCCCAGATCTGGCCAGGATCTGTGCTTTCAGCTGGGGGTAGTCTGCTGCAGCCTCTTCAGTCAGGTCATAGTAGGCCTTCTGGGCCTTCCCACACAGGAATAGGGCAAAGATGCCAGACCACTGATCTCGAGGCCAGGCCTCCCGTAGGCCTGTCCTCTCAAAGGCCAGAAGCTATGCCTCTACATCATCCTTCCGCGTCATTTTCTGCAGCCAATGGCTGGCCCGTATGATCCGCATCCCATCATGGCCACGGTTCAGCTCTGTAAGGGTCTTTACCTGGTTTACCGGTTCCCGCAACATAGCTCAGTCTTGAGAAGCCTGGTCCATCAGCAGGTGATTAGTCTCTTGCTGCAGCCTCACTGCCTCCTGTTGAGTGGCTGCCTGGACACGGGTAGCCTCCTGCTGGGCCGCTGTAGCTTGTATCAATGCCTGCAATAAGTCATCCATTGTGGTGAAAAAAAATTAAACACTCTCCTTTTTTTTTTTTTAAATCACCCTCCTTCTTCCGCCACGCTGTGCACACCAAATCCCACTCTTCACACCAGTTGTCACAAAGTTCCTCCTCTACCTTGGTGGATCCTGCGCTTATTGGCAGATTTGCTCACCTCAGTGATCTTCCCCACAGTCTGGGTCAGCTCCTCCTGTGTCTGATCAATAGTTGGGAGGTTTGGGGGGAACCCAGGCCCTCCCTCTACTCTGGGTTCCAGCCCAGGGCCCTGTGGATTGCAGCTGTCTATAGTGCCTCCTGTAACAGCTGCATGATGGCTACAACTCCCTGGGCTACTTCCCCATGGGCTCCTCCAAACACCTTCTTTATCCTCACCACAGGACCTTCCTCCTGGTGTCGGATTAACACTTGTATCCTCTAGTTTCTCCAGCAATCTTCACTCTCAGTTCCTTGCCGCCTCTTGGTTCCCATGCTCTTCACACGCACTTCATCTCCTCTGGCTCCCCCCACCTGACTGGGGAAGTTGAGCCTCCTTTTTAAACCCAAGGTGCCCTGATTAGCCTGCTTTGATCGGCTGCAGGTGTTCTAATCCGCCCTGGGTCTGCTTTATTGAGTTCTGAGCAGGTTCCTGTTACTCTAGTGCAGCCCCTGCTCTGGTCAGTCAGGACAGAAAACTACTTCATCCAGTGACCAGTATACGGCCCTCTACCAGATTCCTGTACCCCACTGAGTTTGGGTCTGTCACACCCTGCTTCCCCTGGAAAAAAGTAGGGCATGAATGCCCTTAAACCAGGAGTCAGCAACCTTGGCCGCAGCTTGCCGGTGGTAAGTACCCTGGGCAGGCTGGGCTAGTTTGTTACCTGCTTGCGTTGGCAGTTCGGTGGACCGTGGCTCCCACATGCGCCGGTTTGCCGTCCCAGACCAATGGGAGTGGCGGGAAGCCACAGCCAGCACATCCCTCGGCCCGCACTGCTTCCCGCAGCCCCCATTGGCCTGGGACAGCAAACCGCGGCCAGTGGGAGCCACAGTCGTCCGAACCTGCCGATGTGGCAGGTAAACAAACTGGCCCGGCCTGCCAAGGGGCTTATCCTGGCGAGCCACGTCCCAAAGGTTGCTGACCCCTGCCTTAAGCATTCTTCTTCTTAGCCTTCCCCGGCACTAGTGCAGAAACTGAAGGACTCTGAAGTGTTGCAATCACAAAACTTGCAGCACATTCCAGAACTCTGGCTCTCTCAGCAAGCATCGTGTAATCAGCACTGGCCTAGAGTATGGAGTTTCCATTAACGTGAGCTAAATAGTGAGAGCTTTTGGAAAGTGCATATGTGATTACTGCAGAAAGGGGAATATATTTATTTGTTTGCCTGACCGGCAGTGACTGTAAAATATTTCTGACATGAGGCAATGTAGCTGTGCCAAGCTCCAGCCAGGCACCAGGCAGACCCATTCCCTTTTCTCTAGGGTGTTCCAAAGCATTGTCTGACAGCAGCACTCCTGATTTGCTCCCATAAAAGAAATCAATCAAATTCAATGTTTTCATTCCCATCCAATATGTCATTTTAATGAGGAAGTAGCTGTGTAATAGCAAGTATTTCCACAGAGCCCCCTGCCACATTCTTCCCATCTGGCCTTGTTCTCTAACCCTGAATATCCCCAAATGCATTGTGGCGCAGTGGAGGTGCTTACATAAGAAGATGGATGATACCATTTTGGCTCCCCTTTCTTCAGCATTTTTTGAGCCAATGGAGGAGGATTTCTATTGCATTCACCCCCTCCATGTCCTGTAGCATGGGGATTATATGGCACATATTACACCCTTTTGTTATAGGCACGTGATTACCAGCACATTTATTCACTCTGGTGGTTCCGAGCAATTCCAGACTGAAAACATTCATAAAAGAAAGCTGGGGAGGTTTCTGAGAACTCTTTATTTGGGATTCTAATTCTGTGTTGCACAGTTTTGTGACCTCTGGTGCCCGAAGGATAATTAGGAACCAGCTTTTAAAAATAGTCCATTCATTTTGGGTGCCCAGCCTGACACACTGCAGGCCAGCCACTCACAGATCCCACTGATGCCTGCTGGAGTTGTAGGTACCTCGCACCTGTGAAGTGTCTCAGATTGGATATCCCAAAACTTAAGATCACTAAATTAGTGGAAACTTTTCACATTTTTGTCTACATCTTTACAGAACCATAAAGTGATAAAAAACAACCAAACGGCAGCCAGGACCTGTGTCATGTTTTCCATGTTATTTCTATAACAAGTTAGAACGGATTTACATGAAGAGATAACATGACTTCAGCACTCACTTTCAATCATTGTGTGGCACTTCTTGAGTATGTTGGCATCTATTTCTGGTATTAAACCTCACTTCAGCTAGATTAGTCCTGTACAATTATTAGAGCTCACTTTTTATCCATACCAGTGAGTAAATTGGATCACTTATTCTGATCTGTTTTAATTAGATGGAACTCAGCTAAAGCTTCCTAAGAAATATGTTAATATCTAATAAACACTGCAAAAATAAAATATGGGTGAAATGTTTAGAAGTGCCTATGTGACTTAGGAATCTAATTCCCATTTTCAAAAGTGACCTAAACACGTAGGAAACTAAGCCCTATTGATTTTTAGTGAGACTTAGGCTCATGAGTGCCCAAGTCACTTTTGAAAATAACACTAGGTACTTTTGAAAATTGTACCCTATGCCAGCCAAATAGACTTTTCTCTCCACAGCATACACAGTGGCTATGAGTAATTCAAGAAGCTATTTAAGAATTATGTCCATGAGCTTTGAAAGTGGTGCCTACAATTAGGCTCTTAAATCTCTATTTAGGCAACTAAATAAGTAGCCTAATTTTCAATATTATTGGCTTCAACTGTCCTGCGGGTATTCAGAAACTCTGAAAATTAGGCTGCCAGTGTCAAGTTGGGAACCATAATGGAGGTCTGGAATATGTAGATCCCAACTTCTATATACCTCAGTTTTCCCTTCTACAATATGGGTGTGACCCTATTTACCTAGCAGGCAGGGCTGCAGTGTGACTTTAGTGGATGTTTGCAAAGCTCTTTGAGATCTTCAGACAAAAGGCTCTAGAGAAGTGCAAGTTACTGTTACTGGTGAGGACCAGTGCTTTCTGCCTTTGTGTAGTTTTTCTTAGATGTGCAAAATTAAAATCTGAACCATCTGAATGTTGTTAAGACTCATGTTATCATTATTCCACCTGCTACAAGGTTATTTTCAATGCTATCATGCATTTCTGTTATGAAAAAAAAGGAAGATTTTATAGTAAAAATATTTTTTATTATTACACAGGGAAAAGGAGACAGTCTACTAAAGAAACATTCAGTCCTTTCTTTCAGATCTAAGATTTGTTGCTGATCAAAACACAGGGATGATTTTGGGAGAAGTAGTATGTTACTTGCTGCTTGAAACCTTTTTCTTGTAAATAGTATGGTAGTATCTGAGGAGCACTACCAAATGGGAACGGCATTAACAATCAGTACTATTGGGGTCTTTAAGCAATGGGAAAGCATCCCTTATTCCCCAGAAAAGACAAACACAGTCTCTGGAGTCAGATGCTCACGTCTGAATGAGTTGGATTTGAAGTACACTGTTAGCTGCTCCCTGCCCTTGAGGTCTGATTTTCAGAAGTGTTGAGCACCTACCATTGCCATTGGGGAAAGACCTGGCCCCCTGAAACTAATAGAAGTTTTGTCCAGGATTTCACTCCTCAACTTCCGCTGGACTAGTTGGTGCTCTTCAACCCTTGAAACCAGGCCCTTAGATGTTACCAAACACAGTGGGTCTTATCCTGCAGTCCTTATTGAAGGAAAACTCCCATCAGCCTGAGTGCGTGTGCTTGGCCTGCATAGAGACTGGCGTATCAGACCCAACGATAACAGGAACAGCTTGTTGTCAGGACTGCAAAGACCATGTGTGGCAGCTTTGACTCTTTCGCCTTTGCATGGTGTCAGTAATGGGGCAGGTTTTATTAATGGAGTTGCACAGAGTGGAAGTCAACACAGGATTTGGCCCAGCATGTTCACCTGCCTTAGTAAGCAAGAGCTTGCCCCATCTGCCCTCTCACTCGGCTGCCTTCCTGAGAATTCAGATTAGGAAAACCTGAACTGTTTGTCCTTGCTTGGACAATGCATATACAGGAAGACAAAACAGAACCCAAGCAACACTCTTCCCCCCACCGAACTGTTAAAGAGGCACTCGGACACCATGGCAAAGGGGTCGATGCCCATGCTAAAAAGGAGACCAGATCAAGGCACTGTGAGAGGAGTCTCCCTCCTTCTACAGTCCTTGTACATGGCTTGGCTGCATGCAGTGGCCATAAAAACCCTTTAGGTGGCCAAAGGAGAATCCCTCCATTGCAAGCAGAGTGTAGGACAATCATAGTTGTCTTACAAGGTCCATCCCATAAGCCCTGGCATGGAGGGCTTATTGTGAGCGGGATGAGTTTTACTGGGGTGTCCATTTGGAACCCTATAAGGAAACTACAATGTAGTTTCTATTACCAGTAGTTTATATTTAACACATTGCAGAGAGTGTTCAGACCTGAAGCTGTAGGAGGGGTGGGGCGAGGTGGGGGGCAAGGCAGGTTGATTTTCCCAGTGATCTGCAGACCAGAAAGATAAATCTGCAATCTCTGTTGGTATGTTTTATGCTGGTGGATTTTGTTAAATTAGAATCAAAGCTATTGCATCCTAAGCCACTCACACTAAGTGTTCTTCCAATTTTAGCAGCATTCTTTCCAGGGTCAGCTACATTTGTTTTTATCTTCTCTATGGCAACTGATGACCTAAGTCTGAATATGTATAATTCTGCATGATCTCCTGTTATATATTTCTTCCACAGCTGCATGAATCAGGACTGTCTGATCCAATCACATGTTGCAATGCCTAATGCTTTCTTTAATAAATTCCAGATTCTCAGAGTCAGCAAAGTTTACATATCCCAAGTAATAATTTTCAACGTTAATAGAGACAGACCCTGAATTGGATTGTATCTTTATTTATTTTTTTAATCTTCTCGAGTCTGACCAGAATCTATTTGTGGGAAACCTAACCGAATGGATAAATGATAATGAGACAAACACTTAATCTTTTAATAATATCAAGTGAAAAATCCAATGGCAGGTTAGCATAGAAGTTAAATAAGAAACCACGACTAAATTCTTATTGGGGACAAGTTCAGGTATGCTGAGCAAGGGATGTAATTAGAGACAAGCCTGAATAAGCACCCCAGATTCGCACAACTCTCTGAACTTTGAAACAGTGGGCCTGATTTTTCTCCCAGACCAGTTTTATACCAGTTTAACTGTATCAGGTCGTGCCATGCTATGCCCCTTCTGTAGTCATTGATACCAGTGCCCAGTGAATGCAAGGGGAGTGTTAAATTCTCCCAAATGCAAATAGTAATATTTTACACCTACACTGCACTAATTTTGCACTGGTGCAAGTGGTTGCCCAAGGTGCATGTCAATGCTGAATCCGGCCCATAGACATCTATAGAGTTACATCTGATTTACAATAATGGAAGTGAGAGTAAAATCAGGCCCTGATTTGGAACCCGAATATGATCTGGTGCTGAATTTCAGAGGCAACCCCTATTTTTATAATGAGCCAAGCCAAAAAATCCAGCTCCAAGTACCCCTCACCTTTGAGTGGATCTTCAAAATACATACCTCATATTACAGCTTGGGACAATCACTGGTTGTTATGACTGGTTATGCATTAAAAGCAAGGCTTGTGGTCACAGTATGAGGAGGTACTAGGGAATGCAATTGCTAGTGTGTTTAAGCGGCTACAGAAAAATTGTTAATTACTGTCGCTTCATAGAATCATGGAATATCAGGTTTGGAAGGGACTTCAGGAGGTCATCTAGTCCACCCCCCTGCTCAAAACATGACCAATTCCCAACTAAATCATCCCAGCCAGGGCTTTGTCAAGCCGGACCTTAAAAACCTCTAAGGAAGGAGATTCCACCACCTCCCTAGGTAACCCATTCCAGTGCTTCACCACCCTCCTAGTGAAAAAGTTTTTCCTAATATCCAACCTAAACCTCCCCCACTGCAACTTGAGACCATTACTCCTTGTTCTGTCATCTGGTACCACTGAGAACAGTCTAGATCCATCCTCTTTGGAACCCCCTTTCAGGTAGTTGAAAGCAGCTATCAAATCCCCCCTCATTCTTCTCTTCTGCAGACTAAACAATCCCAGTTCCCTCAGCCTCTCCTCATAAGTAATGTGCTCCAGCCTCCTAATCATTTTTGTTGCCTTCCGCTGGATTCTCTCCAGTTTTTCCACATCCTTCTTGTAGTGTGGGGCTCAAAACTGGACACAGTACTCCAGATGAGGCCTCACCAATGTCGAATAGAGGGGAATGATCATGTCCCTTGATCTGCTGGCTATGCTCCTACTTGTACAGCCCAAAATGCTGTTAGCCTTCGTGGCAACAAGGGCACATTGTCGACTCATATCCAGCTTCTCGTCCACTGTAACCCCTAGGTCCTTTTCTGCAGAACTGCTGCCTAACCATTCGGTCCCTAGTCTGTAGTAGTGCATAGGATTCTTCCGTCCTAAGTCCAGGACTCTGCACTTGTCCTTGTTGAACCTCATCAGATTTCTTTTGGCCTAACCCTCTACTTTCTAACTTCAGTGATATATCACCATAGTGCTAAAGGCCCATCATGCTAGGCTTGAGCTGCAGGGACACCCCTTGCTGTTGGTGGGGTGGAAGCTCCAGATAAAGGAGAAGAGAACAAATAGAGAAAAGAGATTTCAGAGATTGACTTGTAGCTGCTTCAATTATAGTAACATTTTAAAAGGCTGCACAATGTATGTCAAACCTATGATTTGACGACACACTGTCAAGTGCTTTCTCCCCAGCTCCATTGTTTGTAATTTTCTCCCAGGAACTTGTAAATACAACTTCATTCCTAATAAATTTTGCCCTCTTTCTAGTTGGCAAACCTTAGGTTTGTTTCGCCTGTGTTTTTAACAGAGCTGAGATGAATTTCATTAATTTGCAAAACTAACAAAGTGAACCTAGTGCTCATGACACTGCCTGTCTTGACAGCAAAAAGGATGTGCTTTTCTGTTTTTGAGTTAAACGTCATTGAAAAGTCTCCTTAACATGCAATAAGAAGTTGGCTAAAACATCTGAAGCTCTGCTGGCTGGTCTTGTCTACATGGGAAAATTACGCTGGCTTATTTATGTCCATTTTTAAGTCAGTATAGTGACACAGGTCCAAGCACCTGTGTGGACATGCCTATTTGGATTTCATAATGCCTTATTTCAGACTATCTTAAACCTGCTTTCAGTTGACTTAGGTCAGGTCTACATGACAGACCCATATTGGTATAACTACATCGCTCAGGGGTGTGAAAAATCCATACCCGGAGTGACGTAGTTATACCGACCTCTCCTCTTGGGGAGATGGATTAAGTACACCGACAGGAGAGCTCTCTCCCATCAGCGTAGGAGCATCTTCACTTAAGTGCTACAGTGGTGCAGCTGCATTGGTGCAGCTGTGCTGATGCAGTATTTTAAGTGTAAACTGCTCACAAACTAAACCAGAAAAAAGTCACTTTTAAACTGCAGTCAGAGAGCCCACACAGGGATTGGCACTGGCTTAACAGTATCAATTTATATTAGCTCCTTACACTATATGGTGCATCTTCCCAAGGCCTAATCTAAGGCCACGTCTACATTACAAAATCAAGTCGAGCTAATTTACATCAGCATGCAGCTGTCACAGTAATTACGTCACTTGTGCGTGTCTACATTTTGCTTCTTGTGTCGGTGATGTGCATCGTCACCTGGGACGCTTGTATTGATTGTACAGTGTGTGGCATTATGGGATGGGCCCTGAAAGCCAGTAACAGTCCATATAAGCAACACAGTGTCTACACTGACACTGCTTCAACCTAATTACATCAGCCTTGACTCTAGCTGCTAGTGGAGGTGGAGTTTGATGTCGGTGTAGTGAGGCAGTTATGTCGGCGGTAGCGAAATGTAAGTGTAGACCTTACATGGTTAGGTCGACGTAAGCTGCCTTGTGTTGACCTAACTCTGGAGTGTAGACCAGACCTGAGGGTATATCTACATTGCAGTTGGAGGTATGATTGCAGCTCAGGTAGGCATACCCATGCTAGCTTTCATCTAGCTAGCACAGCTATCAATAGAAGCGAAAACATGGTGACAGAGGCTTCAGTGCAACTGTGGGTACATACTGTATCAAAGGCCCCGTCTAGACTACGCGCGAAAATCGATTTTAGATACGCAATTTCAGCTACGAGAATAGCGTAGCTGAAATCGAATATCTAAAATCGATTTACTCACCCGTCTTCACCGCGCAGGATCGATGTGCGCGGCTCGCCATGTCGAATCCGGAACTTCGTTTGTTTTGGTGGAGTTCCAGAATCGATCTAAGCGCGCTCTGGGTTCGATATATCCCGTCTAGACCAGACGCGATATATCGAACCCCGAGCAATCGATTTTAACACGCCGAAACGGTTAGTCTGTGCTACCGCTTCTTCACTGCTATTGTTATTTGTTATTCAAGCTAATGCAGGTATGCCTACCCCAGCTGCAGTCACCCCCCCACCCCATTGTTGTGTAGACATACCCCAAAGGGGTTAAACTAACTTGACTGAGCTAACATGATTGAAAAACACACCCTCTTTGCCAGTCAAGACCAGGCTGGAGGGGTTTAACAACTTAGCTTTGAGCCAGACAGCCCCTGTGCAGCCTTCTCCCACACATCAATCTGGAGTTGCAGGTGTACAGACAGCAGTGTCTCAGCTACCTGAGCCCTGGGCTTCTCTGGAGCAGAGCATGGCTCAACTGCCATGAGTTTGGGGAGGTGCACAAAAGAGGACTAGGAATAAAAGACCCATTAGACTTATTTTCAGTTGAGGGGTACATGGGCATTTGAAAAGAGCTGTGCAAATAACTGACTTCTTGGTTTGCTGGCCATGCCAATAAATAAAAACAAAATTGTTTCAAGTCAACACAAAACAATTTTTTAAGAAAATTTTTAGAAAACCAAAAAGTTGGAACAAAAAATCCTTTTGGGACAAACTAAATATTTAAAAATAAAATTGAAATAAATTTTGAAATGAAAAGTCATTTGGATTGTTTTGGATTTTTTTGTTTGTTCCTTTTTTTGACTGAACAATTTGGCAAGTTCAACCTGAGTTTTGGTTCACCCAAATCTGCATTATTTGGCAAAAAAAAATGAAGTAGTTTTGGCTGAAAATTGTTGTCTAACTCGTCATCTGAACTCAGGTCTTCATGCGTACAAGCAAAATGCTCAGTATGTGGAAGGTTTAAGGACTGTTCATTGCCCAAACCTTCCCTTCATTTCGGCATACGTCTCCTCTCAACTCTGTCCAAACTTAGAAAGGAATGACCTGCTACAGTTCACTCTCCTTTAAGTCCCTCCCACTGGAGCAGTTCTCTCCATGTGAGCCAGTCTCATTATTCAAGATTACAGCAATATTTCATGGACATGGCACCAAAGAGCGCATCTCACAGTATGTTTTCTAAAACCTTTTGTACCTTTGCTGGAATGCTACTAAATCTGCACATACCAATTTGAAAACTCACCCTCGAGAATTTATCTTTGTCAGTCCCTATATAAAGCTTTTAATGCAAGGATCTCAAAGGCCTGGTCTGCATGCAGAAGTGGCACCAGTTTAACAGCAAGTGTGAAGTTAAATTGATTTAGCTAAACAGATGCAACTTTGTGTGTAGACACTCTACGCAAGCTAAACTGCTGAAAGCCAGGTTTAAAACAAAGTAGATCTACTCTCCGAATGAGGAGTAGCCAATGTGGAACTGGCTACTGGAGATAGCAGTGGGATTTCACCAGGTGACATAGAGCCAGAATAACAGTTTTATGCTAACTGCCTCTGTCATCCTTCAGTCATGTGCCTTTGGGAGAGAGGGCATGGCCAATCCCTGCTGGGCTTCTGTTACTCTCAGGTGATGGAGTCAGAGGCAGCCTAGAGAGTAAGTCAGAGTAGCCCGAAAGCTTCTCTGATTTATGCCAAAGGCTGGGCCAAGAATAAACGAGAAGCAGAAAGATAGCAGAAAGCCACCTGTGCTTTCCCTCTCAATTTTGGCACTGAGCATATCATGGCCAGAACTGATAATTGGCCCCCAGATCATTACAGCAGTTCAAATCTGGATCCAGATCCAAAGTGTACGATCCAGTTTGCCTCTAGGCCCTGATCACATCAGGTGCTGAGATCTTGCAGGATCAGCCTCCTGGAGGTGGTTCAGCCTGATTCTTTACCTGCTAAAAAGTGAGTACAGGCAGGAGAGTTGCCAGCCCCCCAGGAATTAAAGATTAATCTTTAATTAAAGATTATGTCATGTGATGAAACCTCCCAGAGTACGTCCAGCCAAAACTGGCAATCCTGATATGGTAGGTAAAACCCTATCAAATCAGAATGGTAGCATTTACACACATGTTGCACTGGTGTAAATTACTTCACAAGGTGCCTGGCTGTGGAGAATCAAGCCTCTGGATCTCATTACAAACCTGAGGCCCAATTAAGTTTCCATTGAAGTCAATGACAACATTTCCAGTTACTTCTGTGGGAGCAGGCCCAGGCCCCCTTCCTGCCACCCAGTTCCCCTGAGGGGGCTGGTTTTAAATTGAAGATGTATTTGTCAGGCCACTCTGTATAAGATCTGGAGGCATCGAGGGCTAGAATGGCTTCTTGGGGAATTTCCCAAGTGTGGGTTGTTGTAGGGCTGATATCGGCAGCTCTGTGCTGCCCTCCTGTGCAGCCCCTTGCAGAGGAAGAAGCTGGAGGCGTAACTGGGCAGGAGGGTGGTGTCTATGTGTCAGGGGAATGGCCAAGCACGAAGTGCTTGGTTATTCTGGGCTGCAGAGCCTGGAGTTGCCCAGAATTAGAGGTGCTGTAGCACAGCCACGTTTGCACCCCTATCCCCAGTCTCCTGGGCTGTATCTTCTGTGCTGTGCTCCTTAAGAGGGGCAGCACGGAATCTGTCCCCTTGTCTCTGGCCTAGAGTTAGTGACAACCTCTCAGCAAGACAGAGGCGCCTCATGGCAGTGCTGTGCTGACAAACCCTTAGCTCTAATGCTATGAACAAGGACTATAGTTTAATCTGAGGTCAACCACACTTTGCTGTGATTCAAACTGAAACCTGTGGTATCAAATGAATAGGAGCAGCAAGGGCTTTACATAACTGGCAGCTTCTCTGGAAGGTGCACTGCCGTGGCTCATTTAGAAAAATAACCTAAACTCACGGAGGCCCTGAAATCTGATCTGGAAATCTTCAGAAAGGCCTGAATTTGCAGGGCTGAGTGGCAGACCTTCACACTAGGCTTATTCAACAGACTCAGGAAAGGGGAAACTCAGCAGCTGGCAGCTAGCTGGAACTTCACCATGGCTTGTATAAACTGCATAGGTTCCAGCTACAGAGAAAGAGAGAGAGACACGAGCACACGCATGTGCTGTATGAAGAAGCGTCACAGAGCTCTCTCGTCACTGCTGCCCTTTCTGCATTGCTTGTATGGGTTGGACTGTTCCCTCACCTGGTGTAAATCACTCGATGACGTCAATGCAGCAAAGGAAATTTACGCCAGCTGAGATCCAGGGCCACCCAGAGGATTCAGGGGGCCCCCCGCTGCCAAATTGCTGCCAAAGACCCGGCACTTCGGCGGTGGGTCCCGGGGTGGAAGGATCCCCCACCTCTGGAGAAGCTCCAGGGGCCCAGGCCCCACGAGAGTTTTCCGGGGCCCCCAGAGCGAGTGAAGGACCCCACTCCAGAGGCCCTGAAAAACTCTTGTGAGGCCCCCTGCGGGGTCTGGGGCAAATTGCCCGACTTCCCCTCCCCCCGGGTGGCCCTGCTGAGATCTGGCCCCCTAGACTCATCTCTTTGGGGGATTTGGGCAAACAGAGAAACAGGAGGCTATTGTGTGGTAATGTTAAGGTTTTAGCAGCAGCCTTTACTTGCCATAAGTCAGTGAAAGAACTCTCTCTGCAGTAATGTACTTGGAACTGTCTCCACTAGGAAAGTTTGTAAGCGTTTTTGTGCACCAGTACAGTTTTAATGGTGGGTGCAAGGTATAGTGTAGCCACGTTGCAGGCATTTTTACACTGCACCCCACTACACTACACTAACCCTGCTCTGAACATGTTGAGTATCCTGATAGAGTAGCACAGTATTCAGTGTGCATCTGTGCATAAACCTCATAGGTGGGTCAGTGCACCACACAAAGGAACCAATGCAGCAACCAAGAATAGCAGAGTCCAGTAGCATTCAGGCAATGACCCTAGTGCTGACATGCCTCCATGCTGGACCGTAGTGGGAGGCAATGATGGGCTAGAAAATTCTGCTAGCTCTGTGCTATCTCAGGGAGCCCATTAAATGGGAGGAGGGAGGCACACAGGACTGGCCCCTTTATAGGGGTGGGTTCTGCATTAAAGGGCTGCAGCATAATCAAGGACAATGTTTTGCCAAGCTTCATGGCTTAGCCCAGATCTGTAGATCTCCACACAGCAGCATTACGATTGCAGTCTTTCAAAAACTCATGAGATTTTAAAAAGGAATAATAATTATGGGGTTCATTTTAGTTGTTTGGGGGGGGTTGAGCCTTTAGGTTGGACATGGGGGGGGGGTGTCACATTTCCAGGCTTTTTATCCACAGCCGTGAGGGCTAGAAACTTCCCTTTTTTAAAAAAAAATAAAAACGGAAATTCTCAACTAATCACCTGGGGCTTTATGGAAAACACCAAATATCACGAGACTCCTGATAAAATCACAAGAGTTGGCAACACTTCTGTTGAAATGGGTTCTTCTGTCTGTCAAGAATTCCACTGACTGGGTTGAAAGGCCATAAAGCAAGCCACACCCACCTACTAAGCAGATTTTGCTGACTATAATAAAAACAAACAAGAAAAAGGAACCCCCAGCCACAAGCCTCAGTGCTCAATAAAACAGTCTGCTTTCCTGTTGGTACTTGTGCCTGGGGGCAGAGATAGTGGAATCAGCCTGACTCTGATAACTATGTGGAACTTACACAATATTATCTCTTGGACAAAATGTGGAGATAGGTGGACAAATATGGATAACAGAAGAACTAGCACCAAACAAATCCTAGCCCACGGGCTAGCTGGATATCCAGTTGATTTTCACAAAGAACCTTTAAAATAGAAATCATTCCTTAAGAACATAAAAATGGCATATTGGGTAAGACCAATGGTCCACCTAGCCCAATATCCTGTCTTCTGATGGTGGCCAGTGCCAGGTGCCACAGAGGGAATGAACAGAACAGGGAAATTATCAGTTGATCCCCTGTCATCCAGTCATAGCTTCTGACAGAGGCTTGGGGACACTCAGGAAAGGGCGTTGCATTTCCTGACCATTCTGGCCATTAATCACTTATGGACCTATACACTATGAACTTATCTAATTCTATTTTGAAGCCAGTCATACTTTTGGCCTTCACAACTTCCCCTGGCAACGAGTTCCACAGGTTGACTGTGCATAGTGTGAAGTATTATTTCCTTTTGTTTGCTTTAAAGCTGCTGTCTATTAATTTCATTGGGTGACCTCTGGTTCTTGTGTTATGTGAAGGCATAAATAACATTTCCTTATTCACTTTCTCCATACTGTTCATGATTTCATAGACTTCTATCATATCTTCCCTCCCCATAGTCATCACTTTTTAATCTCTTCTCATATGGAAGCTTTTCCATACCCCTACTAATTTTTGTCGCCCTTTTCCAATTCTAGTATATATTGTTTGAGATGGGGTGACTAGAACTGCATGCAGAATTCCAGGTGTGGACATACCATGGATTTATATAGTGGCATTATGATATTTTTCTGCCTTATTATTTAACCCTTTCTTAATGGTTTCTAACATTCTGTTAGCTTTTTTGACTGCTGCTGTGCATTGAGTGGATGTTTTCAGAGAACTATCCACAATGACTTCAAAATCTCTTTGTTAAGTAGTAACAGATTTGGACCCCATCATTTTGTATGTATAGTTTGATTATGTTTTCCAGTGTGCATTACTTTGCATTTATCAACAATGAGTTTCATCTGCCATTATGTTGCCCAGTCACCAGTGCCATAACAAGGGCAAGGTGAGTGAGGCACTTGCTTCGGGCATGGAAGGTGAGGGGCGCAGAAAATTTCTCCTTCAGTGGCAATCTGGCGGCAAGTCCTTCCCTCCGAGAGGGACTGAGGGACCTGCTGCTGAATTGCTGTGGGTTGTCAGCAAGGGAGAGGGGCAGCACATTGAGTTCTTCAGCAGAAATTCGGCTGCGGGTCCCTCAGTTCCTCTCGGAAGGAAGGACCTGCCTCCGAAGAACGGCGGCAATTTGATGGCAGGTCCTTCCCTCCGAGAGGAACCTGCCGCTGAAGAGTCAGACGTGCTGCTTCGTCCCTTGCCTCGGGCACAAAAATCCCTAGTTATGGTTCTGCCAGTCACCTAGTGTTGTGAAATCTCTTTTTGTAACTCTTCATAGTCTGCTTTGGACTTAAATATCTTTGAGTAATTTTGTATCATCTGCAAATGTTGTCACCTCTCTGCTTACCCCTTTTTCCAGATCATTTATGAATATGTTGAACAGCACTCATATCATTACAGATTCTTGGGGGACACCGCTATTTATCTCTCCATTGTGGAAACTGACAATTTATTTCTAACCTTATTTTCCTGTCTTTTAACCAGTTACTGATCCATGAGAGGACCTTCCCTCCTATCCCATGACTGCTTACTTTGCTTAAGAGCCTTTGGGTTTGACCTTGTCAAAAACTCTTTGAAAATCCAAGTACACTATATCCACTGTATCATCCTTGTCCACATGTTTTTTAACACCCTCAAAGATTCTAATAGACTGGTGAGGCATGATTTCCTTTTACAAAAGCTGTGTTGACTCTTTTCCAACAAATTATGTCAATTTATGTGTCTGGTAGTTCTGTTCTTTATAGTTTCAACTAGTTTGCCTGGTACTGAAGTTAGGTTTACTGACCTGTAATTGCCAGGATCACCTCTGGAGCCTTTTTAAGAAATTGGCATCACATTAGCTATCCTCCAGTCATCTGGTACAGAAGCTGATTTAAGTGATAGGTTACATACCATGGTTAATAGTTCTGCAGTATCATATCTGAGTACCATTAGAACTCTTGAGTGAATACCATCTGGTCCTGGGGATTTATTATTGTTTAATTTATCAGTTTGTTCTAAAACCTCCTCTATTAATCTCAGTCTGAGACAGTTCCTCAGATTTGTCACCTAAAAAGAATGGCTTGGGTTTGGGAATCTCCCTCACATCCTCTGCGATGTAAAGAATTCATTTATCTTCTGTGCAATAGCCTTGTTTTCCCCGAGTGCTCCTTTAGCACCTCAATCATCCAGTGGCCCCCCCACTCATTGTTTGGCAGGCTTCCCACTTCTGATGTACTTAAAAAAATTTTTGCTGATAATTTTTGTGTCTTTTCCTAGTTGCTCTTCACATTCTTTTTTGGTCTCCCTAATTAACTGTTTACACTAGGAAAGTTTGTAAGTATTTTTATGCACCAGTGCAATTTTAATGGTGCTACCAAGGGGTGCAAGGTATACGGTAGACAGAGTGCAGGTATTTTTACATTGCACCCACTATACTACACTAACTCTGCTCTGAATATGTTTAATATCCTCATAGAATAGCATGGTCTTCACAGAGAGAGACAGAGCATCTGTGCATAAAACCTCATAGGTGGGCCAGATACTGACAGAGGTGTGTTCAGAGCACTTTGATGCTAGCAGCTACAGGAGATAGGAAAGCAGCTCTGATTATGTTAATCTTAAACAGGAAACCAGCACAGAGGTTGTTGGCCAATATCTGTTCTCGATGCAGATTGCAAGATTTTAGCAAAAATCTTGACTTTCAAACTAAACAATTGCACCTGCACAATGATCTATGACGATCAAGCATAGTTTTATTTACAGGCAAGATTAGGTGCTGACAATATTCAGAAAATATCAAGCAGGGTTATCTAAACAACCTACAACTGCCATACAACTGAATGCTACAAAGGCATTGGACAGATTCCAATGGCTCTGTTCTCTAACTGTACTAAAGGACTTTGGATGGTTAAATAGATTGAAATATTTTTCCACTTGAATTGAAAAACTGAATTGTTTGCCTCGTTCATTAATAATGAATAGACATACATCTTTGCTACATTCTAAGATAAAGACTTTCTCCTTTCCTTTTCAGTCTCTTCTCAGAGCCTCTTGAAATGTTTAGTTGTAATAATCCACAAATCAAAGTCATCAACATTAGGTGTAGCACCTTTAAAGTCAATGGACCAAATTACGTTCTCAGGTACACCATCTCTCATGCTGACTTTGATGGATTTGCACTAGTAGAACTATGAAGAAAATTGTACCCATTGTATATTACATGCTTATGTTCTTTTGGAGGTCACCAGCACATGGATGGATTAGCACTGCCTAATAAACACAATTAGAACATTTCCAGGATATAAAATTAACTTGGGAAATAAGTTTACTGGATATTATCCAAAAACATACGATTGATTACATTTTCCATCTACGCTATGCAATGAAATAACTTATTAGGGAATTAAATCGCAAACCAGTCTAAACAGCTTTGCCAGCTGTAACAAAACACACATTACAAAACAAATAATGATTGCTATTACTAAGTGACAACATTTATTGAGCAGAATGGGGATGTCAGAAGTAAACATTGGCCCAAGCAAATACTAACACTGTGATAGCACTTAACATCTTCAAACACGGCTGCACAAGTCTTACATGTTAAGTATACCTCTGAAAATACCATACTTCTGAAAATACCTGCTAATCCCTTCCAACCCTCAAAATATACTAAATGTCATACTGGATAATTAACAGCCTCAAATTTCACTCTCAGTCTAGAAATGTATTGGCTCATACATAATGTGAGTGGCTCCCTGTAGACTGTAAGGATGAATCTGAATCTGCCTTCAGATGCATGCACAGTTCCTGTTGACCTTGATAGAACAAGCACCCACACCTCTGACTGCCAAATTCGGCCCATGCACTTTACTTAGCGGTCTGTCTTCTGCCACTGAGAGAAGTTGACTCAGAAGAGCACAGACTGCAAAGTCTACTAGCTGGCTCTCCTGAGTTATACGAACCTACGACTATCATCCTTGGGTAACTGGAATAATAGAACATTGTTTCACTTAATTTTGAAGCACTGTAATGACATTGGGCCAAATTTATCTCTGGTATAGGTGCACTGAGTCCAGAGGCTTATACCAGGGATTAATATGACCCAATGTATGAAAGGCATGAAAATGGAGAGTGTTCATGTTAATGAGAAATAGGAAATGTCTATGAGTTGCCCCGTACCCAAAACTCTACACGTTCAGCTGTGAAACAACCTGAACATTAAGGGTATGTCTACATTGCAATTTAACGCTCATGTCTTGCCTGTGTCAGTTGACTTGGGCTCACAGTGCTTGGGCAGTGGGGTTGTAAAACTTCATGTAGACATTTGGAGTTGGACTGGAGCCTGGTCTCTGGGAGCCTCCCTCATCATGGGGTCCCAGAGTACCCGAGGCCCAACACCTACATTGCAATTTTACAGCCCTGTAGCTTGAGCCCAGGTCAGCTGGGTACAGGTGTTTAATTATAGACATGCCCTCTAATAACAAGAAAAAGATAACATCAATAGCCAAGAAAAGTATATAAAAACAAATTAAAATATCTTCACCCTCTATTGATCCAGAAACAGAAAGCAGACTCAGGGTACGTCTACACAGCAATTAAACACCTGCGGTTGCCTTGGATCAGCTGACTCAGGCTTGCAGGGCTTAGGCTGAGGGGCTGTAGAATTACTGTGTAGACATTTGGGCTCGGGGTGGAGCCTGAGCTCTGGGGACCTTGGGAGGATCCAAGCTTGTTTCTCTCACCAACAGAAGTTGGTCTAATAAGAGCTATTATCCCGCCCACTTTGCTCTGTAAGGTCATGAGTCATTCTTGTGCTAAGCTCCAGCCAATCCACAAGCCTGGAGCTGGGCTGGTGTCCCAGGGCGCGTATATAAGCCTCACAGGACAAACAGCACTTCAGTCTGCTCAGCGTCACTTCATGATGTGGGACTCTCCTCTGTCTGATAGCGGTAACAGATTCCACAAGCCTTAGCCTGCTCCAGCCCAGTTCCTAGTCCTGCTCTAGCCTTCATCTTGCTCTGGCCTTGTTCTCAGCCCTACTCGTGCCTTGATCCTACCTTGCTCTAGGCTCCTGATTCTGGATCTGACTCCTGGCTCTGACCACTAGCCTTGACATCCCCGTTATGGTTTCTGATACTGAAATCCTTACGTAGTCAAATCTCTCATTAACTTCAGTGGAAGTTTTGATTGAATAAAGACTCCCCAGTTTGGTCTGTAAAAACTAAATGAGGATTGATGGTTTATGTGACAAGAGCTGATAGACCCAATACAGATGCTAGTCTGTTCAGGTGACCGCAACACAAAAGCCACCATCACAACTGACACGATTGAGCTCCCTTTGACAGTCTCAGCAGAGAAAGGCCAAGGATGGAGTGAGCTGTGAAAACTGCACTATCTTCTTATTCCTAGAGTAGATGTCTCTAGTTTGGGGATGAGGTACCTTGACAGGGCTGTGTAAGCAAAGGTTGCCTGTGATATACTAGAGGAGCTTACACTTCAGGGCAATCAATCCAGCATCTTTCTTCACCAGTAAATTCACAGACACATTTGTAGACCAGAAATAAGAACTGTCCATCTTAGCTATTTCTGGTCATCTCAAAATGAAGTTAGAATTCAGCAGTTTTTTCTTCTCTCTCTCTCAATATAATTGCTGAGCTTTCCTGTGGAACAGGAAGTAGTTTGAGAAGCTGTCTGAGTGACCAGTATCATCAGATCAATGGAAAAAAATGGTTTGAGATGGTTTGCAAAAGTGCAGCAGGCTATTTTGAAATTACTGTACTTTCTCTTCCCAGACCAGAGCAGGCTATTCACTGCCAAGGGGGTCTCTATCGTTACATGGAGCATTGCTTATGGATTCTTTACTTGATGTACCTTGGGCCTGATCCAAAGCGCACCGAAGGCACTGAGAGTCTTGCCATTGAGTATTTCCCAGGAAGACTTCCATTGCCATCCGGGGGTTAAATCAGGCTCAGAGCAGTTGTTCACTATAGAGGACAAAGGCCTCATGTAATTTAACATGGGGACATAGCTTTTCGATGGATTCTCTGGTGTCGTCAATTGCAGTGCTCTAGAAAACCTAGGTTCACTGGGGCAGGGGGAAAGAGAGGGAGAGATAGAATAGAGAGGTACCATTTTGCTACTAGCAAAGGGATGCAATATAACTGAATTATTTCCCCCTGTTCTTAATAATGAAGCTGGGGCTGACCCTATATCTTAGTGACACCTGCAGCTGCTTTCATCTTTTACAAGCTCAGTTGGGAACAGAATGACCCATCCCCTCAATTGAACTTTTAAATGAAACCAAAAAGGTTGAAAGTACCCATCCACCACAGGTTGATTTATTTATTGCATAGGACTTTGAAAAAAGTATTTAAAATACATCTACTGTCCTTTCTCTGATCATCTTCCCCCTTTGCATTTCTTTGTCTATCTCACTCCTTTTTCTTTTTCTCCTCTTTCCATTCCTCCCTGTCCCTGACTCTTTCTCTTTCATCTTTCTTATAGAAATCAGAGATGTTAGAAACCTTTTAGATCCCACCTTGCCCATCATTTGGGGGCTGAACTTTTCTTTACAATGTGTTCTCCAAGGTTTTATCATGTTTGGGTTTAAACATTCATCAACCTATTTCACAGTTTGTCCATTATGTTGGTCCCTAGAGTCAATGAGCCTTTGGCATTGCATTGTTTTTTGTGGCACTTTTGCCACAAAAGACTCCAGAAAGTGTTTCCACTAGAGTTGGTTTGAAAAAAAAAAATCCACTGAAAATTTTGATTTTTTTTTCAGTGGAGACTTGAATACCCCAAACATTCATCCCAACCTGAAGAAGCTTGGCTTAAATCCAAAATGTTTTAGCCGAAAATTGAAGTATTTTGATTTGGAAGTGCTGAGCACAGTGCCACATAGAAGTTGTAGTTTGGGTGCCCCATGAGCCCATTCTTGTCTATAAGGTGGGATCCCTGGTCAGACTACATCTCCCATGATACACTGTGGTCTCTCCTCTTAGTGTAAAGCAGAATGGGAACTGCAACTACAACTCCCATAAGGCACTACAGCAGGATTTCCAGACTGAAATATTTCAGTTTTCAGGTGTTAGTTTTTTCAGTTAAAAAAATCAAAATTTTCTGTGGAAAGCAGACACAGCACACAAAAATTTTAGTTAATAACCTAATTTCCTGTCAAAAAACAGTTTCAATGGAAATGTTTTGACCAGCTGTAGTTGCCAGCTTTTTTTGTTTGTCCCAGAGCACTTTCTTGTTGTCTCATAATGTAATCACCCAATGTGATAATGATGTCATGAGAAAGGACCCAGTCCTGCTTCCCTTTAAATGACTGTCAAAATTCCCCATATACTTCAGTGAAAGCAGGATCAATATTAACTTTAACAGAAGGCCAAAGAGCTGTGATGTGTTCCTTCGCAAGGTGGTTCTGCATTGGCACCAAATCATTTACATGGTATTTGAATGGTCCTGCAGGAATAGACAGACATGGAATGAGCCCCCAGAATTAAACATTAGTGGGCAGCCAATGTTTAAGAAAAGAATGCTGAGACACTTCTCAGGTTACATGTTAGACTTCCTTGTACCATTCAGTTCAGGTTAGCAGGAGAGAATGGTCTAGATCCACGACCTTTGAATTCATCAGGCTATATTATTATTGGACCCATGCAACTTTCCATGGATCCCAAAACATAGTCCTGATTGCAGATTAAGATTGTATGTGGCAGAACTGTATATGGCAGAAGTGTGGGGTTTAATGGGAGATGTAAGACATTAGCTTCAGCAGTTAGCATAAGGCTTTGGGTCTATGAACTTTGGCACAGAATTCTTAAGTTATCAATATAATTAATTAATTATAATGTATAAATAATTAATACATAATCTATAGATTGGGCAACAGTGATGTAGTAAGAAGGCAAATGTTAGCTGGGCCCCTGCCTGTTAGTTGCAGCAAAAGGTTGCAGTGCTAAGTAGGAGGCCTAGGGAAAGTGGGTCAACATCGGGGATGGAGTGGGGAAACCTGCAACAGGAGAGCTGGGGCAGCTCTGGGAAGAGAGAGAGCAATGTGGGATAGGAAAGAAGGAGCTCAGCAGGGAGAGCCAAGGGGGCTAGGTGTGTAGCCAGAGGGGAGCTGAGGGAAAGGGCAGGTGAAGAAGGGATGTGAAAAGAGGGGGAACCATTAAGTCATTTGGGAACCTGCTGCTACCAATTGTGGGTCCCATAAACCCTGGCTGCAGCTCTCCCCTTCATAGGCCAATACAGTATTTTTCCAGATGTTCTATAGCAATTCCTTCACTCAGCCCCTCGGAGGCTCCAGGGATAGCAGTGTGCATGGGGAGGGGTGCAGAGAGGGGAGGGGTATCACTGTGGGGGGGCGGTGAGTGAGTGGCTGTAGGGCTGTGGGGGGGCAGTGAGAGTGGGTATATGGCTGTTAGGGAGTACAGCAGAGAGAGGGGTGTGGGGCTGTGTGGGAGAGGGGCAGTGAATGAGCGGTGTAGGGCTGCGGGGGGCCAGTGAGTGAGCGGGTGTAGGACTGTAGGGGAACAGTGAGTGAGCGGTGTAGGGCGGTGGGGGGCAGTGAGTGAGCGGGTGTAGGGCTGTGGAGGGCAGTGAGTGAGTGGGTGTAGGACTGTAGGGGAACAGTGAGTGAGCGGTGTAGGGCTGCAAAGGGCAGTGAGTGAGCAAGTGTAGGGCTATGGGGGGCAGTGAGAGAGCGAGTGTAGGACTGTAGGGGAACAGTGAGTGAGCGGTGTAGGGCGGTGGGGGGCAGTGAGTGAGCGGGTGTAGGGCTGTGGAGGGCAGTGAGTGAGTGGGTGTAGGACTGTAGGGGAACAGTGAGTGAGCGGTGTAGGGCTGCAAAGGGCAGTGAGTGAGCAAGTGTAGGGCTATGGGGGGCAGTGAGAGAGCGAGTGTAGGACTGTAGGGGAACAGTGAGTGAGTGGTATAGGGCTGTGGAGGGCAGTGAGTGAGCGGGTGTAGGGCTGTGGAGGGCAGGGAGTGAGGAAGTGTGGGGCTGCGGGGGGGGGCAGTGAGTGAGCAGGTGGAGGGCTGTGGAGGGCAGTGAGTGAGCGAGTGTAGGGCTGTGGGGGGCAGTGAGAGCGCAGGTGTAGGACTGTAAGGAGGGCAGGGAGTGAGTGGGTGTAGGACTGTAGGGGAACAGGGAGTGAGCGGTGTAGGACTGTAGAAGGCAATGAATGAGTGGGTGTGGAGCTGCGGGAGTGGGCAGAGAGTGAGTGGGTGCATGGGTGTGTAGTTGGGGGAAGGGAGGGGAAGTGAGTGGGCGCTTTGGGTTTGCATGTTTGAGCGGGCAGGCAAGTTCAGTCAAGGCATATATGTGATTGGGCCAAGTCAGCGTGTGGGGGGTGTATGTGTGTTTATGTCAGTAGGTGAGTGACAAGTGTGAGTAGGCTGTGGGGGGGGAGGGGAGTGAGGGGAATGTCGACAAAGAGGGAGCTACTAAGGAGGTGATTGCCTAGAAGAGCGAACCAGGGAAGAAGGAGGGGATTTCATGGATGGAAAGGGGCAGAAAAGGAGGAAGAGGTATAAGAAATTGAACTGAAGGGAAATAGACACCAGAAAAAATGAGGAGAGTAGGGCAGAACACAAGATTATACCTAGAGAAAGTTACCCAGGGAGAACAGCAGCAATGTGAGATGGGAAAGGAGATTAGCAGGGAGAGCCAAGGGGGCCAGGTGTGCAGCAAGACGGTTGGATTTTAAAATGATTTAATGATAGCTGGAATCGAAAGGTTACAATAAATTCATGTACGCCAACCATTGGATTTTCTGTGCACAAGGTGATCCATGCATGCACACATGCAGCAGAGGTATGCCCCCAATCCGGTGCTTGTGCATGTACAGCAGTTAGCTGTGTAACTGGCGCCTAGACAGGTTTCAGCATGCACATGTCTGAGATTTGGATGCACAGGCTAAGCACATGCAAATATCTGTGCACCTCTAACTCTGAAAAAACTGGCCCATATCATTTGAACGGGTCATACTAACCATTGCACCTGAACTGCCCTTGCTTTACTAGTACATGTGTTTAATATACTCGGTTCTTCATAAAAGGTTCTGGTAAAGGGCGGGGAGATGTGCTACACTTTTGAGGGCTGCTGATAATGTCTGAGCTACTAAGCCAGTCCTGGGCTTGTGGGAGAATCCTGTGAGCTGGAGGGTCATTAATGAGTCCTACTGCAGGAGAGAGAGGAGGGGATTTTGTGGCCCAATCACAGTCCAGGTTTGGGATAGAGGACGGCACTTTCCCACTTGCTCTGGCCAGTCGGTCTCTGTGCAGCTCTGCTCTCCTCCACACAGCCCTCCCTGGCCAGCTCCCAATCCCAGATTCTACAATTAGGCCCCAGTCCCCTGTTTGTTTGCCCAGTGGGCATTTATCCTTAAATCTGTCCCTGCAAATGTGATGCCATCAATACACATGGATTAAAATATGAGAATATCCTACTGTCATTGGAAGTTCGTAGCACAGTGAGAGGGGAAACTGGCTGAATTATGAGGAACCTGATTCAAACCTTAATTCAATCTTCCCCATTAACTTGAAGAAAAATGTAAATGCATCTGAAAATACATATAAGTAAGCAGCAAATTTTTCACTGTGGTTGTAGTATCTGAAAGCTTCCCACACTACTGGAGCTTTGTTGAACATGCATCACTTATTATTTAAGTGACAGTTGATTACTTTTAAATCTAGTGACTGACGTTGCCAAACAGATGTAATGCTTGGGTTCAGATAAACGATAGCATCCTTTGCTTAGTCCTTTTCCAAGGTACGTCATTCTCACACTGTTCATATCCCCTGGCTTGAAGAGCAGTTAGACAGAAAAATTAATAATATGAAGTCATGTGTTCTCCATATTTATTCCTTCTCAAGAATTCCAGAAGAGAGACGATCAATTTAGAAGTCAAGAGAGGACTTCTAATTGCTAAACTTTGCAAACTCTAGACAATAGTTGTGTTCTTTCTGCCTCTTACATCAATCCCTGTAATACAGGGGCATCAGACAGACTGTCCTCAGCTGACAATTTTGTTGATATGATATACTAGTCTGTGTAGAGTCCAGCTTGCTGAGTTGGGCAATGCCATAACTGTATAAAGCCATCTGTGTCAGTAAATGATTTAGACACAGAGGGTTTGATTCTCCATTGCCCTGCACTTGATATAATCATTAACAGTAATGCACGAGTGTCAATCGTTTCCATTCTGATTTGGTAGTGTTTCACACTCTACACCAGTGCAAACACAAGGTGCGGCGCAATGGAGAATCAGGCCCAGGGTGCTAATAAGCTAAGAAGACATTATTTGTATATAATAACTTATTCTAAATAGACCTTAGCTACACTTTAGGTATCTTTCACGTGCATGCATTCTGGCAGACATGAAGGCAGGCCATGGGTATCCCAGGGGCAAGTGGTGTCCTCTGAGACTGTAAAGTCCCTTTGCCATCTACTTGCAGTACCCACAGGGAACAATACAAAGGCTGCCCTCTCTCTCTTTCCACAATCACCATGTTTAAATAAGTGTAAATAAAGTTTAAATAAGTCATCTCAGAGATCACCAAACCCGCAAGACATCTGTGTGATCAATGCAATGGTATTTCAAGATTATTTTGGTTGAAACCTGGCTTTCTAAGTCCACTCGAACATTGCAACCCCTGGGCTGAAATTGAAAAGGTCCAGATAATGAAGATGGTAGGATTTACATGGGAGAGATTGCAAAACATAGGATTACGATTTAGCCTGGAAAGAAGACTGAAATGGGGCCTGAATGAAATATTTAAGGTTATTGTGAAAGCTAATCAGTTCTTCCTTCCTACTTAGCCTGCCTCGTAGTACAAGAAAAAGGCACGCTCAATGAAATTGAAAGTGAGTAAGTTTAGACCTTTGAAAGAAAACACTTCTTCATTCTGTATATAGCCAGCCTGTGGAACTCACTGCTGCAGGCTGTCATAGAGTCAAAAACTGGCTAGATTTTAAAAAAAGAGTAGCAACATCTATGAACTATACATTTATAAAAGCAGCAAAGAGTTCTGTGGCACCTTATAGACTAACAAATGTATTGGAGCATGAGCTTTCGTGGGTGAATACCCACTTCAAAGTGGGTATTTACTTTCCTTTTACAGATCCAGACTAACACAGCTACCCCTCTGATATTTTACATTTGTAGTTATGCAGGCAACGATTTGTAATCATGTCATGTTTCAGTTCAGAATTTCCACACCACATGGATAGCGTGGCACAACTGCTGACAAAGATTATGAGCCTGATTCTCATTTACATTAAGATGCCTTTACTTCACCCACTTTACCCACTTCACCCACTTTAAGGGCCCTTTATACTGCTAAACTGATAAAAAGTGGGACTCCCTGAGAGTAAGAGTACCATGGACTACCAATTAAGCAGGCCAGGCTGGTAGGTGTTTGATACGGCAGAAAGCAGAATTCTAGTCTTGACAAACCAATGGTCTGATCCAGTGTAGAAAACTGTGTGCTCATGGAGGCATCCTGTAGGGTTTACAGCATTATTGGAATGATTCTTTTGTGGACATCAGCGTAGAAGAGATGGCTTGAATGGGTCTGTATTGATATGCTCTGGAGCACAGATCTTTTGCTGGTGTAAATGGCCATCGTTTCATTAACTTCCGTGGAGCTCCCCTAGTTTCCACCAGCTGAGGATCTGGCCCACAGTCTCCAACTTACATAAATAAGTAACAGCTCAGTTCAGTTACAAAACCCCACCCTTTTCCTGCCGTTGTGACTAGAGAGGCTGTACCACGGTGATGCTTTATCACAACAGAAAAAAAGAGAAACATGGAAAAAACAAGGTGATCTGACATTTGGTATAAACTGCACAGCTTGCCTCTGTTGGAGGGTGGGGGAAGGCATTTGATGTATGAGAAGTATTTTTTAATAAATTTTATTAAGCAAGAAGGAATGAATCAGACCTGAAATGTACTTATATGGGGTTAATTGTGGTTAGGTCTATGGAGTGGCTTAAATGGAAATGGTCATTTGTGTACTGTCCAAGCAGTCATACTACTAGAGCATATTCAAATCAAATTAACTTCCTATGTGTGTGTCTGTTGCCTTTGACTAATCAGTAGCCTGACATTTCAGCAAAGCTAGTTTTCATACACACTTGAGTCCTGATGTGTTATTTAAAGCCCCACTGGTTTAATTGAGTACTTTAACTTCCACAGAAGGAAACCGACCGGGCTGGGGAGGGTTTGGGAAGGGTAGGATGGCTTGGTCAATAACGTTCAGAGAAGATAAGTGCCATGTTCAGTGATCATATGTGAGTAAAGTGTGGGTCAGTCACAACAACTGTAGTGTCAATATGTATAGTGCCTCTTATGCCAAGATATTTCAGGGCCCCTTTCAAAAGTTGTACTGAGTTATGACTACTTGACTGTTCCCTAGGGAAGGTCAAGTGAGACTGGCTATTTGTCCATTAGTATTGGTCATATTTGAATTTTTTTTCTAGATACCCAGTCCTGACAGTCATGCTACTACAGTTGCTTAACTTCTACAGTAAAGCCCTGGTGCAAGAGAGCACTTAAGCATGTGTGACTTCAGTGGGGTTCCCCATATATTGCAAGGTGCAAGCTTTGCTGGATTGGGGCCTGAGCTAGTCTGTACACTGTACAACATTACCCTCCCAACCTCTTGGGTTCAAATCCAGCTGCAGGGAACAAGAGAAAATCAGTTTGGTTAGTCTCAACCAAGGGGCCCAATGGCTTTATTTCTTCATTTACGTCTCCACACAGTTGAAGCTGGCCGTCAGGAGACGCCCGGATTGGAACAACTGCATGTTGTGGGCCAGACTAGGGGACATGAACAGGACTTTGCAGCTCAGTAATAACACTCAGTGCTTTTTAAACATTAACTCATTGATTCCACACGTCTGTGAGTGAGTTGGTATTGTGTGCCAGGGTAATCAAGTAGCAGAATGGGTTAGGCCCCTCAGAGCCTCCCAGTGATGAGCAGGGCAATAAGGAGTCACATAGGACAGCATAGATTATATTGGACAGTTAGACAAAGATGGGTTACAGCAACAGAGCCTTCTGCTCTCAGGGCACAGGAGTTCCCTGTGTTCACTACCTTACCTCACTGCCGTTCTCCTGGCTTGGGGTAATCTGCCCAGCACCTTGGAACAGTGGATATAAAATAGTGCCTGCAGTATGGCCCTATGGCTATCAGAGTTCCATGCCCTCCCTCTTTAACAGGGTTCAGACAAACACGAGACTTACGCTTCCAGGGTCCAGCAAAACCCATTCCTGCCAAGCAGCCTCTCCCCCTCTTACCAGTAGTAGCCCCCCAAAGCAGGCCAGAAGACCTCTATTTCACCCTGCGTTCCAGGGCTTCCTACCCAAATTCCCCTCTGTGATTGGAGAGAGATTCTATTTCTTCCCATCAAGAAGACAGCCAGCAAGGTCAGAACTTGTTGCTCTGCTACCTGGGCAACCTGTGCAGCTTGCCCCCCCTACCAACCTGCAGTCAGACTTGCCCACACAAGCACTTACCAAACCTTTTGCTACTCATGTACATTCACCCATTTTGCCTGTATCACAGAGCTGGTCTCTGATTGCCTCCTCTTTATTTCCTGCTCCCTACTGTCCCCTAGCCCTCCCACCTAGGATTGCCAGTTTAGGTTGGATGTATTCCTGGAGATTTCATCACATGACATAATCTTTAATTAAAGATTAATCTTTAATTCCTGGAGATTCCGGGCCAATGCTGGCAGGTTGGCAACCCTACAGTTCCACCATGATAGGCAGCCCTGCACTTTCTCCAAGGTGAAGCAGGTACTCACTCCACAGCTGGGGTTTAACCCCTTCTGTGCCTAGCTGGGGCTGGGAGTCTGTACAACTGGTCACAATTATTATCTCCATCTGCTTGTGCTCTGGCTAGCTCTGGCTATATGCCTCCCTTCTTTTCAGGAGCTACTTCCAAAAAATCACTGAAGCAGAGGCCAGTGGATTAAGTCCCTTTTCTTTCTGGGGATCTACTACTGGGAGGAACTGCATTAGCCTTCTGCATCACTAGAAATAAGTGTGCACGTTACAACAGTGTATGAAAGAAAATGCATCTATTGTCTGGCATGCAAGGGGAGGGTAGCATACCCCTACTCTCTAATGCAAGAGAAGACAGGGCTCTACAACATTTCCTTTTTCTGATGGCAGCTTGCCAAGGCAAGGACGTTAGAACTGATAAAAACATTTCTGTGCAACCCAGAAACTGGGGTGTACGGGTTTCCTCTTTGGATTTGCATTTCTCTTGCAGCCTTTTTGAACTGACCTGAAGTGCAGTAACATGCCGGCGGAAAAGCCTCTTATGAGTGTGGTTAATTGTAAACAACCTGAGGGGCAATGAGAGAGTATGAAAAAAAAGAAACAGAACATTGCTTTCTGTTACAGGAGATCAGCGTTCTCTCACAGCACGGCCTCTCTTTCCTCACACAGCTGGCTCATATGCTGCAAGAGCAAGAAATAGGAGACTGACTAGCAAACACACACATGAACGGTGTGCACATGTACAGACACACATGGTATACACACTGTAGAATGCATATACCACCGCATACTAACAGAGACAGATACTTACACACAAATTTGATTGTCACTATTTTGGCCAACACAGGGAATTGAACTAGCAACCTCCAGAGCTAAAAGCATGAGTATCTATAGCTTTACCGAATAGGTCAAGCTTGAAAGTAGTATAGAATAGGAGAGTGTCTATAACAAACCCATATTCCTTGTGGCTCAGGCATAGAGGGGGATGTGTCTCTTTCTCACACACACACTAGCTGCTGGCCCATTGATAGAATGTTTTGACCAGTTCCTAAGTGCAATGTGGGCACCGTTAGTACCCAGTGGACCAAATCCTGAAGTCCTCATAATTTTTTCCCTCAGTCCTTACTCAGGCAAGACTCGCATTGAAGTCTCCGGGAGTTTTGTCTGAGTAGGGACTAAACAGAAAATGAACGAGGACTCCAGGATTTGGACCACTGTGAACTTTGCTTTTGCTTTTTTTTTTTTTTTTTTAAATGACAAGCATCCCAGGATTCTGTAATAACTGAGGCCAAAGGAAAAACAGCTGTTCCCTGTGGGTGCTGGGAAGAGCTGGTGAATGTTTAAACTAATTGTCCAGATCTACATTAAAGCCTCCACATTAAAATGGCTAGTCTTGGGCCAGCCCAGTGGTTAGCAACAATGTTCGTGGTTTCATTAAAGAACCCACAGCCAGGCAGAATGTCCTGCCTCCATGTTTCATTACAAACCAGACACCCAGCCCAGTGACTTTTGTCTCAGCAAGATTTGGAAGATGTCGGCTAGCTGGGCCAACGGGCATAGTGGGGAAAGTGGTCATATGAATGTATTAAACAAAAAGATGGATTATTTGCCAAAGAGCCGACAGTACATCTGAGTAAACATGCCAAAAGCAGGAGGAGCTACAGTTTCCAAACACTCTTGTTCTTTGGGGGAAATTTAGTTCCAAATCCACATTTGGCAGCTGGCTCGTATCTCTTTAGTGGCCTGAACGAAAGACCTGGATCCAAACAGCCCCAAACTTTGAGACTTGATCCACATTTGGTAACTGGCCCCTGTTTCTATAATGGGCTAAGACAACATTCCAGTTCTCACCTGGACCCAAACTTTGGAGCAGAAATGTGATAGGATTGGCTACTAACCCTGTGATTATAGCAATGCATATCTCAGGCTGAGGGTTTGCCTCTGGCACAGAAATTCAACTAAGCTGTTCCTTCAGCCTAATTTCACCTTCGATAGCTGGGGAGTGGATGGGAACTGTCAGGGGAACTGTGTAAAGGAACTGACATCACACCATCTTCACCCACCAGTGTCAAAGAAAAGCAATAAAAAACGGCACTGATACATAGCACTTCTAGTCCTTGTACACATGGAAGTCAGGTGTTTGCTAACCACCATTGTGTTAAAGATGGTTGTTGCTAGCAGGAATCTAGCACATCTTTCCTGGATTTGGATTTTTTTCTGAGAACTGCTTACCCTAGTGAGTCGATGCCTCAGATATGGACAACAAATCAGTGGCACCAGTGATTTGTTGGAGCAGGTTCTTGGGGACTTCCAGGTACTTCTTGTTAAAATTCCATCCCTAAATTGAAGTGATTTCCCAGCCACTGACAATCACCCCCCACTGGATCGACAGGAGATTTTTGTCTCTGGAGCTTCATAAAAATGCTTTTGAAGAGCAAAATGCACCAGATTTCATCAGGTGTTAGGTATTTAGATTGTAAACTCTTTGGGGCATTATATTATCGTACAGGGCCTAGCACAGTGGGGCCCTGATTCCTGTTTACACTTAGTCCTACCACAATACTAATACGCAGAAAACTTAGATTTTTTAATTGCCAGGGAAGGATCCCCCAGGGTCCGCCAATAAGATCTTCAGTTTTCCCCCATCCCCACTTACAAATCACACAAGTCAAACACTCCATTATACTATTGATATGCTTGGTAGACTTTTTTTTTTAAGGAACAAAGTATAAGATTTTCTGGTGACATGCAGCTTAATGTAATTTTGTTTGCCCTATGATGCTGCCTCTCTCCTTAATTACAGTTATGAGTAAACACTTTCGTTTACGTGAGAAAACAAATGAGCAGATCCCTTCAATCTCTTGTCCCTCCTCTTCATGAACATGTAAACCCTGGTACATGGGGATTATCACAGGCCACGGTGGGGACATTTTGGTGGAAACCCTGTATTAAAATATTGGCAGCACATTACCAAGTGATAGAAAATTTGTACCAGTAACAAAGACACGGTTATAGCTAACATGATTCTGTTCCCAATGTTAACAGCACGAATTAAACGTTAACTACTGTACATCATCCTTGTTGGACAATTTAAGCGAGCATCAATTTCTCCCATTTTACAGCTGGGAAAATAAAGGCACAGAAGTTCAGGTCAACATTTTCTAAAGTGTCCACTGATTTTGGGTATCTCTATTTTTTGTACCTAACTAGAGAGACACAGGGCCTGATTTGTTGGAGGTGATGTGCAGCTGCCATTGATTTCAGCTGGACTTGTGAGTGTGCGCCACCGACTGAACATCTGAGCTACTCCAAATTAGTGGCCACTTTGGAAAATGTTGGCCTATGTGAGCTACAGACAGTGTCAGTGCTGGGATTAGAGTGCTGGAGCACAGTCCTGTGCTCACCCCCTCGGCTAACTCCTCAGTTTCCCAGGAGCACATGCCCCATTCCGTCACATAGACCAGCCCTTAAAATGACATTTAACTCTTTTTTTCATATTTCTCATTTGTAAGTGGCTATAAAGCCTTTTCCTTTCAGTCAAACAGAGAACGAGAGAATTCAGAAAACAATGTGTGGTTTGCAGTGGAGCAGACAGTTTACAGGAACTGGCTACTCAGTACAGTACGTGCTGTGAAATAACAGTTCTAACTTGGCACAGGTTGGAAGGACAGAGGTGACTAAGCAGTAAAATTGATTAATAGCAGTAGCCATTTACAGTAGATCCAGGAAACCTCCTTGAAAACCATTCCATAGCTTAACGAATTGCCCCCTGAGAAGCATGAACCTTTCAGTACACAGTCTGGACCCGTTTTCAGAGCACTACAGACTGGCTGTGAGAAAAGGAGGGACACACAGCTGGTGGTGCTTTCTCTCCATGGGACTCCACATTCTGGGCTGCCGCTGGGTAGAGGAAGTGCCATGGAAGGCTGGATACCAGTGCCAGGGGCTCAAGGGAGAGACAGCAGCAATGGAGCGGAGCAACTGGCATGGGGATTTTGGTCTAAGGTAGGGAGTCATCAGGACAAGTTATTGGGGGTGGCAGGTGCTCAACAGCATCTAGATACTGTGGTGGATGGTGCTCTCTTTTGTTTACATGAATTAGATTCATGTAAACAAAAGAAATATGAGTCTGAATGCTGAAGGGCAGCATTCCAAAGGAAGATAAGGGTCTGATCATCAGAAGTCCTGAGCACCCACTGTTCCCACTGAAATCAATAGGTGGAGAGGATGCTCAGTACCTTTGAAAATCAGTCCCTTAGTGTATTGTATTGTAATCCCGTCCGCAGGGCTGTGTGACCGCTTCGGGCTATCTTCTGTGTACAGATTCATGACATACTCATTAATAAGGAGGCAAAGCTGTTTCCCCTGATAGGATTTAATCACTCATGATGAAAAGACTTCCTAAAAAAAAAAATTAAAAAAAAACTTTGTCGCACACTCTGAGCAACAACCCTTCAGCTACTTTGCTTGCTCCTGTTACAGATGAGCATTGGCACCATTATCACTCTTCGCTTGGTGCACAGATCTTACACAGTCCTTTCACCTCCTCCTCCACATCGACCTCATTTGGGGTTTTACTGGCATGAGAACCAGAGATTATTTTTTTTCTCATTAGCGGCTGAGATTAGTTGAACCAAACTTTGTGAAAAGCCTTTGAACTGATTGAGGGCCTTTTGGGGCAGCCAGGTAGGATAGTACCTCAGTAGAAAATAAATGGTCACGCGCATGGATTCAGCTGAGCAGGGCGTGTATTCTGCAGTGCATTCGGGTGGCCATGTAGCAGAGGAATGTCCTAGCTTTCCATCCCCACAGTATGAATATTATCTGATCCAAATATCAGCCACCCCTGGTCCCAGACCTACAGCCCTTCCCTAATGCTCCCCTTTTCAGTAGGCCATGAGCTTCCTGCCTCATTCCAGCTGTAGTCATCTTCTGCAGGACCCTAATAGCCTTTTACTCCCTATCTCTTTTCCCCTGTGTTTTGGAGAGCTGGCTGGTAGGCCTATTGGCACATTGCCCACCAGACCAGGCCAAGGTAAGAGGCTCTGGCAGCTGGGCAGTGGGGAGAGAGACTTGCCTTCTATCCTAATCAGTTCTCCTCGCTCCTGACGGCCACTGTCAGCCACTGCATGGAAATCGGTCAGAAACATTCAGCCATATTTATGTAGCTGGTATGTCTGCTGCCTGGGAAATTCGGGGTTCCATTTGCCCATCCCCAGCAGCTAACAGTGAAAAAAGCTACCAGGGAAATGAAGCCCGTCTTGACAGTGATAGTGTGTGACTGTCCCATTGGCAGCAAGGGCAAAGAACAAGGGAAACCCAAAGTCAAAGGGAGAGCCAAGGGCTGATAGGAGTTGGTTACTTGAGGAGGAGAGCAGAGAAATGACCCTTTGCCACAGTGATTAAGGAGGCAGATGCAGTTTACTGTGAAGAGAGCAATATTCTCCTTTGTCTGAGATCAGGGCTTGGGATAGTCCTGGGCTCTTCCAGTGGCATTCTTGCTGGAGATTCATAACGCCAGAAGGGACAATTGTGATCCTCTAGGTCTGACTTCCTGTGCAACACAAGCATATCTAGATCTAGTGCTATGTCCTGTGCAGCAGGAGTCAGCTTCAGGTATGATGGGTAGGCTTGGGGAGGAAAGACATAGAATGGAAAAATACAGCTTGTCATCAATCTAAGGGGCTAAATCTTTGAACGTTCTGTTGTCTGAGCCCTGCATCTCTACCAGGCCTAGAAGAACCTTACTGTGTAGGGGGCAAGAAACAAGCTGAAGCCAGAGGATGACTGTGTGGCATTGTGAGGATAGGATGAACCTGCTTTGGCAGAAAAGGTGTCTCCAGGGCCACTGTCTAGCAATCCTGGCACTGATACTTTGCTCATCACTGTGGTAGCCGAACACCTCTTAGTGCTGCTCTATGCATGCATTTGTTCTGCAATAGTGATTCAGGAATAATTCAGAATATTCAGGAATAACTGTTCCTATTGCAGAAAAAGAGTATCCACACATGGAATTATGCAGGAATAACTCTTGCACTTCAAATTTACCCCCTTAATCCAAATTAATTTTCAAGTGTAGAGAAGCCCTTACCTCACTTGAAAAGATGGAAGAAGGAGAATACCCACAATGGAAAATACAGTATGAGAGAATCAAAATACTGATTGCCAGTTTATCCCAGGTCTAAAATACTTGGTAGTGCTAGTATCTAATCTAATCTAATGTTTTTCTAAGGGAGGTGCTTTTATGTGTGGTCCAGTTGCACATTTTTTTATTGTCTACAATAAGAATTTTTGTTACACTAAATAGCTCAGGCAGTCTAATGATTTCTGCAGGTCTGTTGCTGTTAAGGGGTAGAGGAGGCGATACTAACTAGCAAGTTACTTGCTAATCAAGATCTTCTGTCAGCTGAGCTATAAGAACAAAGCTCACAGCTGGCTCTGTGCAGACATACGCCTCACAATGCACCAAAGTTTAGGTTATAAATTCTTGGTACTGGGTGGTGGGGTGGATGCTAACATCATACAGTCCAAAGGGGTAAACCAGTGGACTATTTTCTGATGGCCAAAAGTGATAACATAAAGGTATTGTTTATATGGTCAATTGTTTCCAGAACTGTCCACACTTCTGGGGGTGGAGATTGTACTTATCTTGAAAGTTGGATACAAGAGCCTTAGTGCTAATGTCGCTGCTGTTTTTGCAGCTGATAATTAAATACACTCATAATAGTGTTGATTGTTATCAGTTATTAAGGATGCTAAAGCAAACTTCAAGCTAGAGAAGCAATAAAGAAGACTCTTGACCATCAGGAATGATGTATGAAAAAGCTTCTCCCCCTCCCAAAGAAGCCATAGCTTTGTTTGCCATGGATTTAGTCAGCTGCTTGCTCAGCTGTTGGCTGAATTGCCTGAGCCTTGAATATTCCTTCTATATAGCTAAAAGCTATAAATGAAGTGTGGTTCTGACAAATGAACAAAGGGGCCTTTCCACACCAGCCAATGTCTTTCTGTGTTGGCGGAGTGTATGTGAAAGTGCAGGTTAATTTGAATGAAACAGATCTAGATCTAAGTTTAAATCTAAAACTGCTGGCTGAAACCTGATTCTATTTTAGTCAGTGGCAAAATTCTCATTGACTTCAATGGGACCAGGACTTCACCCACTGTTTGTGGATTGATATAATGCTGTTTAATTAAAATTCTAAACAATTCTCCATTTCTTACTCTAGTGTTCTTTAAAATACTCCTTACCTGGTGGCCAATTCTCCCTTTCCCACTTCTCCTATGAGTCTGCGGAATGAAGCTAAAATTAACGTGGCTGTCTTGTAGTTTAAAACCCTCACTGTGCTAAATAGCTGTCTGTTAAACTGCTGCTGAGAAGTTTCTGGGGGGTTCTACAGAAACAGCAGATGTTAAATCTCAGCAGTAGAAAATAAGGCTTAAAATCCAGAGGCAAACCCACATTGGAACAGTGAGGTCAAATTAGGGTGCCAGACAGCAAGTGTGAAAAACTGTGATGGGGGTGGGGGTGGGGGTAATAGGAGCGTATATAACAAAAAGACCCAAAAATCAGGACTGTCTATAAAATCGGGACATCTGGTCACCCTAGGTTAAATCCTGGCTTCAGGATCTTTGTCAGTGCTTCTCTAACACTAGCTAATGTGTAACACGATACATGTGGTGTGGATATACAGTTCTGCACAGCTTTGTTTTTTCATGCAAATAGAATCTGCTGGCTATTGGCTAAGTGCATATGCTCATACCTCCCTCTGTTTGTGGTCTGCATTGAGGTGAAAGTCTGATACTTAGGCTACGTCTTCACTACCCGCCGTATCGGCGGGTAACAATCGATTGCTTGGGGATAGATATATCGCGTCTCATCTAGACGCGATATATCGATCCTCAAACACGCTTATATTGATTCCGGAACTCCACCAACCCGAACGGAGTTGCGGAATCGACAGGGGGAGCCGCGGACATCAATCCCGCGCCGTGAGGATGGTGAGTAATTCGATTTTAGATACTTCGACTTCAGCTACGTTATTCATGTAGCTGAAGTTGTGTATCTAAGATCGATTTTCCCCCGTAGTGTAGACCAGCCCTTACTCCCAGCTAAAGGAGTTGCCACAGGTTGCTGAAACTGAGAGCTTTGTCTTGTGTACTATACCTTCCTAAGGTCCAAGAACTCTCTTTGTGAAGAAACAGCAGCCATGATGTCTCTTTCTGCAACCTGTTAGCAGAAAAGTTCCCTGTGTCTTTCACAGAGATGCTGCTATTGTTTATTATGTCCCTTAATCAGAAACCTGTTATTCACTCTGGTCTCTCGAGGGGTTTTATCCCCATTGATGAGTCAGGGTGGCACCAGTTACATTATATAAACTGTGTCTCCACAATAACTATTGAACTGAAATAACTGAGGAGGAGATGAAGAAGACACAAAAGGGGAATCCTTCCTGTTGAAATTTCAAAAATGTATCCGTCACCAATGTACTGCAGAGTAATTGTCCAACCTGTCTGACTCAATGCACACAAATATTCACACTTAGCCTTGTTCGGAAATCAGACTGCACCCATGAACCAGCAGTAGCTTGCTTAAATCTTGGTTGCATTCACAAACTCTCTGTAGAAGCTTCTTACAAAGGTCCATGCTCTATCTATTCTGGATTCTCATGTATGTTACCAGGTGGCTGCTTGTGCTGCTGCTCAAGATGAGTCTCTCACACTGGGATAGATTACATGATCCACCATAATCAGGGCCAGCTCCAGCTTTTTTGCCGCCCCAAGCAGCAAAGGAAAAAAACACACAAAAAACCCTGATTGAGCTGCCACTGAAGTGCCACCAAAGAGGAAGAGAGGGACTGAAGGACCCGCTGCCGAAGACCCAGACGTGCCGCCTCAGTAACGGATGGAATGTTGCCCCTTTCTATTGGCCGCCCCAGGCACCTGCTTCCTTTGCTGGTGCTTGGAGCCGGCCCTGACCATAACTGACTACAGCTTATCATAGGGGGAAGGGGGAGCCTCCTGGTTCAAGGTGTGGACCATACTGAAGTGCCCAGGGGCACCAGCCACTACCAGCAACATGCTGTGCCCTGGCACCATAGTAATGTGGAGGGGAGGCTCTGAGGGTGGAGGTGAGGAAGGGCTGGAGAGCAAACCTGCCCCATGCTCACCCCACAATGGCAGCTCCTGTTGCATAGAGCTGGACCGGCTCCTTGCTCCAGATATTGTCACCTGGCACATGGGGTCTGAAACCTAGGGAGGCGGCTGCAGCTCCAGAGCTCTAGCCCAAGCTGCAACCTCTACACAGCTATTTTCAGCCAGCAGCCGGAACCCCGCAAGCCTGAGTCTGTCGACCTGGGCTCTAAGACTCACTGCTGCCTGCTGTGGAGATGTACCATCTGTTTCCATTTCCCCATCCATAAAACAGGACTGATACGCTCTGTACTTGTCTAAGGTTGATGAGGACTAACTAGTTAACATTTACCAAGTTCTTTGAAGTCTGAAGGGGGCTGCGTGTAGATTTACTCTTATTTCTGGAAACTTTTAGCAGAATAGACCAGTGCTTACTTTGGGGGAGGCAGAGAAACTGTGCAGGGCTTTGAATTACATGAGGTCAAAAACTAATATACAATTAACCAGTGCTCTCATTGGTCTGTGCTACCACCTTTAGTGCCTCTAAACTAAATTGCAAAAATGAAATCTGATCAGAGGATGCACTCTCTTTTTTTTTTCCTGGGCAGGCTTGGCTCAGTGTTCTCTCTCCTGGTATTTTGGCAGACTGCTGAATGGATTTATTGCAATAAGAGCCAAAAATGACTGTCAGTAAATCCCTGGGGCCTGGGGGTTCTCCCTTTAAGACAAGCTTCTCACATTTTGCTTGTACATCCTGTGAAATATCGAAATATCTGTGGAGGACTTCTAGCATTAGTTCCAGAAGCTGTGGTCGGGGGGGGTGGTCTATCCCATAAATAGAATTTATTATAGGTGCTGGGGGTGCTGCCGCACCTCCTGGCTTGAAGTGGGGTACATTATATCCAGGGTTTACAATTTGGTTCAATGGCTCTCAGCACTCTCACTATAAAAATTGTTCTAGCATCCCTGGAATGTATGTACTAATCTTATAATATCCCAGGGCTCTTGGGCACAATCTGTATGGGTCAATACATGAAAGCAATGTAGAGCTTCAGGAGACTTTTGGGGTGATGGAAACTAGGCTGGCGGATGAGGTACAAAATGGGGGCATTACTGACAAAATATTCACCATATTCACCATACAATTTGAGAAGGGCTCAGACTAGGTCTTAATACAAAAGGGCAGAACTCCTATGGATGGAGTCACGCACAAAAGGGCAGAACTTGGCCCGAAATATAGTGGCTTATTGGCTGATCTCTTGCAGAGAGCTTTCATACATGTCCAGTAGCTGAAGGCATGTTAGTAACTTCATCCTGCATGCCGCTGTGTTCATGTGACTTCCTGGACTAAACTTCCCTACCCGGGAATAGGCAAAGGCTTTCTGTTTATCCATCTCAGTGGAAAAGTTTAGCTTTGGCCTGTCTCGCCAAGTAAGGAATGAGTGTGCCAAAGTGATAATGCAGCACACGCTGTCTGCATACAAATATGGGACAGAGTGGGAAGCTGAGAGTCGTTCAGACATCAGACTGCCTGAATGCACATGTGTTACAGTAACAGGCAATTGTAAGATGGAGTAGGGAGATCTGGGTCTGGAGCAGAACCAAGAAGCAGACTGCCAGAATGACCCTGGACAAGTCACTTAATCTGTTTCTGAGTTTCCAGCATAAAGTGGGGATAGTGCTTACTGTTTTGTCTATTTTGATGAGTTGGTTGGGGCAGGAACTGGCATCTGGTGCAATGTAGAGTGGTGCCCTAGCCTTGGTTGGAGCCTATAGGTGCTACTGTAATTCAAGTAACAAACAACAGTAGTGTCTACAAGCAAACACTGATGTCCTACCAACAGTACACTATGACAGGTCACTCAAAAGAGAAGCTAGAGTTTAAGGCCAGAGGGGGGCCATTGTGATCATCTAGTCTTACCTCCTGCACAGCACAAGCCAGAAAACTTCAGCAAGTGTTTCCTGTGTCAAGACCACAACTTCGGGTTAGTTACAGCAATGACTGAGCAAACTCCCAGGAAAAACAACAACAACAGAGTTCTGGAAAGAATATAAACTCCCGTTTCAGAGAATAAGCCAATCACTATCTAATGGGTGTCAGGATAAAATTCTCCTCCTGGTCACACTCTTATATATCTGCCTACTGCAAAGTGTTTTGCACCTTCCTCTTAAACAGCTGATACTAATCACTTTTGGAATGGGATACGAGACTAGATGGATTTTGAACTCTGCTCCAAAAAATAAAGGCTGCAGTCATATGTGGGGCTCTGTCCCTGAAGGACTTCAAAGTAAGGCTGCCCTGTTGATCTGTCAACCTTAGAGGTGGCTATTTCAGTGACAATAACCTGTTAACTGTCTGAACGGGTATTGGGTAGCAGTGCTCTCTGGTGCAGTTGAGAATCTTGCTCTATATAATGTTTTACACGTATACAGCCTTCTTTACTCCTAGAGCTCAAAGCAGCACACAGAGGTAAATAAGCACTATTCTTACTTTGCAATGGGATAACTGAGGCAGAACAGTTAAGTGAATAGCTCAGGGCTCCATGCCAGTCTGGGAATACAGCCCAGGTCTCATGACTCTGAGCGCAATGCTGGGAATCAACTAGATCGCAAAGCAGGGCCTACATGTAAAGAGCAGACCCGTCTGAATACATGTTTTTAATTGACTCTGATTAACAGACCTAGAACTGACTCATTAAACCCAGGCCTCAATATAAAGTTACTTCAACTGGGTAACCTTTTTGTATATTGTACCCCTTCTTGTCTAGGGAAACAGCAGGGTTGTGAAGGAAAAGCCAATGTTTTTTCCACCCTATACATTACCTGTGTCGCTTTCTCCAAAATTTTCCGTTTGCAAAAGAGAGCACTTTCTCCTGAGTGAATTCAAGCGTTAATCCCAAATCCCAGCTCTTATAACTGTGTAGCAAAAAATACTGCAGCAGTTTCCCTGGTGATTTTGTCCAGTCTTGATTCTGTTAACACTTCTGTTCCTATCCTTGGAAGCAGTTCGAACTGTACCTGAACACCTCCATCCCTTCTATATGAGCAGTTTATTTCTAATTCTGTTAACTGTTTGCTAAAGTGCTGCTTCTTTTCCAGATGTTACAGATGACCCTTTCTTAGTTAGCAGTCTCTCTGAAGTCAGCCCCTTCCTATTAAACATCTAACAGTCTCTGTGATGTACAGGGTGTACAGCACAAATGAACACCTCAGACACAACTCTAAATCCAACACCTTTTTAATTAGTACTTCCAACACCCTGGCTATTTTGGATACCTCAGTTCATTAGCAAGACACCATTTCTGGCACATACACATCTACCTTCCAGCGTGATTGAACTTAACTACATGGAAGTCATACAGCCGCTTATAGACTGAATTGGACGGGAGTTCTGGCATCTGCTGACACCCTATCCCCTATGCCATTGTATGCAACAGGAAGGGATCTGTTCTAGTCCTTCCACAATAGTATATAAAGTGCCTATAAGATGTCTGAACCATGTTAAGCAAACATTTACTCATGTTAAAGACCTTGTTCTATGCCTTTTTAGGGCATCATCACCTCAGTATCTAGGCACCAATATTCAAGTTTAAAAAATATTCCAACTTTAGCTCATGACTCCTTGGGTTTTAATTCTGGTCCCATTCCTCATGGCTCTATTTAATGCGATTGGTGCCACTTTGCTGAGGATGGGGGATCACTACATTTCCCTAAGGCTTTCAGAGGGACGGGTCTTTGCATTCTGTACTTCTTGGTAACTCCACACTAGGGGTGTCCAAACTTTGCAACTCTGTGGGACATGCTAGTCACTTGCCAGGTGTTTGAGGGCTGCACCTAACTTGCATATGCATTTACACACCACTTTTAATCACAAATGTATGTAGCCATGACATTTGCATATGTGTCTATTTTTCTCAGAGTAGAAATTACTGCTACATAAATTGCAGTTGTCCTTCTTGGGCAATGCATGTGGCAGTTCTTTTTTGCCATACCAAGTCAGCTGTCAATAACTGAGAATACCTGGTCAACTCCAGTGTCTCTGGCCTAGGAGATGGTCAGAATGCTTACCTCTAAAACAAGTATTATTCTGGTATAATACTTAGAGTAATATATCTGTCTGGCTCTATCCTTCCAGTTCATCTAACAGAATGTTCTTGACTTGGTCCTACTATTGCTCAACTTTGAGCAGGGGGTTAAGATACTTGGCTTTTTCTTGGCCTATGGTTCTGTGGACAGTTGCATAGGCTGCTATCATTAATTGACAATGCATCTTATTCATGCAACATCGTTTGGGCTCCATTGGCCTGCTGCTGTTTGAATATACTTGCCTGATCTGGGAGGAAGAAAGCAGAATTTCTCAAGGGAACATAATCTTTGCAGGTATAATGATGGGGGGGAAAGGGCTTTTTTGCCATTAGTTTCCTGTTTTTTTTAGGCAAGGGGTCTTGATGTTTATACATAGCATTCAAATCAGTGTCATGCAAAAAATGCAAATACAGATTTCCATTTGTAGCTTTTAAAATCTACTACTTTACATGTGACAAGAGTGGTGGAATTTCTTTCCTGTAAATACCTGATTCTCTTTCCTTAGAAGGATGTATCTAACCCTCTGTTGTTAGAGCTAGGTCACCAGGTTCTAACATCCCCTATATAATTGCTACAATTATGGCCGAGGCTGTAATGTGACTGTACAACCATGTTGTTCACAGTGAAAACAATAAACCCTTTTGGGACAAGTGTTCAAAAATAACTCATGACTTTGTAGCTGTCTGAACTTTTGGGTACCCAATGTGAGATCTTAAAGGGCCAGATCTTCAGAAAGAGCTAATCAGTCTCAGTTTAAAGAGGGTGAGTGTTTAAGGTGTCAAGTTGGACACCCCAAATTACTGGTTACTCCTGAAAATCTTGGCCCAAATGTCTATCAGGTTAAGCAGCCTTATTGCAATTTCTTACGCAGCTTTTCTGGAGTCACAGACCTTGTTATGGTATGGAACAGTCCTAGGGTTCTAAAATGTCCTGTATTCTGCAGAAAGGGCAGTTTGTTTACAAGGTAACTCAGGATTGTTGAATTAATACTTTTGTTCTCCCACCATTTGTCTGTCTTAGGGACTGGAAGGAGGATTTTCTGACTGTGTTTGTACAGTGCCTAGTGCAATGGCATTCCAATCTCAGTTGGGGTCTCATCGTATTTCTGTATTACCTAAAAGTAACAGGGAGAATTAAATCTGCGGAGCAAAAAATCTGCAGCAGCAGTGACAGCATTTACCACTTCCAGGCAGTGGGCAGTATGGAGGTGCAGGTCGTGTTATTAATGACAGTATAGCAGCTCTCCTGTGGTAGAGAGGAAGGAATAACTCTAGGCCAAATCTGATGAAACTCTACCAAAGGGAGAAGTACAAGACTATGACTTTTAGGGGGCATTCTCCAGCCTCTTGGATTTTCAGTTGCACTTGGAGCAGGTGAGTGACTGTTATTTGTAAATGAAGAATAATCTTGAATTGCCCATGTTCATCAGAATACTGGCTTGGTAGCATAGCAAGCTGTCCATCTCTAGAGGCTTGGAGCGAACTAATATCTTGTGTAACTTACTGCAGACAGTGGCTTTACACAAGGGGTAGACAACCTATGGCACGTGTCCCAAAGGCAGCACGCGAGCTGATTTTCAGTTGCACTCACACTGCCCGGGTCCTGGCCACCAGTCCGGGGGGCTCTGCATTTTAATTTAATTTTAAATGAAGCTTCTTAAACATTTTAAAAACCTTATTTACTTTACATACAACAATAGTTTAGTTATATATTACAGACTTATAGAAAGAGACCTTCTAAAAATGTTAAAATGTATTACTGGTATGTGAAACCTTAAATTAGAGTGAACAAATGAAAACTCGGCACATCACTTCTGAAAGGTTGCCAACCCCTGCTTTACACAATGGATGAGCTTGGCCCTTGGATTCAGAGCTGGCTTGGGCCACAAATGAGTGATGGTTTCAGCCTAGTTCCTAGTAAACACTTGTTCACTAAAACTGGCAATCTCTGTTTGGTAGCAGTTCAGAACTAATGTCTGAATTGCACTTGTGTTCTGGGGAAGCCTGGACTGTCTCTGCATGTATTATACTGGGCTCTGGCTCTTTGTTTCATGAGCACCGAGATCCTCTCCTCTCAAGATGTGGGGTATGGTTATAGTTTTGCCCTTCCCTTTAGAAAAGTGTAGAGGGCCAAACCCTTCCAAACTTTAAGTGTGCAGAACTGCTGCGTTCTTTAAACTAGCTCTGGAAAAGGACTGCTCTCCTTTCAGACAAGGATTTGCTGGGGAAGATCAGAGGAGGGAAAGGAAGCGAGCTTTAGCAGGTAACATTCTCTTGCTATCAGGTGCTGGAACAGTTTTTCTAGTGGGGGTGCGAAAGGCCATTGAACAAAGCAATCAAATGTATGGTTTGTTGTTATTACTTCAAGCCAGGGGATCCTGCCCCTCTCCCCCCCCCAGTACCCCTAGCCTGGATAAACAGTCTTGTTTTTCCTACATGTTATGTAGGACACAATCTGATAGCTTAGAAGCTACAGAGGGTGCCGGCTGCAGCTGTTGCTTAGCTGTACAGAGCATAGCGCAATGGTGAACCAGAGACTCCTTTCTGGCTCCCTATCTTACTTCCATCTTGGTAGAGCAAACACTGGAAGAAAGTGTCCTTGTCTTGAAGAGTTGACAATCAGACTATGAACTGATAAGGGACAGCTTGTTTCGGGGTGCAATCTAAGGCAATTAGGAACAGATTCTGTACCCCACTGCAGCTTCTGCCTCGGCCTTCTGAGGAATTCCTCAATACAGGGCTGACTTAACCAGCTGTATGGCATCCTTTTGCATAAATCCTGGCATGGGGGCATGATAAGGGTTGGAGGAAGCAGATAAGTGTGGGGGGGAGTGGCTGAATCAGTTGGTGCTTTGGCTCCTCCTCTTTAGAGGAGCCCATGGGCAGTCATGTGGGCATCTGTAGATAGAGTTGGTCAGGACTTGGATAAAACTTTAGTTGGGAAAGGTCTCAGGTCTAGGGTGGAAGGGTGTACGTGTGTTTGTCCATCCATCTCTCTTCCAGAGCAGCTGATTGGTTAGAGCGCTCGCTTGGGATGTGGGAGACCCCACATGAGTCCCCTAACTCTGGGGTGGGAGTCGGGTCTGCTTTTTTTTTGTTGAAACTTAGAAAGGTCTTGGTTTCATCCTGATGCAAAATAGGGGGAAAAAAATCAAAATCACAAAGGTTTTCTCAGGATGGTTTTCTGCCCAGCTCTCCCTGCAAACTAGTGTAGTCCTTGGAGTTGATCTGATTGTGTCAGGAACTGCACCAGTTCTGGAGCAGCCCATTACCTCAGGAAGTGCAAAGGCAGCTTAAAGCCGAATCCCCTTGGATTCAGAGTCCTGTGGTCTGTACAATGAGAGGCACAGCACAGAATCTGGCCATCTATGTTTCTAAAGTTCTGTATGGCTAGGATCGACTTCGCTTCAGATAATCACTCTCCTTAGTCATTTTCATGACCTTTGAGGTCAGCTGATGCACCCTGGCTAGCTGCCTACAGTGTCATGGAGTCTAACTCCACTACTTGTACTTTTACCGCCCTCCCGTTCCACTTCATCCGCATATTAGTCATAATAACTTGCCCTTCCGGACACTATAAAAAGCCAAGTTGGGAGTGTGGGTTACGTTATGTTTGCACCTTATCTTAGCGCTGGTCAATTTAATGTTTAGCGTTTATTGGTACTCAATGTGTAGTGAGGGGTGTGTGTGCAGACAATAACCGGAGCCCCCATTATCTTCTAGTATGAACTGGAACGGTTTCTGGCTCTGTTATACCTTCTAATTTAAATGTAATGTAAATCGCACGTGATATGCCCTGCGGGCTCTCACAATCTCTTGCTGATCTCTAGTTAGCTCCCTTGAGAGAGAAACTCCTCCTGTTCTGCAAGCTCCAACCAACACAGTGTAATGGAAAAATGTAGAAGTGAAGCCTGGCTGCACGTCATGTGGTATCTTAGCAACCAACAACCACACTACTCTTTAATAGGCAGGCTTGCCTGTCAGTTTCAGTACAGTGATCAAGTGCAAAATTGAACATCCTTCCCTCCCGCCCCCTCCCAGTGTGGTGGCTGAGAACAGGGAAATACCAGGGCTCTCTGGTATCACTGTAGCCTGCTGTGTGCTAACAAAGCAGTAATTTATGAGCTTCACAAAGAATTTCACCCACCTTCCAGCAGAACAGAAGGGCTGGCACTTGGCCACTGTGCTAATATCAATATAGGAAAAACACTCCATTTCTTCAAAGCTGCGACAGCACTTCCTATTTTTAGGTTAACAACACAAGTCCTGCTGTACAGCATCAAACATAAACAAATATTGAAGACCTATTTATATTGTTTTGTAGTAAAGTTTAAGCAACAGGAAGCTGGAACCAGTGAGGGTGCCTTTTAGAAGCTATTATGAGCCTCCAAAAAATGCTCCAACCGCAGTTGTAAAATGCATTGGCTGTATAGAGATATAAGCAGAGTTGACCTCTGAAAGGGGAACTTTGCCCATCAAGTATGGGCTTTCTGACAGCATCGAATCTCTTATTTCAGTTTGGAGTAAAGAAACCCAAAGTCCAGTTCTGGTTTGGCCATGCACTGTAAGTTTTGTTTGTCTCTTATTAATATTTGGGCTCTTTCACATTGTCTCCATGTAGGCAGTTTTTTCCCAGGTAGAATGCAGATCCAATAATGGTTGGGGACTTTAGGTGCTTCCAATAAGGATCAGACCTTCGTTGTGCCAGGTGCTGTACAAAAGACAGGGTCCTTCCCCAAAGAGCTTAATATACTTTAGTCTAATCCTCTTGTTCCAAAACATTGAAATTAACATTTTTATTGGGGCTAACTATTCCTTCCCATATGCCCCTAAAAGCAATCTTGTATCACTTTGTGTCTGAAACCACAGAAAGCTAAGGATGCTGTTCTTGTACTGATTAGAGACAGTCATTGTTACTGGCTGTGAGCACAGAGAGTATGAAATCATCCAGTCCGTTTTCCTTCCCACCTGTCCATACAATGATATCAAACTGGAAAGTGTGCCAGGCGGCAGCTAGCTTTGCAGAGGAAGAGGTCTCCATTCCAGCACCTCTTCAGGGGGTGAACAGAGATGGGACAACTCACTGCGGCTGATGAGGTTTCATATAATAAATGGATGAATTCCAGTATTGGCAGAAGCTTCTCCTAACTTTAATGACTCTGTCACTCCAAGAACTCTGGCTTCTTGGCTGGTGTACCATAGTCCCCACAGTAATTGCTGCTTTGAGAGCTAGACATTGGCATTTCTGTTGGAGATGGGAGACATCTCTCTTTTTAAGTAGTCTAAGATCAGCCATGTCTTGTGTTTTAAGGGGCAAAAACACTCTTTGTTATTTTGTAAGAGAACACCTGAACCATATTTGTTAAGTTGTACATCATTCCCCCAAATACTCTTGTAGCTCCTCGGAACAAGCAGAAAGGTTTGAGAGTGGGTAAATCATATTTCACTTATGGAAATGGTGAAAGTAACTTGTCACTTCATTTGCTGAAACTAGCACCCCAGTTTTGGCCAAACTTAAGTGAACAGTCAGCTGTATCATTTACCTTTCAGTGTCCAAAGCTTACTGTGTTCTGTTCCCTTTAATGAAAGAGAAGTCTCACCATCTCCACTGCCAAGCAGCAGCTGTGTGTTCAGCCCTCTCCAGGGTCAACATGCTGCTCTCTCACTGACTGACCTACAAGGTAGCTCTCTGTTTGACAGAGCATACCAGTGATGACTGCTAGCCCCTTTCACTCACACCCTCCTCAGTACATGTTGGTCAGCTGCTTATGCAAGATGGAATCTCCTTTAAAATACCTAGTCAGGCCTAAAGTTTCATCCAACATTTGTTGCTGAGACACATGAAAAAATTAAGAGTAGATAAGGAGAGAAGATGATTAAATGTTCCCCACCTCATTCCTAATGGATCAAACATAGCTTTCTGCATCTGCATCACTCTCCTGCTATACCTGTAGGCCGCATCCAAGAGCCACAAATTTCTTTCTTCCAGCAGAGTCAATGCAACTGTGGGAGAGTGGGCTGGATTCTAGTCTGGAACTTGGCCCTTAGTTCTGTCAATATCCATGCCATACTCTTACACTTATGTAAATTTGAAGCCAGTGGAGTTACTCCAGATCTACACCATGGAAGTAGCAGCGCTTGATCCAAATTCCAGTTGCAGTGCTACATCTTAGTTTCACATACTCCTACTTCAGTAAGGTTGCAGAGGTGTCGCTAAGGTCAGAATCTGGCCCCAGCAGAATCTTTATTACAGGTGATCCATAATGGGCTTATTCCACAATGGGAACATTTTCCTGGAATTTTCTCTTCGCACTGGCCAGCAGTTGTGTAAGCAGCCCTGCAGACAGTTTTCCATTATTAATGCTCAAAAGAAAGTTCCATTTTCCTGTTTCAGATGAGTATTTCCCCTTTGGGTTACAGAAACCACTTCCTCCTTAGCACCCAGTGGAACACTGTAAACATGAGTTAAAGCAGTAAATTCCTTTCTGAGTTTTTTCAGGGTCTTTTTTTTTTTTTAACCTGAGCGTGCTGAATCACTTATCATTGTCCCCTTCACCTGACCTTGCTGGGATACTGCATACAGGAATCAGTGGCTTTTTGGGGAAAAGTTTTTGGGTGGTGGTTCTGGGCATCTGCCCTTTAGATTCTACTCTCTTACATAGGAGCTGCATACAGAGTGATTTTCTTTCAAGTTCCTTAGGTGTTTAGGGTTAAAGTTCTCTGATTGTCTTTTTGGCTGTGTCTCTGTACGTCAGCGTGGGTTCAGCTGAAACTAGCCATCAGTGTACAGTACAATTTTAGTTATGTTTTGAGTTGGTCAGTTTTGACAGTGTTCCTTTTTGCTCCATGGAGACCAGAATCTGTGAGCTCGTCACTATATTTAAAATGCATTGAAGCCTGCCTGAGTAGTTGGAATTGACAATCCAAAGCGGAGAGGCTGCCTTGAAAGGCAAAGTAAGAGAGGAAGTATAGGAAACCCTCTTGCCAATTTGCCAGCAACTCGAGAATCATCTTGGCTTGTCTCAATTTCCTCTCCCAGCTCTGCCCCTCCTGCCTTCCCCACACTGTGTCCTGCCTGCTCATCTGCCATATTTGTCAATTTAAAGGGAAACCACAGCTCTCTGACCACATCTGAATATCATTACTGCCCTCCCCTTGTTCAGCAAGGATAACTGTTTTACTTGTCTATTTGTGTAGATGTCTTCTTTTGTGGTCATGACACTTCTTCACTAGAGGTAGGGTTGCCGCTTAACCTCTGTTTAAAGGTTGACCTTTCCAAGTCCTCTAAAATTGACATGCGTAGTCAGATTCCTTTAAATCTGGTGTGTCTCAGGAGGGTGCAGGGTAAGACTAGAGACCCAAACTTGGGGTTATTTGAGCTAGGGATTGCAGTAATAGAAGCCCTGAAAAAATACCCATTTTTCAGAAAGTTTCTAGATGGGTGTTTTGTGCAGAGCTAGAGATCAAACAATTGATGTGACACGGATCAAAATAGTCAATCTGTCGAGTTTTAGCCAAGGTCGTGCATAGCCCCCATTAAATCTCGGACACTCAAACTGAGAACACCATTTAAGAAAATGTGCATGTTTTACAGGGTGCATGTGCCCAGACAGAAAAAGGGCTAGAGAGTTTCCATTCCTGCCACTTTATATGCTTTAAAGCAGGGGTTCTCAAACTGGGGGTTGGGTCCCCTCAGGGGGTTGTGAGCTTATTACATGAGGGATCATGAGCAGTCAGCCCCCACCCCAGCCACTGATTTGCGTCCAGCATTTATAATGGTGTTAAATATATTTTAAAGTGTTTTTTAATTTATAAGGGGGGGATGCGCTCAGAAGCTTGCTATGTGAAAGGGGTCACCAGGACAAAAGTTTGAGAATCACTACTTTAAAGCTCAACCCTTGTAAGTGCTTTAAAGTCTGAACGGTAACTCAAACTGCTTTGGAGTTTGGTGTGCCTCGTGGAAGCACAGAGTAGTAGCATTAGTGATCTAAATTTGGGGTCAAGTGAGTGGTTCCTGAGTTACAGACATGCCCTCGCCCCCCTCCCCCAAAAGGTTTCCTTCTGCTACCTTGTACTGTTTAACTGAGAGGTACTAAAGACTGGATGAATCACCAACATCCTTGAGAATGATGGCCCTCAATTAACATAACTAAGGACACATTCATCCCAACCTCCCACCTAAGACAAAAGGAGTGCTGGAGTGAGTGGCTGGAGGTTGCTACAATGTGAGTCAAGGGTGGCAATTTTATTTTGTGGGGAATGTAACCCAAGTAACTTTGAGAGAAAATTAGATGAATGCTTCCTAGGAGTGGTACTGGAGGCTGAGAAGTAGGGGAATAGGAGGAGAAGGGTTTGGGGCTGCAGCATTCGGGGGGGATAAATGAGAATAGATGGTAGGGGAGGGTAGGAAGGTTGGAAGCTCAGGTGAGGGAGCCCTAGGGGTTTGTACAGGGGTGCACAAACTTTTCCAGTCATACTCCCCTTGCCATTAATGGAATCTGTCTGCGTCCCGTCCCCCCCATTACTGCACAGCCCAGGCTTCCTCAGCAGTGGAGCTAGGGCTGAAGACAGAGCTGGGGTGGAACTGGGGATGCAGGAGGAGCTGGGACTAGAGGCAGAGCTGGTCTCTGGGGGTGGAGAGAGCATGAGGGCAGAGCTGGACCTGGGGGTGGATCTGGGCTAGGGACTGAATGGGGTTAGGGGCAGAGCTGGCCTGGGCAGAGTGGGACTGGAAGCTTGGTGCTCCCTCCCTGCCCCCTATGGGGGCTGGTCTGGGCCCTGCTGCGTGCCCCCCAAATGTTCCTCTGTACCGCTAGGGAGCGCATCCCCCAGTTTGGGGACCATTGAGTTAGTAGGAGTGGAAGGGTGGGACACGAGGAAGAGGGACATGGGGGTAAGTGGCCAGGGAACTGGGGGAGAATAGGGGCAGGGGCACCCATCTGTCCTGCTAATTCTATAATGTACAGAATTCTATATTGAAATGATCTCCTCCTGGAGGGACACATACAGCTGCTCCCTTTGCTCATGCACCTCAGAGGCTGCCAAACACAGATCTCTGCCTATTACCATGACAGCTCTGTTACACACCTCAAGGTAATCCACCCCTGTCCTCATATCCCAAGTACACCTTTACCAAGGAGGCCCAACTATTGTCTCCACCATTTAGAATAGGTACACCTAACACACTGCACCTGGAGTGTATTCAGATAATTTCCATTCTGCCAGCTGCAGGGGAGGAGAGGGAAGGTGATGTGGATAACTTCCCCCTCCTCCCACTTTTTTTGGTCCTTTACCAGTGTTAGATGGAGTTCTGTGGGTGAGAGAAAATGGGTTATAAAAGGAGGTGAAGATCTTGTACACTTCATCAGCTATGGAGTTGTCAGAGTAAAGCTATGTGTGTTAGCATGGCATATTGGAGCATTGCTGAAAAAGGGCAGAGTTAAACTTGCAAGGGCTACCTTAACTGGGCATTTCCACGTTTGCGGAAGTTTGAGTTTTGCTCAGCTCAGCATTCTGTAAGGGGACAATCTACCGCCAAGAAACCTGAACTTGTGTTAATGTAGCTTTTTGCCATTGATATCTATAATAATAATGCGTATGCTGAGCAGCATGTCCGTTCGAACAGTCGGTGTTGCGTACAGTAAACTGGATCAAGGATTCTAGTCTTAACCCGGGACATGACATTTTGAAGACTCCCAAATAAACAAACGTCCTGTGTGCATGTGTTTGTGTTTGAGGGACATCTTCAGTCTCTAAAGGATTAGTTAAATAAAGAACGAATTGATATGAGACTGTCCTTGAGATCTGACCACTGCTGATATGACTCCACATTAAGCGTTTCTGCTTTTGTAGGTCAAGAAGCACTTGGTGTGTCTGCCACCCATGGAAACGTCTCTCCACCCTAGTCCGAAAGGTCCTTGGTGTCTACACAACATACTGAGCTGATGGAGGATCAGTCCTTCTGACTCTTCCACTAAGTTCCTCTAACAACTCTCTCCACTGAGTTAACTAAACCCACTTCCAAGAATGTGCTGGTATAAAAGACCTTGAGAACAAATAGGTTTATGTAAAAATGACCATGAAGTCCAGATCCTCGGCTAGTGTAAACTAAGGTAGCTCAAATGAACTCAGTGGAGATATGATAGCTTACACTAGCTGAGGATCTAGCCCCAGTAATTTGAAGTTGTTGTACATGGAAATTGGGGGCGCTATGGTAGTTACTGGCAGACCATGTGAGATGTCAGTCCTTCAGACCCTGTAATTAAATGGCTTATGGAAAAAATACAAATTCTGACATGCTAGGACTTTGATACCACATGACTACAATGCAGTTTTTGATTAATGTGTACTGAAAAGAAGAGTGCTTTGTGCATTTTTTCTGTTCAGCACAAAATACAGCTGGAAGGCTGGGGGATAGGCAGTGTGAAAGAATCCTTCACCTGACCTCTTGGGTTTAAATCCAGCCCTGGTTAGGAGTGAATGTGAAAGGCAACTCTTATGGAAACTGATCTAAAATTAGTTCTTTCTAGTGGACAGATGTCCACGTTGCAACCAGTATTACAATTTGTTCTAACTGCCTGCCCCAAGACTGCCACCAGGGATGCCAAAGGCTGATCTGCTCAAACCCTGGTCAAGAGGTGATCCCTCCAGGTCTGGGATGAACTACATTACCAAGCCAGTATGGAGAAGCTTGTACTTCCACCACACATACTGTGCTACTTGAACACTGCTGGAAACTGACATCCTCTATCCAATTATATGCCTTCCACCAGCACTTAATGTTTTTATACTGCTCCCATTTGGTGGGGCAGTGGGGAGGTCTGCAGATATACCATTCTTGGCACTAAGCATCTCTTCACTCACTTGACTGAACTGTACATTTTGTTTGGACAAAAATAAACTCATGTGAAATAGGCTTCTTCAACCAATTTTCTCGATTTCTGACGTCCCTGTTGCTGTGCACGCCACCTGAAAAGGTGGAGGAGAATCAAAGGATCTGTGTCTTCTGAGATGGAACATGGGTCCAGAAAAATTGCTTCTTACTCATAGATGTATTTACTTGGATCCTGATAAAATTCAGATACAATCTACAGTTAGAGTGGGAATGTGACAGCTGTGTGTTACTAGTGTTTTTCTCACTTGCACATCTTTGATTCAGATGGTCTGTAGCACAGGAAAAATTAGGCTTAGATCGAGGGGCTCAATAGTCCATCATTTGTGCATGTAGAACTTCTACATTCACCATTGATGGTTGTGCATATATACAGCTGATGTGACAACTGGTACAAAAAGTCACAGGTTCACCTAGTCTAAATCCAGCTGCAATCTGGGAATTGGGGCCCGTACCAAAGTAAGGTATCGTGGCTTCAGTTTCTGCTGAGGTGAAAACTCCTGATCAGTCACTTAAAAAATAAATGGGTACTTAGGCTCTAGAAGCAATGCTTATCTTTAGGTACTTAGATAAATTATGTAGATTTCCAGAGAGTGCTGAGCATCCAGAGACTTGTTGAAGTCAATGGGAACTTCTGGGTGCTCTGCACTCTCTGAAAATCAGGCCACTTACTTAGTAACAGAGCTTCAGATATATCTTCTTGGCTTGACCTCTATTACGATGGGTTCCCCCTGGGGTGCCACCTGGAACTGGGATATTGCTGAGCGCCCCACCCCCCGACCCACCAGCCTGGGCTCCCTTTACAATGTACTGCTGTGACTAGGCTGCCAAGCTCCAGCCTGTCCTTTACCAGCACACATACAGGTGGGGACACACCCAGCTGCAGTTACATACAGATTCTGTGATCATCTCTGCCTGGGCAGGCACAGCTAGGGCAGCTCCCAGTTCCTCAGGCATGCACCTCCTCTCTGGAGTGTGAACCCCAAATTATACCATCTTGCGCTGCACAGAGAACTGTACAGCGTAAGCTCATGAAATTTGCCTCCTCCCTCTATGGAGAGGGAATATACAACAGATTTCTGCCCTGAGTTATGATTTCCACACATACTGGTTTTAGGTAAAGCAAAAATAAGTTTATTAACTACAAAAGATTGATTTTAAGTGATTACAAAGGATAGCAAACAGATCAAAGCAGATTAAATAGCAAATAAATAAAACATGCAAACTAAGCTTAATATACTACATAGATCAGATATGAATAGCAAATTCTCACCCTAAATTATGATGCAAGCGGGTTGCAGGCTCTTAAGAGGCAAGCTGCACTAACTTACAGCATGGAATCCCCAGGTATTTCATTCACTGGCTAAAAATCCCTTTGACCTGAGTCCAGCACTTCTCCTCAGTTCAGTCTTTGTTCCTCAGGTGTTTCCAGAAGTCTCTTTGGGTGGGGAGTCAGTGAAGAATCATGATGATGTCACTCCCCTGCCTTATATAGCTTTTGCATATGGCAGGAACCCTTTATTTCAAAGCTTGGTTCCCACGCCAGTCAGTGTAAAAATACTGAGGAGTCCTTGTGGCACATTAGAGACTAACAAGTTTATTTGGGCATAAACTTTCATGGGCTTAGGTGCTACAAGGACTCCTCATTGTTTTTGCTGATACAGACTAACACGGCTACCACTCTGAAACCTGGAAAAATATTGGTATCCCAAGGTGGTGTCCAACACCAGGTGACCTGGTCACATGTGCTGGTAGTGTCATAGGGTCAGAGTCAGTGCCATGAGTCAGAGGCTGTTTGTAGCATCCTCAGGATCCCTGCCCCCCTCTCCTCCCCTCCGGCCCCCGGGGTGGGAGATAAGCTTCTTCTAAGGCCTGTTGTTTTCTCCCAATGGCCCTTTAACCTGAATGGGCCGTTCCCAGCCACCCATTTAGACTGAGTGCATACTACCTAGCAGATGTTCCCCATGTGTAAGCACGTTTGTAATAGATACAGACAATATTCCTAACTTCAGATACAAAACTGATACATCCATACAAGTAGGGTAATCACATTCAGTAAATCATAACCTTTTCAATGATATCTTACATGACCTATCTTGCATAAAATACATCATAGTTATGCCATAATCATATCATAATATCTCTATGATAGATTATGGGGTGCAGTGTCACACCTATATCTGACCATTATTGTCTCTAAAGGATTTCTAGAAGGGTCTGCCTGACCTGTCAAATGGATGCTTTCTGCGAATCAGTACAACATAGCAGACACTGGGCCAAACCTGAACATGGTGCCCATTTGAGTCTTAGTCTCTGGCAGTCATGAAGAAGCAGTGATTTTTGTCAGTTGTCCAGGTTTCCTTTAAATGTCTCATTGAAACACTGCCCATTTCTGCAACCTGCCAATCAATTCAGATGTCACTGAGATACTTTCCTTTCTGAGAATAGAAGAGGAATCCAAGAAGCAAGCCAGACTGACACAAAGTAGGCTGCCTATTCCTGCAGGAGTCCAGCAAGTCTGGGACCAAATTGTCCTCTGTATTGTGCAGTGGCCTTACTGCGGGAAGAGTGTACAGGGAATGTCTCTCTCTCTCTCTTCCCCAAACCCCACACTGTGCAGAGCAGGGCAAGAACGCAACCTAATGATCAAGAAAACTAGGGGGAAGACTGGCTCCTGCCAGTCATGAGACAAGAAGGCACCCATGTAGCTGAGGGTGGCAAGGCTCCAGACATTCATGCAACTCTTTTCCAGAGCAGAGTATACTTGACAGTTTGTAGGTCTGCCCTGCACCAGCTAGATGGCTGCATTGCCAAATGAGGGGCTAATCCTGGTCTTCTACTCAGCTCCACTTGCATGGCTATGTCAGGGCAGGATTAAACATCTATCTGGGAATACATCTGGAAAGTGACAAGTTATTCACCTACGTTAGTGTTCGGGATTCAGTGAGGGGAGGCTTTTGCTTATTAAAAGAAATAGACTCTGAGCTTGGCACAAAGTACATATCCTGTTGATGGCCTCCAGTCAGGATGACCATTTGTCGCCTTGACCTTTGTCCCCGTTCCATGGCCATACTCATCTCTCCCATGTGCCCTGTTCTTATAAGACTACTATTGTGAGTTACAAAATAGCTGTTGAGCAGAGATTCTGATTTAAAGAAGCTACCATGGAAGTGGAGAGTTTTCAGTCCACTTATCAAAGCATTTGCTGATGCCATTCCAATGTGGGAGAAACAATCAAACTTTAAATAGCACTTTAAATCTTCAAAGTGCTGTCCAAACATGAACTCATAACTCCAAATATAAACCAAAGAGCTAAGCTAACTTGAAGGGAATTGAGAGGTCAGGGCCATTCAGCATTACTTATTCATAGGGTTCAGTCATGTCTGTGAAATTCATAATCCCCTCTCTTAAAAATGCATTTCTTACACTCCATGTGTTCAATGCATGTGGGTGAACACATGGCCTTGTGACTGAATTTCTTGTTCCACGCAAAAGTGATTAAGGTAAACTTGTGATTCACAGCAGAGCAAATGCTGTAAAAATTCCCTTTTTTTCCAAAAAAGCGTGAATCGTTGAAAACGCTCATTCAGTATTTCTCATTCTGTTGGGGATTTATATTTATTTTATAGAATGAAATTTAGCTAAAGGCAAATAGTTTAATGGACTTGCCTGGTTAAATGGAGATGAACTGCACAAAATATCTTGAATGGAAATATATTTTTAAATCAAAATATTGTACTTCCATTTTGAGTTGTTGTGGAGTTCGTGAGCACTAGGAGTAAGCTCCAAAGATGACGGCAATCCACCAAGAATGCCCTACCTTGGGGACTTCCGTTCCAGGAATGACTGCTATAGCGATACACAGGGGGAGAGTCTTTCCTACTACCTAAACTCCCAGCCACTTATGCATTTATAGCTAGTTGGCAACACTTTGAACTGCATCCAGAAGTGAATATGAAGCCAGCACAGAACTCCAAGTCCAAGTATTAGTAGTTCATATTGGACTCGTCTGCCAACTGGCTATCTCATCTTCCATGGTCCTGACCAAATATCTCTAAGGAATCTGTAAAGTAATATCTGTGTTTTGGGTTAAACAAACTGGCCCATTAAAACCCACCCACTACAAAATGAGAAGGACATACAAAATATCTAAGAGGTACATCTAACTCTCTTATCATTGCATTTACTGTGAGCACTTGTACACTTTATGCTTTCTCCTGGTCATGGCAGCAGTGTCCACATGTACAATACAAAGCAGCAACATCGAGCATTTCCTCACAGCTGACCACTTTGCTAGCTATCTCCCCTCCAAATGCACAGCTGTCTCTCATACTCCAGGTAGGCTTCTTACCGTGAACCTGTTCTCTGTTAGAGTTGCCATCCACCTAGAAACTTTCCGGGTGGCTTTGTAAGAGCTGAATGTCACGTGGCTTTCAATCTGCAGCCATAGACTCTTGTGGGGCTATTGAAATTGCATATCAGCTTGATGTTTTAGTTCAGCTATTCTAGTCACAAATATAACTGGAGCTGAAACAAGCATTTCCCAGCAAGAAGGGATGAGTTCTGTTCTCAAAACTCAGTTGGTAACCCAGTGTAATTCCAGTTCAGAGTCTATACTAGCCGAGTGGCCAGGGATTGAGTTACTGGTTGATTTGGGTGAGGCTGGTGAGGGACGGGGGGCGGGAGGGGAAGAAGTGTCCTTGCAGGGCAGATAAAGTGACAATGGGAAATAGTGAAATCAATATTGCATCAGCACTTTCAGGCTGTTCTGTGGACCAGCACTGGTCTCTGGCTCATGCTTTTTAATGTCAAGCTAGAAAGATTATAGCAGAGGCAGTTGCTGAGCTGAAGTCAAACTTGGAGATGGAGAAACAGGGGATGTAGTGCACAATGCTGCTGTTGTAAAGAAATCAAACAAGTCTCCAGAGCCCTAATGCTGCTTCATCAAAGTCCATGGCATAGATTCCATTGGCATGAGTGGTGTTGGGTCAGGCCCCAGGAGAATGTGTTGCATTTGTCGAGTGTGGAAAACGGAGCTGTCTGAAGTGAATAGCTGCTCTGTGCTTTGCTTACTACTCACGAGCACTTCACACCAATGGGCTGCAGGTCTCCTGAATTTTTCGGGGGATAGCTGCTTGGAGTGTGCAGTTCTGACTGCCAGCAAAGGTATTTATGATTGATAGAGTTCAAATAGTTTAAAGCTTGCCATCCTTTGAGGGAGCAGGAAAACCATGTGACTTCAGTATGTGGATGGCCGCCTAAAATAATGAGTGGCTGTTCATGAACTACTCTGACTCTTGGGCTGAGAACTGCCTAGCCAAAGAAATTAGTGTATACTTAATGAATGACAAATACAGTCACTGAAATCTGGATTGGTTCCCAAACAGAAATAGGCTAAACTTGTCTAACTCTTTTGCAATTAATAATTCAATCAGCTTACTGGAAGGCCAGTTATGACTAATCCATATTAGGAAGTTTTCAGCTGTTACTTTAAAATAAGGGCTCTCTTGGGAGGAAATTTATAATGGAGATGTACTCATGGGTCTGGAGCTCAGTAAATTCTGAGTTCTAATCTCAGCTTTACCCTCAACTTTCTGTAAAGCCCTAGGTAAATAACTTCTCTGCTTCTGTTTCTCCTACTGTGAAATAGGGAAGTATTGAGGCTTTATCGCTACAGTGATAGCCAGCAATATGAAAAACCTATGATTGAGACTTATTGTCTGTAAAATTCAATCATATCTAGCTCTTCCATGATGCTCTCCATCCATGGATGTCAAAGGGCACGTCTACACGGCATTTGGAGCCCGCGGGAGTGAGCCTGTCAACCCTGGGCTGACCACCATGCTACCACTCTAATAATAGCTGTGTAGACAAAACGGTGAAGTTGCGGCGTGGCTGCGGTGCAGGCGCCTAAGCCAGCAGAGCGAGGTGGCTGCCCAAGCCCCAGCTTCAAAGTGCTGGGTGCACAGCTATTTTTAGAGTACTAGCACAAGCTCTGCTAGCCCAAGTCTGTCAACCCGGGTTGGCCTGGAAGGCTTGCTCCGAGGGGCTCCAAAATCCGATGTCGATGTACTCAAAGTGCTTTGTAAATAAGGTAAGAATCATTGTCCTCATTTTACAGCTAGGAAGCTGAGGCTTGGACTGTATACACACAGTAATTTACAGAAATGTGGAGGATAATGTATATACTCAGCCTGGTCCCTCAACTGATATATCTCCTTCTAATCTGTAGTATACCAGAGAACTCATTCTCTCATGTCTGCATTTTTTTCCAGCCTGTTTTCTTCTTTCCTGCATGGGTGGCATGAAGAAGGTGTCTAGCTGCCTTGCATGCTGCCATCTCCCAATATGCTGGAATATTTTTCAGAGATCCAAACAGATGTTACTAGGTTCCACAAATAGCATCAGGGCTACTGCAGCAGCCTTCATAGGTCAGCAGGACTAGTTAAGAAGGCAGAGCACATGCTAGGGGTAAAGATCTGGGAGGGTGGGCTCGTGGAGAGGCTGTTCCTCCTCCTCCACCACCTGGAGATCACTCTCACTGAGGTTAAAGGGAGCCGCTTGTATCTTGTGTGATGCTGGCAGATCGGGGGCCAGCTCATGCGAAGGTCCCCATGTCTCAGCTGAACACTGACAAATACATAGCTGAAAACAGTCTGGTTCACCTTAGCCCTGTTAAAATAGATATTACAATCATAAGGTTGTGTGTGTAGACTCTGCTGAATATCTGTGAGTTGTGGCATTAATCTAACTGCTGAGCTTCAGTTCATTTGCAAATTTGACACTATCAGCTCTGGACTCAACAAAGACTGTGAATGGCTTGCCAATTACAGAACCAGTTTCTCCTCCCTTGGTTTTCACACCTCTACTGCTAGAACAGGGCCTCACCCTCCCTGACTGAACTAACCTCGTTATCTCTAGCTTGCTTGCTAGCATATATATACCTGCCCCTGGAAATTTCCACTACCTGCGTCTGACGAAGTGGGTATTCACCCACGAAAGCTCACGCTCCAAAACGTCTGTTAGTCTATAAGGTGCCACGGGATTCTCTGCTACTTATAACACCAGTATCCCATATTGTAAGGTACTATTTGAGCATTCACACTATAAATCTTTGTAACGGTGTATATCCCCAGACAGGAGAGAGACATGAATTAGTGTGAAACACTGGTCTCCAACAGGCTATGTTATGTCCTGCCTGGCCGGGAAGGCTCATCCACACCAGACTGAGTAGAGTTGAACACTGAAGAGGACAAAAGACTTTGTTCTTTAGCTCTCTTCCCCCCTTCTCCACATGAAGGCGAGTCTTGCAAGTGATTGCCCTTTGCCTGATCCTTAGGGGTGGAGAGAACCTGTGATAGGCTCCAACAGAATTTCTGTTGGCCTCATGTGTTTGAGACAGTAAAAAAGTGTTAGAATCTTCTATGTCAGAAGCATAAGAGGTTAAAGCATTGGTTCTCAAACTGGGGGTCGCGACCCCTCAGGGGGTTGCGACCCAGTTATGCGGGGGTCGCGAGCCCTGACCTCAGCGTGTGGCTGCAAGTTGCGAGCCCCAACTCCTGCGCCAGGCTGTGAGGCCCGGCCGCGACGCATGGCTGCAAGCCCCAACCCCTGTGTGGAGCTGCGGGACTGTGAGCCCCAACCTGGGCGCGCGGCTGTGAGTTCTGACCCTGACCTCTGCGCTGGGCTGTGAGCCCTGACCATGACAGGGACGCATGGCCGCGATCCCTGACCCCAGTGCACGGCTGCGAACCCCGACCCCAAGCTGTGAACCCTGACCCCGACAGGGACTCGTGTCTGCGAGTTCCGACCCCGGCGCCGGGCTGTGAGCCCCAACCCTGACAGGGCGCATGGCTGCGATCCCTGACCCTGGTGCACAGCTGCGAGCCCCGACCCCTGGGCCGGGCTGTGAGCCCCAACCCCTGCACCGGGCTGTGAGCCCCGACCCCGAGCTGCGAGCCCTGACTCCAACAGGGACATGTGGCTGTGAACCCTGACCCCAGCGCACGGTTGTGAGCCCTTACCCTGACAGGGACGCATGGCTGCCAGCCCCAACCCCAGCGCCAGGCTGTGAGCCCCAACAGGGACGCATGGCTGCAAGCCCTGACCTTCCATGGGGCTGCCAGCCTAGACCCCAAACCTGGTCAGGAGTGGGGCTGCAATCCCCAAGTCCGACCACCACGCGGGGTTGCGAGTCATCCAGGAGAAGGGCTGTGAGCCCCAACCCCTGTACTGGCGTTGTCAGGTGGAGACCAGCCATGCAGAGGGTTATTACTTGCTTCAGGTCTTAAATTGCTGTCAAGTATTAAAATAAAATTCTACTTTAAAATAACTTTTCCACTTATATGTAATTTGATAAACATGTTTTTAGTCTTAATTTAAAAGCAGTGAGAAAAGGTAAATTCATTTTAAGCAACAGAGTTTAAATTTAGTATTTAACATAGTGTTATATATCAAAAATGTGTTTTTAATTTCTAAGGGGGGGGGTCGTACTTAGAGGCTTGGTATTCAAAAGGGGTCACCAATACAAAAAGTTTGAAAACCACTGGATTAAAGGGACCCTGCAGGGCACCTTTGCCATCATTGTCCATCCTTAAGGAGGTGTTAGCCTGAGTGTCTCAAGGTATCATGGGACCACTACCCAATCTTTCTAGGAACAGAAAGAAATATGTACTGGTTGTGGTGGACAGCAGCTACCCTGAATCCACAGCACTAGCTAATATAGAAGCTGAAGCTATGGCTACTGAACCTAATTCCCATTTTTAGCAGGGAAACCTCATCCTGCCATGGTGTAAATTTCATGTTTTCAAAAAGTTATGGGAGTTGTGTGGAGCGAGACATATAAAGGCCACCACCCATCATCCAGAGACTAACAATCCGGTAGAAAGAGTCAATGGGACATTGAAGTTTATGCTGAGGATGTATGTTACCTGGGAAGAGAGTGAGTGGAACATGTCACTCCCTTATTTGTTATTTGCATACAGGAGTATACCCCAAGAGGCTACAGGGTTTACCCCGTTTGACCTCCTTTATGGGAGACAAGTGAGGGGACACCTTGATTTAATTAAGGGTCTTGGGAGCATAGTACGGAAGAGTCAGGACAGCCTGTAGGGGAGCATGTCACTTGTTTTGAAGAGGACGTAAGTCTACGCTGGAGTTAGTGCATCAGCACCTTGAGTTGAGTCAGGTGTCTCGGAAAGCTTGGTCTGCCAGGCATGCTGGAGAAAGATCTTTCGATGTGTGACTTGGTGCTAGTGTTGATTTCAGTGATGAAAAACAAGATGCATGATTGTTGGGAAGGACCTTTTGAGGTGATAGAGTGAATGAGATCACTTAGGATGTAATGAAACCCCCTGGCATGGGTGGGAGCTGTGCAGATAGTACATGTCAAATGACTGAAAGCTTATCATATAAGAGAGAGAATATGATTTGTTCTGCTGATGAGGAAACATTTACTGCCTCTTTAATTGATTTGGTTAGGGAGAGTCCAGGGCAATCTCTTCCTTAGAGTATCAAGATTTGGAAGAGTTTGAACCCAACCCCAAAGCAGGAAATGTTGACCCTCCTGGAATACCACAGGCAGATATTTTCTAACTGACCAGGTTTAACTAACAAAATAGTGCATTCCATTAAAACTAATGGGCCCCAACCCCACCCTGTTCCTAGCAGAGCATACCATGCTAAAGGTGAAATGCAAAGACAAATTCAGGAGGAAGCGGAGAGCATGCTAGACATGAGTGATCTCTAAATCAGAAAGCCCCTGGGCATCTCCTATTATGATGCTGCCTAAAAAGGATAAAACCATGAGATTTATAAAAAATTTATAAGTACTCTGGATTGACTAAATTTATTTAGGCAAATTACCTTATATGCTGCTGCACCAGAAAAGTCAGCTTTCATAGAGGAATCTGGTTTATATGAGTTTAAGATTATGCCTTTTGGGTTAATTTATACAGGGGCTACCTTTCAGAGGTTTGTCAATGAGGAGCTGCAGGGTTTAAAGACCTTTGCCCAGGCCTGTGTAAACAAATAACTCTTGGCAAGACTATCAGAACCATGCAGGAATTGAATTATAGAGACTTAGAGAAGCCAACCTCACTGTCAAGGTGTCTGAGATAATGCAAGAAGCCAAGGTCATGCAAGAAGGGGGCTATCTTTATTTAGGGCACTGGGTGGGCAGTGGGTTTGTTTGCCCTGACCCTTTAAATCAAAAGCCATTTGGAATTGGCCTGCCCCACAAACCAAGAAGCAAGTCTAATCCTTTATTAATCTGGCCAAATGCTGCTGAAGGTTTGTAAAGGGGTTTAGTGATGTTGTGGCCCCATAACAGACCTTACAAAAAAGGGGAAGCCGGGCCTGTGGAAAGGGCTTTAGACAAAACCTCTTTTATGTCCTTAAAGAGCCAGTTTTGATCAGCCCTGATATCAGCAAACCCTTTGTGCTGTGCACTGATACTTCTAAGATTGGATTAGGTGTAGTGCTAATGCAGAATGGGGTGGGCGGAAGAGGCATCTCATTGCCTTGAGTGAAAAATTGACTCCTTCCCCCACTGAAGAGAACTGTGCTGTCATTGAGTGGTGTGCTATGCCATAGTTTGGGCTATTACGCAACTTAAGTCTTCCCTGTATAATAGAAAATGTAAGGTTCTAATGGGCCACTCAATAATATGGTTGTACTGAGCCAAAGGGGCCAATCTGAGACTATTATGCTGGAGTCTAGTTCTACAGGATTTTGACAGGGAGATCATCCATATTAAGGGAAAGGAAAACGTAGTGGCTGCTGCTTTGTCAAGGACAGGGGGACCCTGAGGTGTATTCAGAAGCATCGGTGACACCCCTTCCTATGTCATTTTTGTGTTGGGGTTGTGTTGCTGGGAGACCAGGTGCCAGATCATGTCAAGATCTCCATGCCTCAGTTGAACACTGACAAATCCACAGATGAAATCAGTCTTGCTCACCTGTGTGTTAGCATTGTTCAAACAGATATTATAATTATCAGAATATGTTTGGACTTCATTGAATACTTGTGAGTTGCTGCATTAATCTCACTTAGACAATCTGTATCCCAGATTGTAAGGTAATAGCTGAGCATTTGCATTGTAAGCCTGTGTAACGGTGTAAATCATCAGACAGGAGGGAGACATTAGTTAATGTGAAAAGCTGGTCTCCAACAGATGGTATGATGTCCTGCCAGACAAGGAAGGCCTATGGACCTCAGACTGATTAGAGTAGAATATTTAGATGACAAAAGATTCGTTGTTTACTCTACCGCCCCCGCCCCCACTGCCATGAAGCTGAGACTTGCAAGTGAATTCCTCCCATCTGCTGAGTTTGCAGCTCAACGCAGAAGGGGGGAAGGGAATAAAAACACATAACAAGGAGAAGCTATCTTTATGCTGCTTGGACTCTGGAGGGCCAGGATTACTAGGCATAAGCAAAAGATCCCTAGTGCTTAGCCTGGGTTAGCTCTAAAGGACACGTAGAGCTTGCTTAGCATAGACGTTTCTATTACATTGGATATTTAAGATTGTAACTCATTTGTGTATGTATGTTTACCTGCTTTACCCTTGTAAATAACTTGTTTGTTTCCTTTTCCTATTAATAAATCTATTCAGTAGGTTGGCTACAAGTGTCTTTGGTGTGAGATCTAAGGTGCAATTGACCTAGCGTAAGTGACTGGTCCTTTGGGACTGGAAGTAACCTAACTATTGCTGTGACTAGTGGTGTAAGGGACCATTTATCACAAAAGCACACTCACCCGGGTGGCAAGAGAGATCATGGTACCCAAGGGGACTGTCTGTGACTCCATTTTAAGGCTGTTATAGTGCCTGAGGAGTTTACACTTGATGATTGGTTGGAAAAATCAAAGTGTAGAACTCATAACCAATTTGGGGTTTGTGTCGTGGCTCTCTTAACAGGCTGCCCTGAGGTTGGTACTCAAGCTCATTGGCCCTGTAGGACAGCTTGACAGGATGACCAAGCACTTGTTATGTAGAATTATACTGACTCTGATAAAGCCTAGTGTCTAACTTCACAGAAATAATACACACACTACCATATCCACGCAGTACCAAGTCAAGGTGTGCGATGATGGGCTCTCCAGGAGATGTGGCGAGAGCAGATCTATCCTCGGTACTATACCATAGTATCTGATCACTTCACAATCGTTAATGTATTTGTCCCCACATCACCCCTGTAAGGTAGGGCACAGCTATCATCCCTGTGTTACAGAGGCGTAGAGTGACCTGCCCAAGGTCATACAGGGAGTCTGTGGTGGAGCAGGGGCTTGAACCTGGATTTCCAGAGTCCCAGGCTAATGCCCTAATGCTAACCACTAACGATCCTTTGTGCAAAATCAGGCATTAGTCATAAGAGTATCTTTGCTTTGTATGTACCATAGTGATGCGTGCAGTGTAAGAACCAGATTGGCATTTGCTTAGGACCAGATTTTGAATGAACTGCTGAGGTTGCATCCCTCATATGCATGAATTAAATGCCTATTTGACTAGACAAAAAAAAAAAAAAGATCCGAAGCCTTTCCTTTTTGAGCTAGTGCTTTAACAAATAAACCCATCTCTAGCTAGTGCGTCCATACCAGCAAGAGACATGGGAAAGGAGGGGTTCCTAGGTGAGGCACAATGGGTATAATGTGGAATGTCAACTGCTGAAGATCTCAAGGGCAGTTCATTACCTTCTGTTTTCCAGCGAGTTGAGGGTGTGGGCCCTTTTTGTGGCTCTCACAATCGCAGGGAACAGCAAAGTTGCTGATTGGACCAACTGGATGTCCAATATGGAAGCCGATGGAGACTAGCAATGGTCTGATGATGAAACCAGAGAAGTCAAAAGATCACTGTCTCTCTTCTTTCTCCATGCTTGGGAAGAAGGAATAGCAAATTCTCCACTCTGAAAGGAAGGAGCACAATTGAGCTCTGTTACAGATTCCTTTGGGAATGCCACCCTAATGTCTTCTATTAAAAGTCTCTTTGGGTCAGCACTGTTTTGCTCACTTGTGTGCCAGAACATTCCAGTGCTCTGAAGACAGGTTTACAAACCTGGTTGCAGAAATGAGCTATTCAGCCAGAAGCATCTGCCTGCCAGGACTTGCATACAGGTTGTGCTGTTGCAATCTGCACATCAGCGGCTTATACAATGAATAAAGCTGTCCTTCTTATCGCTTCAGGAGGTACAAGGTTTTTCCTCATGAAGGGAAACAATCATCACTAGGGAAACCTTAACTGCTTTTTAAAGACTGAAAGAAAACACATTCATTCTTTTAAACATGGAAAACTAAATGGCCTTTTTTCCCTTGGCTGCGTGTACCATGGCCTCAGAACAGGCTGACACACAGTGAACTCTGTGGGCAAACACTCTCTGCTTTTTATATACTCTGATGAATGTTGTGCAAAATCTGCCCTTCTCTATTTTGAGACAAGGCAGTAGGTTCTGAAAGCAAATCACTAACCTTTAAACCTGAAATGTGCTTAACTGAACCCTCCTCTCCGCGCTCCCCACCTGTCCTAAAAGCACTCCCAAGTTCTGCTGAAAGTCACTGAACTTTGTAAAAAACAACAAAGAGTCTTGTGGCGCCTTATAGACTATCAGACATATTGGAGCATAAGCTTTCGTGGGTGAATACAACCAAGCAACCCCTGTGGCTGGAGTTTCCTTTTTGATGGGGATGATGCTTTCACTTTAAATCTAAGGGGCAGAGAGAATTGCTGCACTGCAGGTGTGCACTGATTCCCTGAGGGTATTTTGAACACTGCACACTGTGACTCCTATCAAGCCTAAGGGGTGGGGGTAGAGGGTGTGTGAGGGGGGTATGGGAGACAAAGTTCTCGGCAGGTTTTCCAGGCACTGGAGTCTTTCAAGCATTGCATGAGAAGTGAATGGCTTGCACTGGTCATTTTAAGGACATCATTAAATTCATGGGTGGCCATGGATAGTTTTTCAATAAATGCTGGGGATTGTAGACGGTTAATGTGCCACACACAGGGACGTAGGACTGGAAGGGGCCTCCTGGGTCACTTAGTCCAGGCGTCTGCTCTGAGGGACGTAGGACTGGAAGGGGCCTCCTGAGTCACTGAGTCCAGGCCTCTGCTCTGGCTGGCAGCCCCACTGTATGTAATCCTGTTCATACATTTGCCAAGCTCTATCTAGGAACTAGTTAGCTTGCTTGCCCAGCAAACATAAAATTCAGTACCTGTTTCTTGCATGAATTTTAGAAGTTACTCAAGTTCACTCCCTCCTGCCATGTCTACTGGTGAAAATGGAAACCCAGAGGATAAACTGTCAAATCCTAAAGGAGGAGGGAGTGTCTGTAAGTGCAGTTAGGAACCTGGTTTCTATCCCTGCCTCTGTCCTTGACTCCCGTTATCCATTCACTCTGTCCAGTATGGATGCAATATAATTAGGGCCTGACTTTTTAGAAGAGCTAAGCATCTGCAGCTCCCATGAAGTGCGTGGAAACAGTGGTTGCTCAGCACCACTGCACTGGACTGTGGATCACAGCCTGCTGTAAAGACTGCCTCGGCTCTTCTTGACATCTCCCTCGGTCTGTTTTGACTCCAGACTCTTTCACGTTCTAAATGGAGTGATGTTGTTTTTAGGATATGGAGTAATCGCTGACTGAAAGTGCCCCTGGACTCTCATCCTCTTCCAAGCCTGAGGTCGACGTCAGTCTTGGCTAACATAATGTGCTCGTATTAAATAACAATAAGGAAATAATTCACTACAAGCCTGACTCAAGCAATTTGCAGGAACAATTGGCCCTATAAAACTGTTGGATGCCATAATTGCAGCTAATTAACCTGGTTGCCACACATCTCTGGCTCAATATGGAGTAAGGGGAAGTCACTCACAAAGCAATCTGTAAGGGAAATAATAACAATAAACCCCCCTCAAAATCTATACCAGGAAAGGGAGAGGGAGGAGAGTCTTAGAAGGTGCAACTCCTTTGACTAGTCACGCTCCACCTGCTTGAAAGAGGCATCTGCCATAGGGCAAATATACAGCAAACCTCAATCTCATCAGTCACGTTTTGTTTAATCTAATGAAACAAAATATTTCCTCTGAACTTCTGGGTTGGCACTGAGTTCTTGTCTGGTTTTTCCATACAAGCTCTGTCGACAGATAGGGGAAGCCCACAGCCTGTCTTAGCCTCCCAATAAGTAAGATAAACACAGTAGATAAAACAGTGTTTTCTCTATCCTCCTCCCCCATATGCCAAAAGGGAGCACTAGAATTAAACGTCTGACCCTGCAAGTCATTGAGCTACCCCTCCTCCCCATCTAGGGCACTTAGCTGGACTGGCCCCAAACTAGCATCCAAAGATGCACAGACGAAAGCTAGTCAGTAGCTACTGCCTTATTGGGACAGAGGGAGATGTAATGAATCTGCAGCTACTAAGAGTTCTTGCAGAAGTAAGTCAGGAGAGTCTACTTATATAGCTGTAATATTTAGCCTCACTGCCACATAAGTGTTGTAGCCTGCCCCATGGGGCTCTTCATTGAATATTTTTTCATCACTGCTGAATAGTTTAGCACAGAATAGCTAATCACTCTGCATTTGCTGCTGCTGTTAAAACAGATTAGATGCAGCGAGAGAATACAAAATGTGTAACACCTTCCCTAGCTGCCCCACTTATGCACTCTGCAGTGTTGCTGCAAAGTTATATTAAATTAACCCTTGCACCTTTAACTGGACTACTGGCTTTTCCGAACCTCCCCTAAGGACAGCATACATGCAGCATGGCTGTGCATGTCATAGACTCTGATCATGCAAAGAACTTAAAACATATGCTTCATTTTAACCATGCATAGTGCCACTGACTGCAGTGCAAACAAGCCTTCCTGAAATGGTCAGACACATGCATAACTTCACCAAAACCACCATCTTGTGTACCAACTGACACTTCACTACTCTATAACACCACAAGACTCTTCCAAATAGTCTGGTTCCCGGTGTTCCAAAGAATAATTTACTCTGAGTATCTGTGCAACCACCTGCAAGTAACACTCTCCTAGTAATTACGTATGCAGTCTCACCTACACAGGTAACTGTAGGCTTGATCTTATACCTAGCTCGGAATAACTTCCTGAAGTACAAACAAACAGTTACGTTAAAGCTCGGAGGTGATGCTCTTCCATGGAACACCTCACCAAAGGGCCTATTTAAAAAACCTTGTTGCCTGGATTGCTGTGTTCCCATTCGCAGGTGCCAGCAGGAGTGTGTGTGTGCATGAGTGTGTGTGTGCAGGGGAATGCTTGGGCACCCCAAGGGCCTGGAGCCCCCCTTGCATCAGGATGTGTTTTGGATGAGGGTGCTGTGTACCTAGGCAGACAAGCCTGGAGCCATGTGGGAGATGTGAATAGGGAAGGGGAAAGCTGTGGGGTGAAGAGTGGGTTGGGAGAGTGACCCCCGTGAGGGGGAAGGTTTGTGGATTCTGGGGCCACGGCAAGGTTTGTGGTCACTGTGAAACTTGACAGAGTAAAATAATCCCTGTGTCTCCTCCAGGAGACGTTAGATCTCATTTTATAGTGGACAGAAGTGTCAGGCAGCTCCGCAGTTCAGTAGGGCAGTTGTCCCTGGCAAACATTCTTGCTTGTTAACCACTGCAGTAACAGAGAAGCCAAACACTTGTTTTTCACCTAACCAATAAAATTCTAGCCAGCAAAACAAGCTTCTCTGGCATTCTGGGCTGAGAATAATACTCTGTAGGCCTTGGGCTGATGGCACAAGAGACCTCTTCTGGTGAAGCAAACTTTTCTTTGTAAAGCTGAGAAGTGCTTATCTCAGGCCAAATGTAAAATAAAGATGGCTCCAAAAGGAATTGCAGGGGCAGAGACTAAGCACAGTCTGTCTTCTGTACTAGGAGAGTTCAAGTGAATTTCTGCCTCTGAGAAACCAGGTAGAAATGGCTACTGAGAAGTGGGGTGGACTGTGACATTGGGTAGGTCACAGTGATTTGATAGGCTGAGCCTGTAATAGGCTGCTTATCCCCGCACACCAGAGCCAACTTGAAACGCTGCAAATCATGGTGTGAAATTTCCCAAATATCCCCATGGAAAACTCTAGCAAGTCATAGGCACACAAGTATACTCCTGCTTCACCAAGGTCATTTGAATTCAACTGGAGCTGACTTCTGCAGTTTGAGACAAACACTGCCGCTCTACTCAAAATCCTCTGCACAGCTGCTCCAAGTAAACATCTCCTCCCCTTGAAATACAAGGCCACTCAGTAACACTTCAGGTTTTTCCCCTATCATCGCATCTCCTTGCTTGGATGAAGGTCTGACTGCTTGGCAGCGCTTGAGGTATGTTTAGTATGTGCAAGCCTGCTGGAAAAGCAGTAACTCTGAAAACGAGTTGTGCACTTAAGTGTGGCTTGCAAATACCTGTCCTAGATCTGGATCAGAATCGTTTCCTGGGGGGTGTAAAGTAGTGGGAATGTGCTGTGCTTGTAGACATGCTGAGGACAGGCAACCCTGGACCCTGGTTCAGCTGGTCATTAGATCCCTATTTTGCTTAACTGAATAGAAAGTGCGCTCTGTCAGTTCAGTGCCCTCTAGTTAGCACACCAGGTTAAACAGTTGCCAGGGGCAGAGGTTTAGCCCGTCCCAGAGTTGTGAGAACTCTATTTTCTTTGCCAATAAGGCCTTTGGGTATGGTGTAGGAGAAGAAAGACAGAATTGACAGAGCAGGACTTATCTGGATATCTCTCAAAGCCTCTGCTGGGGAAGGCATTGAGATGGCCACCACTACTTCAGGAGTCACTTGGCATCATTTAGCTCATGCTTTGAAATACATCAAGGCTTTTGCTATAAACCTCTAACCACCGAAAAACAAAATCTTGGCTCGAGAACAGTTGTTGCCTTGGCTTGTATCCTGGGACTGAGTGACTTATGTTTCTGCGTTGGTGGGAGGATTCCCCCTTTTATTTTAGACAAGTTGGGTCACATTGATCTGAAGCCTAACTCTCTTGCAGACTGGAGTCTTTTTTAAAATAAATAAATAAATCAATTAATCAGTGACAGTCAGAACTCAGTGTTACTATTTTGAAAACAAAAGGAGGGGGAAAGCCCCTGTGCACTCTGCCAAGAGAGAACAAAGAACAGCCAAAGCACACAACTTCTGGCATTTTACTTGGAAAGAAAGCGTTCATCCACATGTCAGGTAGGGAGCTGCCTTCTGCATTCTTGATCCAACCTTGCAAAGTTGCAGCTTGAATAAATAAATCCTGAACAGCAAAGTGCAAAAGAGAGAGAGGCCCCAGGTGCTCTTAATGTTTTGGAAGCTTCCTTGACAAACATTTGGTCTATAAACAAGCCCAGGACCAGACTGACATCCCTGATTCCCCAATAACTACTTGGAAGGGTGAATGGCCAATCCATGCACGCTGGTGGGAGAGATGGTACACCCAGTTCCTCCCTGTCCCCTCCCTCCATTGTGCATCCCATGCAAGAGCCTGACACCCTGGGCAGTGCCGGGACTGCTCTCTCACTGTGTCCCACAAAAAGGTACCTGGCCCTACCTCATCCTTAGTCCCTTTGGAAGGTTCAGTCTAAAATCTGGTGCAGCCTGTTCTCTCTTGCATATGGCTACCCCAGGAGGCAAAGCAGCTTCACACTTCCCCTTACTTGGGTCCATGCTTAAATGGCATAATTTAGTGCATGCTTCTTGCGGTTTAATGTTAAAACTTCTAAAGCCACATGGCCCTGCACTCTGTAAAATCACACCAAGATAGTAGGAGAACCTGCTGTCTGAAAACTGAGTTCAGAGCTTCAGATAAGTGGCGACCCCACATCTGTGTTTCTCTGTTGCTAAGAATTCACACAAATGCTCTTAGCAACCATGATGAGTGCAGTGGCCCCAAACTCATACAATGGTGACTTTCAGCGGGATAGCTTAGGAAATTAAAAACTAATCTGTTTTCTGCACCCAGATCAATTCCCTCTCCTCAAATGCATTGGCTACAATATTAGCTGCCTAGCTCTGGCCTGTAACTTCACCCCAAGTAAATGCCCTAAGGACTGGGAATGTTGGATCACTCATTCACCCCTTGCAGATGGATAGGGAATGAAGCTTGGTTCTCCAGCCTGTATGGAATGAGGTAGCTACTCTCCTACGTGCATTTTTAAGGTTGAGCAAATGAAGGTAACTTTAATGTGCACTTCCAAGCTGAACTCAATTGCTCTCGAGTCGCCAGGACAAAAGCACTGGTTGTCTCATCTTGTGCAATTAGGCATTTTTCCATTGTTGTTGTTGTATATAGCCTGCATGGATTGTTTGCACAGCCTTCTGGTATTGAGATAAGAAATATCTCTGCCTCTTACTAGCTGTGTGTTCCATCAGAACAATCTAGGGAAAACAACTTTCTTCAGGAAAGACTGCGTCTTTGAAAGAGGCTTTCCTATGTTAGAATTCAACCCCGCTTAGTACACACAAGTATTTATACTAATAAATCTATCTAACAACAAATACCATATGTCAGAAGCGAACTGTTCTCTCAAATGTGTTGACTCTCTGGGTTTGGCTCATCAGTCAGACATTCATGGACTCAATACTTAATGACCAAAGCAGCTGTCTTTCAGTGGGAACAAAAATAGGCTTCTCACTTGTGGATCTGAAGTGGAGTTTTCCCAGCCTGACTAATGCTGGCATACCTGTAAAATCTTACGATGACTCCTAGAATTCTAACTCACGAGCTGTCCAAGGTGCACCCCAGAAATGAGCTGACAGCCTGTCCAAGGATAGCAGGTGACTCTGTTGTATATAATGTAGATAGGTGCTCTCCTGAGCCAGTGGGCCTGATTCTGATCTTGCTTTCACCAGTGTAAAACTGAAATTCCATTCACTTCAATGGAATCACTCTTGATTTATGCCAATGTGAGTTGATAATAGAGATCCAATGACTTATTTGCTTCTAGCCCAGCCTGTCACTGGGGCAGAAGAGAAAGGGGAGAAGCAGTGTTCCCTATGCTTCTTTCTCTTTCACCTTTCTGTGTTGGCCTTCTTTTCTGCAGTTCCCCAAATCCACAAACTTGCTCTCTAGGCCAGCTTTATGAACAGCAAAAAATTGACCCACTATATGCCTTTCTCTGTTTCCTTAGAGCAAGTCATGGCGGAAGATCAAAAATATGGTGCACTGGTCTCCCTTTGTTATGTCCTTCAAGAAAAAGTATCCTTGGATTCAACTAGCAGGGCATGCAGGTATGAAGGTTGAGCTGTGCCATGTCATCAAGGGAACCCTCCAGGGTGTGAGACTAATGAAGTGTTGGGAAGTATCCTGATTGTTCAGTTAATCAGCTCCCTGTATTGGCCTCAATTGTCTCTGTGACGCTCATTAAGTGGTCACCTTGAATCATAGTGTGGAGATGAAGGAGATCCCAGTGTGGCATGCTTGTAGAGTGTAGTGCTATCACTGCTGCCAGATGCTGGACTTACTCCTATCATTCCAGCAGTAGAGGTTTGTGCTCGGCTAATGAAAGTTCCAAGTTTAAACCCTGCCCCTTAGCAATGTGCGGGGGTGTTACTCTCCTTTATCAGTCCCTGGAAGCTACTATGCTTAGAGGCAGTGGTTCAGGGGGCAGGGAAGGAGTGATAGTGTGAGTCCCCCACAAATGAGCAGTCCATATAGCTTTGACTCTCACTTGAGGTCTGTCATGTCAGATCCTTTTAACCTTTGACACTATGTAACACTCAATAGCAGTTCATTATACCTTGATTGTTCTGGGTGGGGATGTCAGCAGGGGCAGGAGGTTTCATGACTATCTGCCTGCTCTCCTCTGTGAAGGGTCTGCACCCAAGTAAACACTGTGTTGCCTTTTGTCTCTCAGGTAGCTTCAAGGCTGCAGCCAATGGCAGGATACTCAAGAAGCACTGTGAATCTGAGCAGCGCTGCTTGGACCGCTTGATGAACGACGTCCTTAAGCCCTTTGTTCCTGCCTACCATGGGGATGTGGTGAAGGATGGGGAGCGGTACAATCAGATGGAAGACCTGCTGGCTGAATTTGACTCCCCCTGCGTTATGGACTGCAAGATGGGAGTCAGGTTAGTGCCGCTAGGTGCCTTGGCTTGTAACTGAGCAGAAAGGAGCAGCCTGAGTTCAAGAATGCAAATCCAGTGCTTAAAGCAACATAATATCCGAGTAAAGAATATCCAGAGCAAACTGGCTACTCTGCCAGGCTCACTTGGCCATGGATGACTATTGCCCAGGGCTTTAGAAAGGGAAGCCAAGTGGGTGGAGGTGGGAGACACAAGAGGAAACCAGGCCTGAGAAATGGTGGAATAGACTCCTGCAGTCACATGGTGGTGACTCTGTGGTATACTGTGAAAGTGGATTGCTTGGTGTTGCATCAGTCTGCACTAGTAGCCCATTGCTGTTCCAGGGGTCTGGGGATGGCAGCTTTTGAAACAGTACCTTGCCCTGCTCTCTTAACCACGAGGGGCACCAATCTAAGGGGGGAGGGGCATTTCAGGAGTTGTATAGGGGTCAGAATAGAGACCCTTGAATGAAGCAGCTTTGAAAAGAGGTGAGACACAGAGAGAGAGCTCTGCTTGGGAGCTCCCACCATAAGTTTGCCTTAAGTCCAGGCAGGGGTAGCATTTCTTAGCCATCACACACCTAGACCAAAACACAAGCAGTGCTGTCGCACACCCAGCTCTGGCTCTAAGGTGAAGAGCACCAGGAAGCTGCACCCCTCTCTGAAGGAAGAACAGCATTTACCACCTAATGTTTTACGCTATCAAAGTACATTCTAGCGTGCTGGGACAAGGTCTATCAGGACAGCCAATGTTCTGGGAGATGCCCCAATGAAAACATTAGGGCATATGTGTATTCCACGTGGGGCTCTAGCCCATTCAAGTTGCAGCGAAGGCCTTGGTGCTAGCTGTCAGCCTTCTTGTATCTCTCTGCCTCACGCGCTCCACTTCGAACAGCTTTTAATCCTTTCCCTTACTTCTCACTTGCTCTTGCATGCTCTTTGGGATACAGCGTATAATATTCTACTCCAATGGCTCTCAAACTTGCGGCCCGCTGAGGGGTCCCTACCCCTAATTTGAGAACCCCTGCTCTACTCTGTCCTTCATCAATGAATCCTGAAGCCTTTCATAAAGGGTGAGCATACGTATCCTAGTCTTTCTTGGAACCCATATATGAACTATTAAAATTCAATCCTGCAAACGCTTAGCTATGCAGACCTTAATCATGGAGCTAGTCCTGTTGACTTCATTGGGACTGTTTGGATTACACATGGGCAAGCATTGCATGATCAGGTTCTTAAGTTTTTATGTCGAAACTCAAAGCCAGTATGCAGATTCAGGCCAGATATAAACCACTAGCCAACTTGGGTTTTAGATCCCCATAAAGGACAGGCTTAAAGCTTAGATGTGGTAGACACGCTTACGCTTTCTGGAAAAGCTGACAGCTCTTGTGGGAAGAGAGGAATTTCTTTTTTTCTTTCTTCTTCCCGTTTTGAACTCCTGATGTGAAACACGAACTGGCATGTTAGACTGTCAGACACAAAACCCATACTCCCCTCTAGAGGGGGAGGAATGCAGGTAATGGAATGCTGGCGGTCTCCAAGCTAGCAGCATCTCCCCCACTTCATCCCCCAGCACTTGGGCATGGGTTGAAGTGTAACTTGGAGGAAATGGAGACTGGGTCTGTCCCCTGGGGTGACAATTAAATCTTGTTCACAAGAAAACCCACTGTCCTAGTAACTCTGCCCATGTGCTTTGAAATGAGGCAGGCTGTTCTGCTGCACTGTTTTGGTTGGCCTCTGCTTCACAGAAGGGGAATGAAGTTCAAGTTACTGCGTGAACAAGTAGAAAAATATTCTGAGCAGGGTTAACCAATGCTTTGCCCAAAAGAGCACATCCTCCTCAAGGAGGTTACGGAAGATCATTTCCTTAAAATTTGCTTGCACTGGCAGTGACGGTAGGCCTGGTCTGTGTTGGTGTCGTTGACAAGCCGAGAGGCTACAGCAGTGCAGGAAGTTGTGAAAGGGGCTGTATATCCCTTTGCCACACTGTTATCGGTGGGTGGAATTAGGCAAAATCATCTGCATGTGATTGCTAAGCAGGTAGCTAGAGCTTGACTTTCAGGGGAGATCTGCAATGCAGTGGAGTCAAAATAGCATTTGTGTTAAAATATACATAATGGTGCAACAAGGTGCACACTAAAGCTTACCAACGAAGATTCAATGAAGAAAGCAAATTGCATTTTCAACTCCTAGTGCCTCTGGGGCAGGATCTCTACAGTGGCTAGGCAGCTGGGGTGCTGTGACTGCTGTTTGTTACACCAGACCTGACTGTGGCCTCCACATGCTAACATAATAAAGAAAGAACTGTCTACTTCCAGCTGTGTACAGCTCCTAACACATAGCTGGTCAGGATCCCTAGGTGTTATCACAATACAAAACGAGGCTTATAGCCATAATTGCTGCTACATGAAGCTTACAATGTTCAGTGGCTAGCAGAGGATTTAGGAATCTAGAGAGCAAGGGTCCAAGCCAAAGGATTGAGACGTATACTCTGGCTTGTCAGAAATGGGATTTTGGTTCAGGCTTATCTCCTCAAATATGTTGCACCCGAGAAGGTTAAAGTGTTCCTCTAAGCAGGAGCTGTGGGTTTTCCCATTCTGGCAATGCTGTGAAGATAGTGTACTCCATACGGTGTTGTGGGTGCAGGCAGAGAGTGGTTGTTTACGCCTTGCCACCCTTCTTCTTTCCAAGCGGGAAGCAATACTGCCTTGCTTTGGAAGGCAGCGGCCGCCTCCAGTTACCTTCAGCTTAAAGTCAGATTCGTAGGGGCACAGGTGATGGATAAAGCCTAGGGGAGACTGAGAAGGGGAGGGAAGGGTATCCACAGATGAAGAGACGCTGGACTTCTCGCTATACTCAGAGGGTGAGTATTTCAGACCACACTGCCTGCTCCCTCTCCGCACCCAAAAGTTACATGCTAACTCAGGGGTCGGCAACCTTTCAGAAGTGGTGTGCCGAGTCTTCATTTATTCACTCTAATTTAAGGTTTTGCATGCCAGTAATAGATTTTAACGTTTTTAGAAGGTCTCTTTCTATAGGTCCACAATATATAACTAAACTATTGTTGTATGTAAAGTAAATAAGGTTTTTAAAATGTTTAAGAAGCTTCATTTAAAAGTAAATTCAAATGCAGAACCCCCCGGACTGGTGGCCAGGACCCGGGCAGTGTGAGTGCCACTGAAAAGCAGCTCGCGTGCCGCTTTTGGCACGCATATTATAGGTTGCCTACCCCTGTGCTAACTGAAGCCACAGCCCTTCGCCACTTTGTTTTAGGTGAGGTTTTAAAAGAGAGGAGGCTCTGGTAATGTCCTGTCTTGGTTTCTGAAACAGATATAAACTGGCCTAGCAAGGTCCCATGAGAAATAGACATAACCCCCTCTCACATATTCTCTCTAGCACACGCCCCCTTGGGTTCTACTTGAGATGTGGAAGTAAAGCGCCTTTTGAGCCCCACTGCCTGGGCATAGGCAAAACAGGAAGAAAGCATGGCCCATCTGCAGAGAGCTAGTCCTTAGCTACCTAAGAGAACAGCTTTGTTGTAACTGGTCTCTGGATGTGAAATGTTAAAGAGTGAAGGGATACAGCAGGGTTATTTGCTGCATTGTGTCTTGCTGGGGTATCCAATCTGCCATACCAAACTACTTGGACTCTGACAGGATCCCAGTACAAAACAGGATTGAATTGAGACAGTAGCTGGCAGAGAGACTTCCAAAAACCATGCTATAGGGCAGAGGTGGGCAAACTATGGCCTACAGGCCGCATCTGGCCCGCCAGCTATTTTAATCCGGCCCTTGAGTTCCCGCTGGATCTGGGGCTTGCCTTGCTCTGGAGCTTCAGACAGGGAGCAGGGGCACTCCACACAGCTCCTGGAAGCAGCAGCATGACCCCGCTCCGACTCCTATTAGGGCAGCCAGGGGGCTTCGCTCCACATGCTGCCCCCACCCCAAGCACTGCCTCCACAGCTACCATTGGCTGTGAACCACGGCCAATAGGAACTGCAGGGGCAGCGCCTGCAGACGGGGCAGCGTGCAGCAGAGCCACATGGCTGCATCTCCATGTAGGAACCAGAGGGGGGACATGTCACTGCTTTTGGTAAGCGCTGCCCAGAGCCTGCACCCCTGAGCCACCCAACCCCCTGCCGCAGCCCTGATCCCCCACCTGCCCTCCGAACCCCTCAGTCTCAGCCCAGAGCACCCTCCTGTACTCCAAACCCATCATCCCCAGCCCTACCCCAGAGCCTGCACCCCCAGTTGGAGCCCTCCCCCCTACCTGCCCCAGCCCAGAGCCCCCTCCCGCACCCTGTACTCCTCATTTCTGACCCCACCCCAGAGCCCACTCCCCCAGCCAGAGCCCTCACCCCATTCCACACCCCAACCCCAATTTCGTGAGCATTCATGGCCCGCCATACAATTTCTATACCTAGATGTGGCCCTCAGGCCAAAAAGTTTGCCCACCCCTGCTATAGGGAGTGGGATTTCAGAAGGTGATACTTTTTCTCAGTCTGTGTCAAAGCAATTTCCTACCATTGTGTAGATGGCCTTGTTCTGCTATTCTGAAGATGTAAAATCAAGGTTTTGATCCCTTGTAGCTATTAAAGATGTGGTGCAACTTTATGAATAACCTCTGTGTCCTGGCTAGATTCAAATTGTGGTAATTACATTCTGCCTTCCTGAATTCCCACTGCATTTCAACTGGGTGGCTTTCCACCTGCTCTCCTAAACTGTTAAATGGCTGCCCCAGAGCTAGATGCATTTTCACAGGTAGGTTAAATGATTCTTTTAGAATCTTTACTACTTCAAATGGGCTTTGAGGATTATAGCCTGTGAAATACTGATTCATATGTATTTCTAGAGTGAAACTTACTACTGTGGGCAAGGCCTGTGGGTAAGGATGGGGAATCCTTGGAAGATTAAGGCCTGATATCATGAACAAGTCCTCTGTTTGGGAAGCAGCAAATGGTGAAGGTTATTGAATGTCTGCTACTGGAGGAAGGGATAGAATTTGATTTTTATGTATTTATAATTTTGATGGATAATATCACCAATGTGTATTTGTAAGCATTTTTTCTATTGTTAGCTATTTAAATTTTCACAGAGGTGTGAAATTCTGAGGCTGGGAGTAGGGCAAAAATGTAGGTATCAGAAATGATTATTTAATGGTAATAGATATTGAGATACAGAAAGTTCGACCTTCATAACCAATAAAACACAAACTGTCAACATCACACGGCAAAATATGTAAAGTAAAAATCCTTAAATCAGACTTTAGTAAGTTCTCAAGTGGGATTTTTCTTACTTGGCCGAGCTGTAAATTTTGATGATTGTCGATGGAAAGATTTTTTTTGTCAGTTTATGTGTGTGTGTGCGCGCGCACGCGCGCATGCACAGTGAAATTGACGTTTGCTGATAAAAATCAAATCCTTCCAAGCCTACCTATAGAGCACAAATCAGTGCTGTGAACTGTGACAACAGGGCCGTGGTAAAGAGCAGTGGGGATGCCAAACCCTGCACAGAGTTTATTCCTTTGCAGATCTTGTTAGTTCAACAGATGGTGGCAAAAGAGTTTGTTCTGAGAGGGACTTATCCGAAGGCAGGTCATAGCTGTTGCTTGTGACTGAGCAGATGCTATCTCAGCATTTCCACCCTGTCCTAGAGGAGTCTGCCCTTTTCCCACCCGCAGGTTACTCTAGGAAGTGGCAGCTTACATCTGTCTGGAGGCTGACTTAAAACAGCTGTAAGACTTCATTGCCAATCCCCCTGATTTATCACAGTTATCACTGTGAGATGACTGGCCAAAATCCACAGCAAGGGTAATAAACACTCTGTATGTCTGTTCAGAGAACAGGATTTCAGATAAATGGGACCCAGAACAATAAAATCTATGGAAAAGGACATATATGTCCAATGGAGGAACACGCACTCCAGCCCCACCCAGTTGTCTCATTGTTTTCCATTATGAATCGTACAGACCTGTTCAGAGTTACACCTCTTCACTCTGCTCTGTACTTTACAGGAGTGGGAACAAGGTTGTACCTCCTTGATAGTCCAACTGAAACAGACTAACGCCAGATGAACTAAGCTATCTCAAAACAGCTCTGTGTGAAAACATCCTGTTTAATACCCTGTTTGCTGCAGCACACCGTGGTGTGCGGTGAGGGGGCAGGGTCATGTACCAAAAAGAACAAGACAGACTTCAACAAAAGTCAGAGCATGTCAGCTGATTCTCAAAGGGAACATCAGCTGCTGTTAACAGTCAAGTGTCGAGGTGTAGCAACTTCTCTCTCACGCTTTTTGAATTGTGCCAGTTTCCATGGTACATGGTCAGTTGACAGAGCACATTTTGAAAGCTTCATTTAGCTTGGGAGAATAACTCCTTGTTTAGGTTTGCTCAGCATTTCAAACTAGTTATCCAAGACAAACCTTGAGTGATCTGCTCCTAACTTGTTCCAGAGGAGAAGGGTTGAGTCAGAGAGAAAACCTCCCCCTCTTGTTGGTGACACTGATTTGGTGTCTGAGGCTTGAGTGGAAGTTAGGTAGGGCCTTGAAGGTGATTGCAAAAACCTCATGCAGTTGTGCAGTGGCCAGATCAGCGGTCATGGAAAATGATCCTGCTGGCTGCTTTTCTGTATGGGCTGAAGGGGATGTTGTGGGAAGGGCCACAGAAGAGGTTACAGTAACTGGAGTGGTGAGGGCCCAGACAGTTTTAGCTGAAGGCTGATCTTTGGAATGAGGGAGAGGAAGACGTGGCAGGATTTGGACATTGCACCGTGCAGGAGAGGTGCTTACTACCTCGCAGGACAGGTCCGTTGGTGGAGAAAACCTACAACTCTTAAATACCACATCAGTGGCATCCTAAGCTTATCCAGTATTTGTCCAGGACCGAACTTGGTCATCTGTTTCTCTGATATCTTTGACTTGCTTCAGCAAATCCCAATAGAGTCACCACTCTGTTACGTCAACTCTACCTATTGATCAGAAGAAGACACCATCTAATGTCCCAGAGTCCTGTTAGATATTTAGCAGTGAGAGGAGGGTAGCTGTGTTGGAACAGATCTGACAGAGGTGTTACCAGCCTGCTGGGTCTTCAGAGCCCTCTCGCACCTGTCAGGAGGGAACTGTGGGGTCCCAAGGATAGGCAGTGCATGGAAACTAATCTGATTTTAGCCATATTAATTTTGAATCCTGAGTAAATTCAGAATGTCTGAAGTATTTGCAACAGGGTGGAAGCTTGGGGTACTAAACTGTGCAGGGTCAGTTAAACAAGTCTTTATGTAGGTTAATGTCTTCACATTTCTCTATAGGCAGTTACTCCCCGGATATCTTCTGTTATCCCAGGTACTTGCTTTCTGGTGTAAGGACCGTTGCTAACTATGCAGTGCCTGACACAGCAGGGCTCTGATTCTGACTGTAGCCTGTAGGCACTACTGCAGTACAAGTGTCTTGTGTTTCTCTTGGCCCCCTCTGCAAATGGCAGAGCAGCTTCTACTGAGCCAGCCCTTGGAACATGTTATGAATTGGACCACTTTGGGGTAGCGCCTGAATTGTAATGTCTGTCTGTGGGCTGAGCTCTGAATAATGGCAGGTGGGCTGGAAATAAAAAAGCTTTTCTGTGCATGCTGCATTTGCCTTCTGTATCTTCTTTCTTGGTGTAACTGAAGGTAGCTGATGGCCTTTTCTTGTACCTCATCTCAGGTTGCTAATGTTGAATTTTTATTTGTAACACCTGTTCGTGGGTTACGTGGCTGGAGGCTCCTGGGCATGAGAGGCCTCTCTCTATATTTATTGCAACCCCAGGTGTTGGAGGTTCTTGTTCTTTGGAAATTGCCCATACGACACTGCCTCTTTAGGTCTTAGTCCTGTGAGGACCTTGCGTGCCCTCACTTCCAAGTGAAGTCAGTGGGAATTGAAGGCACTTGTACTTCCTGTTACAGACTATATGGGGGGATCAGTCCCTTAGTAAGGACAGCCATCCCTCCTCAGTGCTATTAACATGTTCAGACAGTGACCACAATACCTTGGAATCGTACCACACTCATCAACTGCTAATAATCTTTCCACCTCCTTTGCAGAACGTATTTGGAGGAAGAGCTAACCAAGGCCAGAAAGAAGCCAAGCCTGCGGAAGGACATGTATCAGAAGATGATTGAAGTAGATCCCAATGCCCCGACCGAGGAGGAGAATTCCCTGCATGCAGTAACCAAGCCCCGATACATGCAGTGGAGGGAGACCATTAGTTCTACAGCAACACTGGGATTCAGAATCGAGGGAATAAAGGTGAGGTTGCTTGACCCATCTCTGTGTTATAACACTGGTCATTGGCAGGGTTCCTGGGAAAACCAACCTGGGAGAAATATTAATTTCCCGCAACCGCTATTAGTAGCATGAAGTTTCTGTAGCCAAACTTGATGAAATGTGCACACAGAACGATCTCTCTGAGCCAGGCTCATGGCATTTCAAGATGTTCTGTGCCACCTTATGGCTTCTGAGGGAGAGCCTTGGAAAACTGCTCTTTCCACCCAAAACAGCAGGCAAACTTTGACTAAACTTTTGGGTCCTAACTTGCCCCAATAACAGAGAACTGAGCTCCTTCCAAACTTTAGAGAAATTTCCAAAAAAAAAATTGTGATCCAACTCCGTGACCTGAAAATTCAAAGCAGAATTTGTTTCTGCCCCTTCCCCTTCCAATCTCTGAAGATCTGCCTGTATAAGAGAGGAGTGAAATGTTGTGATCAAGGCACAAGTAAACTGGGAAAAGTCTGCCTGACAAATAAGTCCTCTGTAAAAACTCTGCACATTTTACTCATGTTTCACTGAGTGCCATCATCCTGGGTGACACTCGAGGGCTAGGAACTCTAACTACTGAAAAGCTAGGCCACGTAGCTTTGCCACAGTAGCGCTGTAGCGTATACCCTTCCTATAGTGATGGAAGAGATTTTTTCCATCGATGTCGGTAATCCACCTCCCCAAATAGCAGTAGCTAGATTGACAGAAGAATTCTTCCATCGCCATAGCCGTGTCTATCCTGGGGCTTAGTTCGGCTTAGCTACGGCATTCAGGAGTGAGGATTTTTCACACCCCCGAGTGCCGTAGTTATGCGGACCCAACTTGTAAGTGTAGACCAGGGGCGGGCAAACTTTTTGGCCTGAGGGCCGCATCGGGTTTTGGAAATTGTATGGGGGGGCTGGTTAGGGGAGGGGGGCATGGCCCACCTTCCCCCATTTCTCACCCCCTGACAGCCCACCCCCAGGACCCTGCCCCATGCACCCTCCCCCGCTCCCTGTCCCCTGACTGCCCCTGGAACCCCTGGCCCTGACTGCCCCCCACTGTCCTATCCAACTCCGCCTCCTTTCTGACTGCCACTCCCTGGACCCCTGCACCCCATTTAACCCCCCTGCTCCCCGCTCTCTGACTGCCCCAACCCCTATCCACACTCCCACCCCTTGACCACCACCCTGAACTCCCCTGCCTTCTATCCAACCCTCCCTGCCCCCTTACCGCACTGCCTGGAGCACCAGTGGCTGGCGGCGCTACAGCCACACACCATGCAGCACAGAGCACCAGGTCAGGCCGGGCTCTGCAGCTGTGCTGCCATAGAAGCTCCCAGCCCCACCACCCAGAGCATTGCGCCAGCAGCGAGGCGAGCTGAGGCTGCGGGGAAGGGGGAACAGCGGGGAAGGGGCCGGGAGCTAACCTCCTGGGGCAGGAGGGTCCCGCAGGCTGCCAGTTTGCCCACCTCTGCCCTAGACTAATAGTTCCTGTGTAACATCCTAGGAGTTTAAAGCTGCCCTCTAGAGGCAGCCTGTCTAACTGACTTTGCAGCACTTCTCAGAATGCAGAGGCTGTGATCCTAATTGCATCTATGAAATTAAAACTATAGTAGATTGGGGGAGAGGGGTGGGGAGGAACAAACAAAAGCATGATCCAATCCTTCTAGTACATGAGACTGTCTTTATAATGAAGAGAAGCAAAAGCCTATATGGATCTGAACTTTACCAAAGCTCAGGGTGTCTGTTTTGGTGTCTGGAATTGTCATGCTAAAGTTCTGAGCTGAAATCTTGATCCAAACCAGAATGTGGGTTTTATTTTGTGCCCATCTCAGATTGCAGTATCAAGGCATGATCATGATCAGGGGTCATGGAGATTCCTCTCCCACGTAATGAGATGCTCTGTCTCTTTAAACATGATGGGTAACTCTTGCAAAAGTGCTGAAGGACTTCACTGCAGAATTAATTTAAGTTATCTGTGCTTGAGTTACTTCTCTCAATTTTAGCCTAGCTTGAGTGAGAGCAGCCACACTGCAAAACAGCATGCAAGCTGCTTTGTCCACTCAGGTGCTGCACTCACTCGTGTGAGGGTCTAAGAATTCTGGGGGCTGTCTCACGGTCCTTGGCACTGCAGTAAGCAAAGCCACTCTATGAATTAGCTCCCAGGGAATTGTGGAGGAACTTGTCTGTCCCTTCATGAGGACTGGTGGTTAGAGGAGAGGAATTATGGGAAGGCATTGGAGGACTAGTGGCACATGAGTGGAACTAGCCTTCAGCCACACTACAGGATGGTCGTGTTAGCAACTAATGAGTTCTGCTTTCTCGAGCTGCAGCCTGAGCCCCCTTATGGGCCAGCCAACTTGATTTACAAGCACCACACTCAAGTGAAGGGTTAGTATGTGTGAATGGGGAACAAGTTACAACTTTGCAGTGAAGACAAACCCTAAGTGACTGAGGGTATGTCCACACTACAGCGACACAGCTACAGCACTGCAGCTGTGCCACTGTAGCACCATAGTGTAGATGCGTCCTACCTCAACAGAAGGGGTAGGTAATCAATGTAGGTAATCCACCTCTCCAAAAAGGTGGTAGCTAGGCTAATGGAAGAATTCAACAGTGGGAGTTATGTCACCCTAACTGCATGGCACAGGGCACAAAATTTTTCACAGCCTTTAGCGATGTAGCTAGATTGATCACATTTTTAGGTGTAGATCAGGCCTTAGAAGCCTAAGTCTCATGGTAAGTTAATGGGTCTTAGGCGCTTTCAAACCCTTTACTAGAGATAAACATTGAATAGCGGTAGAACTGAATTAAAATGAAGGAAACCCTGCTTTAAACTGGGGAGAAAGGCATAAGGGATTAAGAGTTCAGCTCCATTAACCAGTGGTCAGATTGATTAAAACAAGCTGAGGTTAAAATAAGTGTTAAGTGGTGGTTAAAATGAGTAGTGGCACTTGCTGCAGCTGACATCCACACCCCAGCTGCTCCTTCAGTACTCTGTGGAGATCCTCCTAGTAACAGCCCCATTTCCTAACACTCTTTGATCAGCAGGGAAATGGCTGACGTAGAGATTACTTGTATTGTCATTAGTCATTGGATTTAAAACTCAGTCAACATTCTCACAGCTGCTGTTTCAGGCTGTCTGCATAACTGGGCAGACGTCACTGGATCCATTTACATTAGGGAGGGCTTCGCAACCACAAGATTGAGAGACTTGGAAAGTGCGGGGCTAAATGCAAGCGTACATTCTGGTGCAAAGTGAGTGCCCCATTGAAAAGCACCTTCTTACTGAACTGCTGTCACTGGACCACTTCAACCCATGCTCCAGCAAATGTGTTTCCTTGGACAAACGCTGAGCAATGAAGGTGATCCCACTGTGAGAAGAGGACGCCTTTCTGAGGTTGAATCAATGCAACAAGATTCATGACTAGCGGGTGGTATTGCATTTGTATCTGTCTGTGTCATTCACGGACTGACTGAAAGGGGCTAAAGAAAGAATAATCATTTTTTTCAGCATGGTTGGTGTGCTGCAACATAGCCGCCTTCCTGAGAGGCCTCCACCAGTGGCTACCTTCCCCTTAAAAAACCTTTGTCATCTGGCCATAATCCACACTCCTTCATCTGTTGCACCAGTTCTGACCACTGCTCAGTTTTCCCCTTCCCCTCCAGTTCTGTTGGAGGCTAATTCTTAACTGACACCTTACTGAGAACTGTCCCATTTCACTGACTTTCTGAGCCCTCTTCACAACACCACTAAATCCCCTCCTCTTTGCTCTCTCCACCCAGTGAGACAGTTCCCTATATCAGCCCTTAATCTGAACAACCCTTCACCCATTTCCATTGCTGTAACTGTCACTGTCTAGCTGGTACACGTTATGAAACTAAAACTAAAAAGTAGCTGGATCAGTTAGGACTAAATCTTGCATATGGTGATTTGTCTGTTGCTTCTCTCTGTCCTCATGCTAAGATTAAGTGTATTTATCTGTTGAAAGTTTTCTGGGCTGCATGCTTGGTTTAACGGATTGTATATAGGGATACCACAAAGGGATGGACTCATCTATTGAGTCTTTTGCCTCTAATTACTGTAATTCTCCTTAAATCCCTCAGTTCCTAGATTCCTCCCACCCCTAATCTAGAGAAATGACATTCACTTTGGTTACTGGCATAGATCTTTCCCCCTGCCTATAAGTTGAAGTTTTACACAGAGCAAATGTTGCTGAATTGTATTACTTTGCTTGCTTCATAGCCAGATAAGCATCCCCTGCTGAGAACAGGCATTCAGTATCTTGAAGCTGCTATTGAAGCCTCAAGGGGAAACTTAGGAAAGTTTTATTGAGAGACGGTTCTTGGTTTTTCCTTCCCTACTTTCTCACTATGGACATCTTCCTGGAAAAACAGGATTGTCTGGAGTAATTGACCCTGTAAATTGTCTGTAGTGGAGATCTTGATACAGAGGATCTTGTGCTACAGGTACCGATAGGCAGAGTGTTGTGGGGTGGAGCAAGAGACTTGCATGAAGAGAGCCTTAGTGAATGTATCAAGTTTCAACAGGAGGGCAATGGAGTCTAGTAGGCAGACCGCAAGACTGGGACTTGGGAACCCAGTTCCTGTCCCATTCCTAGCTCCATCCCCAGCTTGCTGGGTGACCGTGAGTAAGTCACTTACCCACTCTGCATCTCTTTGTCTGGACAATGGGGACAGTGGTGCTTTCCTGCATTGAAAAGGCTGGGAATCCCAGATTTTATCAAAATAATCAGGGTAAAAATCAAGATGGATCCCATTTCTACTGGTAGTTAAAACTACCCTGAGGCATCAGTCACTCTCAGAAGTATATGCCATGCACAGTGCACTGCTGTACTGATGTATACACATTTATATAGTCACACAAACTCCATTGACTTAACTTCCTTAGGCTCCTGAAAATTCCACCCAAACACCCTTCAGGAAAGAACCTGACAACCTGATCTTGCTGACTGCAAGTTCTAGAATTCCATAGAAGAAACAAGTTAGCCTTGATGCTAAAGTTACCATAGGCTAAAACTGGTGCTAAAGTGGGGGTGGTGGCAGGGAATGCCCAGTTGCTATGACCGTCAACCAGCCCTACATTTCTTCTTTGTAAAGGTTAACTCCCTGGGGCTAGAACACCTGTAAATGTCAAGTCTATGGAAAACACCACAGCACTGCCTTGCAGCTCAGGGAAAACTTCAAGAGGGGAATAATTATAAGTGCAGCACTTTATAAATATTCTAGCTGGCTTTCCTGAAACTGAGCTAATACCTTATCTCAAAGCCCATCCACTCTTTCATTTATTTATAGCTCCACGTAAGACTCCACTCATAACCATATACCTCCCTTCTTGAATGCTTTGTGCAAGACTGTACTGCAGTTTACATGTGAAACTAGTGTGATAGCCCTTCTCCAGGTTGGTATCTGTCATCTCCAAGGGGCAGGGTCGGGGGAGGTTTCCATATGACTGATGACTGATGCATAGCAGCCAGGGAACTCTCCCTCTGGACAAGAAGAAGGATTAAGTTCCTGAGCAAGCAAACCTCCTCTGAAGGTACTTCCCCACTCTCTGAGAGCACACATTCTGTCAGCACAGCTTCTCTGATCTTGGCCACCTGCAACGGTGCACAGGCCCTGAGATGATCTCAGGCTGTCATGTCCCAAAGCACTTAGGACTTTGTGCATTATAAATGGCTCCCAATTGCACTCACACAAACAGTAGTTTTCCTGCACAGGTGTAACGTCTCACAGATCCACTCCACTGAGCATACTTTAGCAAGCAAGATTGTTCATCATCTTTAGTTGTAGGTTTTAGTATTGCTTAAGTCAGTTTACATAATATGCATACTCTTGGGTTACATTTGCATATCATTTGCTGACTAAATTTGGCACACTGATTTACATGATCAGTCTACTCGCCCCCATAATTCATGCATTGTATACAAACATATTTCACCTTCCATTTCTTTGGGAATGGTGCTCAGTTGATTACTTAGAACGCCCCGGGAAGGCTTTATAAAGATGTCTAAAGCTACAGGACAGGATATTCATTGTACTCTGTTCCTTCCCTCATCCTCTGATCCAGTTCTTCATTCTTACTTCATCTTCCTCAGCATAACAGGATGTCTTTCCGGCTCCCATCCGTTGTGGGCAAACAAGTCATCCTTCATGGAGCACTAGACTATGGAAACAAAGCTGTGTGTATAGGACACACTTTAAAACTAGCCTCTACAGCCAGGAAGTGCGGGTCCCAAAGGGAATTCTGATTACCCAATGGTTTATAGAATCTGGACAAACAATGAAAGAACCCGATCTATGCTCGTCATTTATAGAGCGCCTGAGGCTCTCAAAGTGACTTAGCGTCACAGTAGCTTTCTTAATTTGTTTGTGAGACTCTTCATCCCCATTTTGTAGATAAGGGACGGAAGGAGAGTTAGGTTTAGAGACTTGGCAAAGATCCCATAGAAAGTCTGTAGAAGAGCAGGAATGGAACCCCAATCTTTTAACTTCCAGTTGTTTGCATACTTCCTTCCCTAAGACCTTTGGGAACAGAATAATAGGAGAAGAGAGCCTTTTGGGGACAAAGTTCTACCGGGAAGTGTGCTGTAATCCTACATCTGATGCAGACATGTAAGGGTATTGTGCTGATCCACTATTGGTGCCTGACATCTGACAATTGCCTTGCTGTCAGACTGGCACTCCATGTGTCTGTGCTGCCTGGTAGCCTGTAAGCTCCTTGGAGCAGAGGCTTCTTGCTATTTCTGTCGTGCTGTGCACAGAGCTCCATTAAATGGAGCACTTAACCATGGCTAACTCTAATCCTGGGATGCATTCATGTTGTTCTTGGGCTGTGTCTGCATAAACCTTTTCTCTTCAAATTTCCCACCATTGCTATTGATAGAATAACAGAAATGTAGGGCTGGAAAGGACCTCGAGATGCCATCTAGTCAGCCCCCTGCATGGAGGCAGAACCTAGTATATTGAGACCATCCCTCAAAAGTGCTTGTCCAGCTTGTTCTTAGAAGCCTTCAGTGATGAGGATTCCATAATCTCAATAGACTAGCTCAGCCATGGGTGCCCCACAGCCACCTCACTTAGAACAGGCCTATATGACCGAATGAGAAACATGCTGGCAATCTGTCTACCTCCTACCACTGTGGAGCTGCACCATTCATAGCAATGGTGAGAAATTTAAGGAAAAACACTTCCCTCTTCACTGCATTGGACTTTGTTTAAGTCAAGGGTAAAAGCTGGAGATGCATATTCATGACCACTGTGTCTTTTTTTTTCTTGCAACTCCTTTTATTGCCTGCTCTGTGGCTTTTGGGAGGAGAGAAGGTATTTAATGATAGACCTGACCTGACTCTTCAACCCATGGTCAACCTACATAGGTCATAAGCCTCCAGTGTGGACTTTTGTCTGACAATGACACTTAAAGAAATCTTTCCAGGGCAGATTCTAACATCCTTGCTTGTGTGGAGTAGCTGACTTCAAGGGGACCCTTCCTGGAGCGAAGTACCGCTCGCTGCCAAGTGATGAGAATCTGGCCTTGAGCCATGTGGCTGTTTCCTCTGCTGAGCAGGAGCAGATGAAAGCGGGCCAGTTCATCTGAGTCCCTTCTAGGGCTAGACTGGGTGCAGTCTGAGCAGATGAGATGTTCAGGTAGCCATGCTGCTCAGCTGGAGTGGGAGGGAAGAGTGTACACAGCTTGCTGAGTTTTTACATTGTACGTATCAGTCCTTGAACACAGAGGTGATCATAAACAGCTGACAGGCAGGTTTTTTATGACTCTTGGCCATTATCAATGGGCTGGGGACCCGGGTCTCCTGCAGACCCACTGTTTTTTGTGGTTTTCAGTAGGGAGTAAAGCAGGTATTGCCCAGGACCTATGAGTGAGCTGCTGCAGCCTGCATTATGCCTTCCCACCCAAAAGGTGCCCTAGTGTTTCAAATCAGACTGGCTACCCAGGGATTTTTGTGTCCCCTTCTGGGAAATGTCTACCTTTTCCTTCCTTCCATCTTCAGATGTTTTCTAGCATAACTTTAATGCTTGCTTCTTCTTGAAGCAAGAATACAATAGCAGGCAGCCGCTGGCTATTAGACATTCTGGTCAGAGAAAGCGGAGAGAAGGAATTCGGGAGCTACATAGCAAAAAATGAGTGGTACTTACTTCTAGAACCTGCACTTGGGGTTAGTCAGTGCTATGGTCCCCGGACGGTAACTTGCCTATGTCATTAGTGGCCTTGGTAAGTCTCTGTGACACTGGGGAGCTGCTGCTCAGATTCCTTATTAAGTAATGGGCTGGCTGCAAGAGCTGAACAGCAGGTCAGTATGTCTGCTGACCTCTTCAGTAAGGCAAACAGTCACTATATCTGACCCTTCCTAAGCAGAGGACTATTGTGCCCTACAGAATAGAGCGGTAGACTGGGCTTTGGGAGACGTAGGTCAAATCTTGGCTTTGGCCCTATTGGGTGACTTCTCAGTGCCTCTATTTTCCCATCTGTAAAATAGGGATAATGATATTTACCTCCCTCTGTAAAGCACTTTGAGCTGAAAAGCGCTATGGAAGAATAGGTATTATTTATTATTATTTCATGGCACTTACTTGAATCTTGACTACCTGTCCCCTTGCCCTCAAGGAGGCCAGTCTGCACTCTGGTTCATGACATGCCAAGCAGTGTTTCAAACACAAGTCACCTCCTCCAACTGCCCGCTCTCATGACAATGTGTCTGGGTTACTGTCTCCCTTTTTAAGAAAGAAGATGGCACAGTGAACCGGGATTTCAAGAAGACAAGAACAAAGGAACAGGTCACAGAGGCCTTCAGAGAATTCACTAAAGGAAACCGTAACATTCTGGTGAGTCAGCAGTTGCGTTAGGACAACATTGTCCAAATGCCTGCCAAGTGCGAGAGTGGACTCCTTCCTCCTCTAGGCTCTTGCTTTGGTGATGTATTGCCTAATGCCAAGGACCACAGAATTAACCTTGCCGCTGCTGTGCCGGCCTATTGGAAAATAGCACCAGAAGGGCAAAGTAGAGACCACTTCCTAGCCTGGAGAAGGTGCAGGGGTAAGCAGAGGCTAGGAGAGAACACTTTATTAGCTGTAATGGCAACACTCAGACTTTGCACTAGGCAACCTGATTATATCAGGCAGCTGGTAGGATTATGAAACCATTCACTGCCGGAGGACAGACACGGAAGGGTAGGCTGGTTGGCTAAACGAGGGGAGGGGAAGTCTGCTGTAGAGATGGAGAAGAGGCTGCAGGCATGGGATGTGAGGAACAAGCTCCCATCAGTAGTGGCTGGGGCTGGTGAAGAAAGGCCGGACCTTTCCATTTGTTTCTTACTTCTGATCTCTGGCTGCTTGGCTGGAGAAAGATTTCCTTCCTATACTGTGAGCTGCCTCATAAGGCAGGCTGTAAGGGTGCCCAGTGTCCCTGCCAGCCAGGGGCATTGGAGAGGGGACAATCTTGTCTGTAGCTGTCCCTCTCCTGGGCCTGAGTGCTGCAAACCCATGTATCCTGCATATGCCAAATGGTGCTGCTGCGTGTTGCTAGGTGAACTAGCTGTTTAGCTGTAAATGTTTTACATAGACTGGGTGAAATATACAATTTGATAAACTAGCTCCATTTTAAGCCCTACCATATGAAGCCTATTAGCGAATGACTCTAAATGGCCTGGCTCTTAGCGCTGCTGACTGCAAACCTGCCTGTTTACTTTGACATTAGCTAACTGGGGTTTATTCTTGGTTCTGTGAATGACCCTGCCCAGCTCTGGTTTGGCCAAATTGCTCCTATGTACACAGGCGAACTTGAAGTTCTTTCAAACCCCTTTGACACTGTTTAAGGCTTGGGCTAATGAGAGGTGAATCTAATCAGTCAAACTGCTAACCTCCTGAAGTCCACCCCTCTGCAATCTCCCACCAGAGACAGAGTTTGAGCAGTTGTTTTGACTCCGCTTAGAAGAGGGGCTGGCAGCATGGTTAGCCAGTACTGTATGTATTAGAATATTTATAATTTAGCCTACTTTTTGGATTAGACCAGGAACAAGGGGATTAGCAAGGGGACTTTGAAGAATTCCAGGAATTCACCATGTTACTAATCTAACACGCCCCTCTCTAGGTCTTGCTACTGACTTGCTTGAAAAGACTTAAACTTGTAGTGGTACTTATAGCTTATTTTCTTTATCATTCCAGAACGGTTACCTTAATCGGTTGAAGGGGATTCGTGACACCCTGGAAACATCGCCATTCTTTAAATGCCACGAGGTAGAACTTGCCTTTCTCTCTTGAGACGATGCTTAGCTAGATCTGTGTGGGTACTGTGTAGCTTCTGTCCAAGAAAGGGATATTGTCAGTGTTAAAACTCATGCATTTCTAAAACTTGAGTTTATTCTCAAATGTGTATTTTCATAGATTTGTCTGCTTAATACCTGCAGGGAGATCATATGAGCTACGACTTTGATGTAACCTTTTCACATCTGACACTAAGTGAAAGATACCTTTAAATTGTATGACCATCAATTTTTATTAGTCCAGGAGCTCATGTTTAAATGTTTGTTCAGAATCTTTTTGCTTATATGTGACTTCATGAATATTCCTGGCTATTCTATCATAGAGAATATAATATGATATCTCTGTGCTAAAGTCTACGTAAGTGCAAGTTCCAGATAATGGTTGGCTTCCAGCATCATGAGCTATTTAAACACGGTTCCAGATGCCTGAAAGGATGCTGGGAGAGTATCTCAAAACAGCACTTATAGAGCTTGCTGGCAAGAGCTGGTCAGGGGTCTTCTGTCAGAATGATTTTTTGTCAGAAATAGTTTCCATATTTTTCCCTACACGTTTTTGCACCTGAATCACAATTCTCAGGGCAATTGAAGTGTTTAAATTACTTGAAACAAAGAGTTTTGGGTCAGTTCAACAAACCAAAATTAAATATTTAGATTACAGCAATGTCAGGTTTTTTTTTTGTTTGTTTGTTTTTTGAGCCAATGTTGAAACAAAACCTTTTGACATTTCCAAATGGAAATCTTTTGGAATTTTCATTTCAGAGGAAACTTCAAAATAACAATCTGGTTTGGGACTAAAATAAATATTGAAAAGTCAGCATTTTCCATGGGCTTTTTCGGAACCCAGTTACCAAAGAGATGAAACTGAAGCACTTATGCAAGAATAGCTTCTTTAAAGGGAAACTGGTGCTTCAGGGCAAAGGGAGGCTATGAGAGTGGAAAGGAGTGCTGCTGATGTGCATTGATTCCCAGATCCGTCTGTCTCTGGGAAAGCTCCAATGCACTGAGGGGAGAAAGCCTCCTCACAAATGTAAATTCATAACAACTTGTGCAAACTCTACGTGCTTCCATTTAAAAACTTTTTTTCTATAGGCAGACCTAAAATGGGTAATGCTTCAAACATGGTAGCACTTCTGTTTGAAATGCTGACATTGGTTGAATTCTTCTCGAGCTGCATCACTGTTCTTTCCTGGGGATTGCTTCAGGGGACATGCTAGGCTCCAGCACTCCCCCCACCCCCCACTGCTGTCTTAAACTGGTGATTAATAGGGAACATCTTCTGACCAGTCTGGTGACTGGTCAGATGGTCTTGTTAGTTTAATTTCTCCTGTTGGGATCCCTTCCAGCTAACAAATTTCTCTTCAGTCCCTTTCGTGGTTCAAGAACGGCTTCCTACAATTGTCGGAGTCTTTCTCTGCTAGCTTCCAAGTCTCATCTGCATTCCCTGTCTCTTATTCGAGGGGCTAGCTGAAGGTGCCCACTTTCACTGCTCCTGTAGGGGTTGCGCTAGCCGTTGCTACCATGAATAGCAATAGTGCAAGTCAGTATAGAGTCCATCAAACTACTGCACTTATGGGAGACACATTATTATGGTCCTGACTCTGTAAAATGTTTCTGTTTGGGAAGCTTTCTTGAGTGTTTTCCTGAATTGAGGCCTCTGCACCCACTGAATTCTTTTTTAACTGGGGAAGCAGAAGCTATGTGAGGCAAAACTATGCAGTGAGGATTATGAAATGTGATCCTGGCGTCCATATGCACAGCTGAAACACAGTATTGATGTAAAAACAGATTCAAACCCAGCACTGGGTCAGAACCTTGGGGAATACCTTAGGCAGACCAGGCAGTGGGATCTGAAAATCCGCATACCTGGGCTGTCTTGGCCCAGTAGGGGAAGCAAATATCACAGGCTCTTCAGAGGTGCTGAGTACCCACAGCTCCCACTGGAGTCAGTGAGCTCTATGGGTATTCTGGAAATAAGGCCAGGTATTAAAGGAAGGAGAAGTGCAGAGGGGGCCCTTCCTCTGCATGAGTTTGTTTGAGCTCTGTTCCACCTCCTCCTTGGCTGGTCTGGTAGGGATTCCCCCAGGAGGGGAAGCTCCAGCAGGATTACCTTCTTCAGGCAGGCTTTCTTAAAGTAACACACAGCCAAATTCTACACACGGATGCTCTCCCAAACTCCTGTTGGATTCAGTGGGAGAGGTGCACGCACACACGCTGAGGACAGACAGAATTTGATTGTCCAAAGGCTTATCAGAATGTGAAACAGCCCATTGTAGTAGTGGCAGCAGCTCACAGAAGGGAGGTCTGTTACCCTACTGTCCTGTAACTTATCCGGATAGACTTACAGAGGCCACAAGGCTTGGTGAAACCTTTCCCAATGTCTTTTCTAAGTGTTACTAGATGAAGCATCAGTCAGGGAGGGGACATTTTGTCCATGCATAACTTATATTCAAGAACTTAAGCACAATTGCTGAGGCGATGTTTGTATATTATAGGATACAGCCCCAGCAAGTGTAGCTTAATTCCAGACACTGATCATCCATAAAGAACTTGGGCTGTGGAGAGCCTTATTCTAAATGCTGGTGCAAAGGGCTTGGCTATGCAGGGACTCCCCAAAATTAAGACAAATGCAAGTATGATGTTAATGGGCGTAAGTGAAGGCACATGAATTCCTGAGTGGATGCTCTTGTTTAAAGTGGCCTGCATTTGCTGTAGCTTTATCCTCCTTTGAAGACTCTAGAAATAGGAAGATTAAGGTCCAGTAAGGCCACTTTACTTCTGAATGGCAGCGTTCATTCAGTGGTTTTGTGTGCTTTAACTGATGTGCATTAACCTCATATCTTTAGTCTTAACTTCCCTGAGTGTCCCCATGAAGACAAGCTCTATGTCTTCTCCCTGCCAGGAACCCCCACTTGGCTTCTGAAGTTGCAGCTGCAATTTTATACGCCCAAAGTTTCATGCTCCTCTCTTTGGCAAAGCTGCTTGCATGCACAAAATCTGTGACTTGTGAGTAAATCCAGTAGTTTACATTTCTGATTTGCATGTGCAAATACAGCTGGTGTGCACAAATCCAAGTTTTTGCACATGCAAAAACTCAAGCGTAAAATATTGCAGGTGCAGTTTTAGATAATGGGAGTGTGATGACGGCAAAAGCAGCTATATCCTGACTGGCATATAGGTCTGTTTAAAACTGGAAGCATGAATACTGGTGTCTTTTCTCTCTGCAGGTAATTGGGAGCTCCCTCCTCTTCATTCATGACCAAAAGGAACAGGCCAAAGTCTGGATGATCGACTTTGGGAAAACTACACCACTGCCAGAGGGACAATTCCTCCAGCACAACGTGCCGTGGGTGGAAGGGAACAGAGAGGACGGCTACCTCTGGGGGCTGGACAACCTTATTGAGATCCTAATGGAATTGTCACAGAGCGAGGACCTGCATTAAAGCCATATGTCCAACTCCACCACTACCCAGCATCCTGCCCCTCAAACTGACTCTTCTGAACTGCACTACAAGACACTTTCCAACGCCCCCCCAGCCCATGTTAAAGCTATAACTTCCCTATTTAAGGTGGTTTTTAGTTTTTGTACATATGTAGATCACCTGCCAGAACAAATGCTGAACTTGAAACCTTAGCTTTGCTCAATAGATGGGAGCAGATCGTGTTGCTCGTTGCGGGCACCTGAGCAGCGAGCAGCTGTGGTCTGGTTGGCTAGGCAAACACATGCTCTTTCCATAGCATTTCTGGCTCTTAGTCAATCTCTTTTGAACAAGAACGTACGTAGTGACCAGTTGTGCAACTGACGCACCCTCCAGTTGAACGAAGATGGTGTCCGAACCCTGAGTTCTGTTGCTTCTGAACTGTGTAATTAAAGCCCTTCCAACTAAGTGAATGACAGAATTTATTCAGCTGTAAGGATCATCTGTCCTCTAGTGGCTGGTGTTGGTAACACACCATCCTCAAAGCAGTCAAGGCTTCATAGCTTTTAGATTGCCATTTTAAGTGTCTTAGGGTTTATGGAATAAGGAAGACACAGATTCTGGAGAAGGTGAAGGCAGGGATACCAGATTGGGAGCGGCTTAGTTACATTTAATAACATCCTTCGTCCGAGGAAGCTAGAGGTTTGGAATCCTTAGGAGATCTAGGTTTCTCTCTCTTCGAGCAACCTTGTTATCCACTGGTGATTGTTCCGTTATTTTCGAGTGGCCATTGGAATTGCAAAGTCTGTTCTTGTCAATAACCAAGTGTGATGTGACTGTGGCTCTTACTAACCTATTTGGTGCTGGATGATGAGCTTCCCTCTAAGCACTGAGGTGGGCTGGCGTTGTCAGCTGTAGATGTTTACCATGGGCCTGTCTTCAAATTGAAATCACCTTTGAGCAACTTAGCAGTAGGGCAGTGTGCTGGCACGTGAAGATCTGAGACTGATGCTCAGACCTCCTAGGCCAGCACTGACTGGGAATACTGTGGAACCTATAGTCTGAACCAAGACAACAAAGAAGAGATTTCTCTTCTGTCTCCAGCGATCCTGCTCCCATTATAGGAGCAACTTCCAGCCCTCCTAACCTGGGATGGTGGCCTACCATGTGGCTTGAAGCCTCAGATGAGGCTGAAAGAGAGTGAAAGTGGCTATAGGGACCATTATGAAACTTTAAAAAGGCCTCAATGTTGGTGGATATCTCCTAGCAATAATCAAGTAAGCTGTCCTCTGCGCTGTGTAAGGCTAATACTGCTAAGTGTGCAGAAGGGGATGGGAACCCCTGGTAAATCTGGGTCAGAAAGGAGTTCACAAGGGGAGTGGTCTCCATTATTTTTCAATGCCTTTGAGCATCTTTTGTAGTATCCTTGTTACAAGCCCTTATGATTGGCAAATGCCAGGCATACTTATGGGTTCTTGTAGAACCAGTCCTGGCTACATCTCAAACAGAATTGCATTAACTGATCTAAAAGGTTTATTTCATATGCAGGGCCGGCTCCAGGCACCAGCCAAGCAAGCTCGTGCTTGGGGCAGCAGATTCTACGGGGCGACATTTCACCCAATCCTAGGGTGGCACGGCCATGGTTTGTTTTGTTTTTTTGTTTGCCAATCCGGCTGCCCTGTAGGGGGCGGCGGCGCAGAGGAGGGGAGCGCCCTGCAGCAAACTCGGCAGGGCAGCCTGCGTCCTTCCCTCCCCCCAACCGGAGCGGTGCAGAGCCCTCCAGGCAGGCGGTGCAGCAGTTGGGGTCACATGGCGAGTGCCCCGCTGAAGCGCTGGCCGCCCTCCTTCTCCCTCTCCTCCCCCTCCCCTTCGCTAGCTGGGGCTCGTCTGCAGCGCAGGGAATTCCCCCTGCACCTTGGCTCTGGCCGCGCCGCAGGTTTTTTCCCCCCCCCCCCCCGTGCTTTGCCACTCTGGACGCACCGTGTTTTTTTTTTAACCCTGCTTTGCCGCTCCAGCCGCCCCCCTCCCTGTTTTTGCTTGGGGCGGCAAAAAAGCCAGAGCCAACCCTGTTCATATGTGCAAACAACCTACCCCTAGTGGTGTGCGTTTGAGAGCTCTTATATCTACAGCAGTATATGGAGGGGGTATGGGCAGGGAGGCAGCTCTCAAGATTATTGCCTCAGTTTTACTGGGTAAGACACAGGGATTTAAGGCAACCCTCCCTCCCACACACACCTTCCTTGTTACCCACGTAGCTGACTAAATCCTGCTCTGGTTTTCACAAATAGTTCCCTAATCTGCTCTACCTAAATTAGATGTAGACATGGCCTTTCTGTTTCAAGGCTTGTGAAAACAATCAGTTCTCTATTTAGGGTGGAGGCTCATTTTTAACTTCCTGGAACGTTTGAACTAAGCAGCATGCTTGCAGCAGAGTTAGCTTGCTAAAGGTCAGATATTGACGTGGGAGGGGAAGGCTGTTGGTGCCTCTTGGTCTTCCTGGAGAGCTTGGAGTTCTCCAGAACTTAGGACATAAGGACAGTATTGAGCTTGGATCATGAACAATCCTGCAGCTTTTTCTCCATGAATAATACAAGCTAGCTAGGAGTCTGGCAGAAGTTATGAACCTTTCTCTCCCCCCACCCCCCAACTCTGAAAGACCATTGTCTCATCTCTTTCCCTGGTAGTGATGCTATCAGCCTGTTCTGCAATAGTTAGATGGGTGCAACTTTCCTTTGTCAGGAAGGTACCCTCACTGTGGCACTAGGTGTGTGTGTGTGTGGCGGGGAGAGGGTGCAACTTGGTCATCCGTTGTTCCCCAGCCATGCACAAATCTCTCTTATGGAGATTAAAATCACGTCAGACTTTCTCAGTTCATATCTCACCAGGCACAGGTCTGTAGTTCTGAGCGTACGGTTGTAAATGGTTGCACTGTTCAGCTTTTTGCCCAGGTTTCCTATGCTGCTTAGAGTTGCCCCTGTGGAAGTGCCTTACGAACTTGCCCCTATTCCATTAGTGTCATGGAAAAGGTTTTTAAGTTATATTTATTTTCATTCCTTTTTAATTGCACAAAACACTACGACTTAATGCATGGATTTTTTTTTTTTTTTTTTTTTTTTTTAAAACAACCCTGTATTTTTAGTTTTTAAAATGTCCTTTTCCAGCTTTGGGGAAAGGGCTTTAAGCAGCAGCCTAGATATGTACCAGTTTTAGCTGTAGTTTAGCTTTGCATTGCTCCTGTATATGTATATTATTTTAAAGTCTGTTTTGTAAACTCAATTCCTTGCTTTGTGGCTTCAAAAGAAGCAGGTTGTTTCCCCGGATGTCTTATGCCTTCCTGGAGTCTGGAACTGTTGCTGTGAGGTATTCCTCGCCCCCTTCCCTCGGTCACTGGGTGATGCAGAGTAAATCTGAACTGTACTGAAACACCAACGCACAGTGGCTGTAAAGAGCCTATAACTTCCAAATAAAGGCATATGAAAACCAGCCATGTTTGTTTGCAAAGGGCGTGCTCATTCCAGGTCATCAAACCTTGGAGTAACTCATGGGTCGGGACCTGTCCTGCGGTGAGCACCCGCTCATTAAGGACTTGATTCTGTTCCTGGATACACCAGAATCAGGAGTAACACTGGGTGTAAGTAAGAGGAGCACTGGACCCTAAACTGGGGGATGGAGAAGAGCTTACATTAAAGGGAAATCAGACTTCATCTGGGAGGCAAACCAAAGCCAAACCTGTAGAGATCTTGGCTGCCAGATGTCTGGGTTGTGGGGATTAGAGCTTTCATTCGCCCACAGTCAGGGACAATGGCTACTGCACTCACAACCTCCCAGCATGGTTTGTCTGGAAAAATCCTAATCAAAGAAACTGCCACTCGAGCTGTTTCCCAAAGTGTTGCGGCTCCTGTCAATCCCCTCTTTATACCCTTGTCTCTGATCTCTGCTTTGGACAAGGAGAAACCATGGATAACCAAGCGCTCCTTTGTAGACCACATATTCTAACATGTTCACATCTGTCTGTCCTCTCACTTCCCCTCTGTACATACACACACACAACCCATTTGCAGTAAGTAATGAGACAAAGTTCCTCCTCTACCTTGGTGGGTCCTGTGCTTATTGGTAGATTTGCTCACCTCAGTGATCTTCCCCACAGGCTGGGTCAACTTCTCCTGTGTCTGATCAGGAATTGGGAGGTTTGGGGGGAACCCAGGCCCACCCTCTACTCTGGGTTCCAGCCCAGGGCCCTGTGGATTGCAGCTGTCTATAGAGCCTCCTGTAACAGCTGCATGACAGCTACAACTCCCTGGGCTAGTTCCCCATGGCCTCCTCCAAACACCTTCTTTATCCTCACCACAGGACCTTCCTCCTGGTGTCTGATAACGCTTGTACTCCTTAGTCCTCCAGCAGCACCCTCTCTCACTCTCAGCTCCTTGTGCCTCTTGCTCCCAGCTCCTCACACACACTTCCTCTCCTCTGGCTCCTCCCCTGCCTGACTGGAGTGAGCTCTTTTTAAACCCAGGTGCCCTGATTAGCCTGCCTTGATTGGCTGCAGGTGATCTAATCAGCCTGTCTGCCTTAATTGGTTCTAGCAGGTTCCTGATTACTCTAGTGCAGCCCCTGCTCTGGTCCCTCAGGGAACAGAATCCCCCTGCTTCTCCTGGGGCCAGGAGAGCTCCTCTCCCTTCGACCGCTCCGCTGTAGAGGAAGGAGGGAGAGGGCTGCTGCTGCTGCTGCTGTTCCTGCTGGGCGCTGGGCCCTCGCTCTGCTGCTGCTGCTGCTGCTGCTGCTGCTGCTGCTGTTCCTGCTTCTGCTGCTCCCCTGGCTGGGCTAGACACCACACCACCACCCCTCTCTCTGCTATCTGCTCTGGCTGGCTAGTAGATTCCCCCCCCCCCTCGGTTCCTGCTGTTACTCCACCTACAGCCCTTGAGGGGGGGGGGCTGCTGGCCTGCTTCCAGAGAGGGGGGAGTGAGGGACCCCGGCTCTTGTTGCTGAGGACACCTTCTGAGCGGGGTCCCTCCTGCCTGGACACCAGACCACCACCACCTGGAGCTGCTGGGGCTGCTGTGGCAGTTGCTGGCGAGCTGTTGGAGCCCGGAGGAGGTGAAGGAGGAGGAGGAGGACCCCGCTGCTGGAGACCGTGTGAAGACCACTGTGGAGGGGGTATTCCTGGACTGAGTCTTTTTCAACCTGTGCTCTTGTGGTGGGGGTTTGGACTGTGTCTGTTGGGACACCGGGGGTGTGGCGGGAGCCTGCCCCCGGTCCATCTGTGTTCCCTTTTCGCCCCCACCACCATCGTTGCCCCCTCCACCACCCCCGCTGGCTGTTTTCCTTCGCCTTTGGACTCCTGCCTCTGGGACTGAGCTGCTCGCCTGACCCACCACGCCCACTTCCATCGTTTGGGCCTGCAGCAGCAGCAGCAGCTAATAATTGACTTTTGCACAAGTGCCTGTGGGCGCACCACCTTCCCCCCCCCCCTGGACTGGCCCCTTTCCTTTTTTGTCCGCCCCACCTATTTCCCTCTGTGGCCCTGCTAGTTCTGCCCCAGCCCTGCAGCTATCCCCGTGGTCCCTCTGCCCCATTCCCAGCTAGCCCTTCTCCCCCACCCTGTGCTCCCCCCCCCCCCTCCCAGCCCTGATTGGTCCCTCCCCTCCCGTGCGCCCACGCCCCCCCATGCGCTTGTGCCCTTCCCCCATTTGAGTTTCCCCTTGTTCACTGCACCCCCCCCCTCTGCCATTGTCCCCCCTGATCCCCCAGTGCAACTGGAGGAGCCGGAACTCCCCTCTGCGTCGGTGCCCTGTCACCTTCCACCCCTAGGTCCTTGGTTGCTCCCCCGCCCCTTTAGCCTTCCCTTTCTGGCACCCTCCTCCCCCCTGCAGCCTAGCGGGGAGGGGTGGTCGCCTCCTCTCCTTCCCCCCCGCTGTTTGTCCCCTTACCCCTTCCCTCCCCCCCCCTCCCTTAGCCTTCCCTCCCCTGCCTGCAGCCTAGCGGGGAGGGGTGGTCGCCTCCTCTCCTTCCCCTCCCCTCGCTGTTTGTCCCCCTCCCCGCTCTCGTTATGGCGGGGACGCGGCGGGGGAGACCCCACGCGATGCTCCCACTGCCCCTCCTCCACCTGCCCCCATGTCCACTGCCCTAGCCTCCACCTCAACCGCCGCTGCCGATCCACCTACCTCCGCCCCTGCTGGGGCACTGGGCAGGCGAGTACCGGGGAGACCTCCGCTGCTGCCACGTCCCTCCCCCTTCCGATTCGGGGGGAGCCCCCAGCCGGTGGGAAGGGTCGGGGTGGGAAGAAGGGTAAGGGCCCCGCTAAAAAGGCCAGGCCCTCCATGGCGGAAACTGCCCCACTGCCGCAGCCCCGCTCCCGGCTGCGGCATCCCTCCCCGCTATTCCCTCCACCAGCTCTGCGGGTGTCCCTCCCCCGGCCCCCAGGCGTACGCCCAGGTGGCGGCGCCCCCCCCCCTGCCGCCGCTCCTCCGACCACCGCTTCCACCACCATCTACAGCGGCCGGGGACCCTTTCCCACCTTGACCAGGAAGCACGGCGTCCGTTGCCTCCTGGTGCCCGCCTCGCCCCACGTGGAGACCTACGTGCGGGCGTTGGCGAGGGTGGTGGGGCCCACGGCCATCGTGGCGGCCTCCAAAATGTACGGGAAGGTGGTCTTCTTCCTCGCATCGGAGGCCGCCGCACAGGAGGCGGTAGAGAGGGGCCTAGCGGTGGGGGGCGTGTTCGTCCCCCTGGAGCCGTTGGAAGACCTGGGGGTCCGCTTGGTCCTGACCTCCGTCCCTCCTTTCCTGCCCAATGCCGCCCTGTTGCCCGCCCTTTCTGCCCTGGGGCGCCCCATCTCCGTCATCAGCCCTCCCCTTGGGCTGCAAGGACCCCGCCCTCCGTCACGTCCTCTCGTTCCGCCGGCAAGTGCAGCTTCAACTGCCGCGGCGGCGCGTGGGGGGAGGCGCTCGAGGGGTCCTTTCTGGTCCCCTACCAGGGGGCCCACTACCGGGTGCACTATTCGACGGGGGAGGCCCGGTGCTACCTCTGCCGGGCGATGGGGCACATCCGGAGGGATTGCCCCTTGGCCCAGCACGGAGGAGCGTCCGGGACCCCTGAGCCCCGGCACGGTGCCGGCCCTGTCATCACCGGCACCCCTGGCTGCCCGGCACCCGAAGCTGCCCCTCCTCCTCCTTCTCGGTCCATCGCTGTGGAGGAGGGTGCAGCGGGGATACCGCCGGGCGTGGGAGAGGGCTCATCCCAGGGGGAATCTTCCCTCACTTCTGCCGTCCCACCACTGCCTCCCGGAGTCCCTGAGCCATTGCCCTTGCCCCCCGATCCGACCCCTGTTAGCCAGCCCCCGGATGATGCCATGGAGGGCTGGTCTTAGTGCAGGGGAAGCGGGGCAAGCGGAAGGCTCGAGCCTCGTTACATCCTTCAGATTCGGAGGCCCCCCGGAAGAAGAGCAGGAAGGGGGGCACCGATGACGAGCCTTCCGCCTTGCCCCCTGATGACTCCCATTCTGTGGTGCCGGCTGGGGACATCGTGGCAGCACCGGAGGGTAACGCCGCCCCTCCTCCGGGGTCCCTTCCCGTGGAAGCCCCCAGGGAGCCTCTCTCGCCCCCCTCCCACTCAACGCCTCTGCGAGTGCCGAGGTGGGTGTCGCCTCGGGTGCTAGCGAGGAGGGCCCTGGGGTGGTGGATGGTGATCTCCCTTCCATCTATGAGGAGATCGAGGCCCTGGGTCTGACCCCAGTCACGCAGGGGGAGGACGACCCTCTGCCAGAGGGCCTCGATCTGGGCGACCTCACCCCGGTCCCCCTGTCCCCGAGTTCCCTTCCCCTGACCGCTGCTTCTGCTCCCGCCTCTGAGGGTCCCCTGGATTCTTCCATCGACCCGGCTGCGGATAGCACCCTGTTGACAGCCGCCGAGCCCATTGGGGTGATGGCCAGTGCCCCGCTGCCGAGACCCGGTTCCCAGGGGGTATCCCTCTTGGGTGTGGGGGATCTGCCCTCCTTCCTAGGCGGGGACCCCATTGACGAACATCTATCTCTGGATGCTGAGGCTGCCGCACGTGCCACAGTGGCTGAGCCCGGCATCATTGGGGGTCTCCTTCCCGTTCCCCAGCTCCCTGAGCCTAACCAGGAAGGGCCACCGTACAGGGGCCCGACTATTGGGGCTCAGGATCCCACCTCTGCCCCCCTCCCTGATTCTCTTCCTGATCCCCCCCCACTCCTGTCCCCTCCACCTCCCGTGATGCCAGTACCACCCCTGGGAATAGCCCCCAGGAAGCAGCTTCAGTAGTGTTTCCTTGTTCCGACCCACCAGGGGTTGCTGTTCTCCTTCCGCCGCCCCTTGTTGAACCAGGGAGTGGGGCAGGTCGCGTGGCGTCAGCCCATCGGAGGCCACGTTTGGGGTCTGCCCCCTGCCTGCCCTCCTCGGTGAGCCACGGGGCTGTGACGGGGGCCCCACTGGGGAACAGTCTTTGATCAGTGACTCCTCCCCCCCATGCACTGAGGAAGGAGCTGCGGGAGTTCCTTGAGGATGTCCGTGGCTCCCATAACAAAGTCCAGCTTGCACTCTAGCGATGGGGGGATTTCCTTCACATTCTCCGGGCCGCGAGAACCCTCATGGGGGAGGGTAAGAGGACCGGGAAGCAGGCCACCGCATCCTACCAGCGGGTCCACCTCTTCCGCGACTCCTTACTCACTTACGGGGTAGGTCACGGATTGCTGCGCTGCCCAACGGAGGCCGTGGACGTATCTGCCAGCGAGGATCCCCCCCGAGCCCCTTCCTCATAGCACCGATCATCTTTGCCACGTTAAACACCCGAGGCTGTAGGATGGGTCTCCGCAGGAGCCAGGTGCTCTTCTTCCTTCGGGAGGTGGGGTACTCTGTGGTTTTCCTGCAGGAGACCCATACGGATCCGGCCGCTGAAGCTAGCTGGTGGCTGGGGTGGGGGGACGGGTCTACTTTAGCCACCTCTCAGTTCGCGCAGCTGGAGTGGTGACCCTGTTATCCCCCGACCTACGGCCCAAGGTGCTGGGGGTCGCCAAGGCTGTGCAGGGCTGCCTGTTGCACCTCCGGGTCCGCATGGAGGGGCTTGTGGTTACTCTCATCAATATTTAAGCCCCGACATCGGGCCCAGAGATGTTGCGTTTTTTTATCAGCAGGTGTCCGCCTTCCTCGGCTCCTTGGATCCTCGTGAGTGCCTGGTCCTGGGCGGGGACTTTTACACCACCCTCGAGGAACTGGACCACTCGGGGACCAAGCAGTGCCTGGCTGCCGCGGACGTCCTCCGGGAGATCGTTGAACGCCATTCCCTGGTGGGCGTCCACCACCCGGACGACATCTCGACGTTCACCTTCATCCGAGTGGAGGCCCATTGGTTGCGCCACTCCTGGCTGGACCGCATTTACCTGTCACGTCTCCGCCTTTCACGAGCCCAGTCCTCCCGCGTTTGGCCGGCCGCCTTTTCAGATCACTACCTTGCCACCATGACGGCCTGTCATAAACAGATAGCTAAGGGTTAATGTTTCTTTTACCTGTAAAGGGTTAACAAAGGGAACCAAACACCTGACCAGAGGACCAATCAGGAAACCAGATTTTTCAAAGTTAAGGGAGGGAATTTTTGGGTGTGTCTCCTTTGTCTTGGTTGCTCTCTCGGCTCTGAGAGTAATCTCTCTATCTCTAGGCTTTAAAATCTTCTGATTCTCAATTGTAAGTACAGGTATAAGACAATATAGGTTTTTATATTGTTTTTGTATTTACATGTGTGTAGCTTGCTGGAATGTTTTAAATTGCATTTCTTTTTGAATAAGGCTGTTTATTCATTTTGTTTTCTTTTAAGCCAATGACCCTGTATATTGTCACCTTGATACAGAGACCATTTTTATGTCTTTTTCTTTCTTTTTATATAAAGCATTCTTTTTAAAACTTGTTGGATTTTCTTTTCTAGTTGAGGCTCAAGGGGATAGGAATCTCTGTGCCAGGATTACGGTCTCTCTTAGGGAAAGACTGGGAGGGGGAAAAAGAAGGAGGGGGGAAGGTGAATGGTCCTCTCTGTGTTTGTGTTTCAAGGACTTGGAACATGCTGATCTCCTAGTGTACCCAGGGCGGGAAAATCTGGGAGGAGGTAAAGAGGGGGAAGGGAAGTGGGTTATTTCCCTTTGTTGTGAGACTCAGGGCCTCTGAGTCTTGGGGTCCCCCAGGGAAGGTTTTGAGGAGACCAGAGTGAGCCAGACACTGGAATTCTGGCTGGTGGCAGCGCTATCAGATCCATGCTGGTAATTAAGCTTGGAGGGTTCATGCAGGCACCCACATTTTGGACGCTAAGGTTCAGAATTGGGACTTATGCTTATGACACGGCCTATTGGCACTTTAATAATAGTTTGCTGGAGGATGCGGGCTTCGTGGCATCCTTCCGGGAGTTCTGGCTGGTCTGGCGAGGGCAGAGGCGCGCCTTTCCCTCAGCACGGCGGTTCTGGGATCTGGGGAAGGTGCGCGCCTGGCTCTTCTGCGGTGAGTACACCAGTGGCGCCAGCCGACAGAGGGATGCGGCGATAGGGCAGTTGGAATGGGAGGTCTTGGAGCTGGAGAGGCGTCTGGCCGCCAGCCCCAAGGATCCATCCCTCTGCGGAGCGTGCCGGCAGAAGCGGGAGGAGCTCCGGGCCCTCGAAGACCATTGGGCCCGGGGTGCCTTTGTTTGATCCCGCATCCGCCTCCTTCGGGAGATGGATTGCAGCTCCCACTTCTTCTATGCCCTGGAGAAAAGGATGGGGGCCAAGATGCACGTCACCTGCCTCCTGGCGGAGGACGGCACCCCCTTCACGGATCTGGCGGAGATGTGCGAGAGGGCCAGGGCCTTCTACGCGACTCTTTTCTCCCCAGATCTGACCGATCCTAACGCTTGCAGAGTGCTATGGGACGGACTCCTGACGGTCAGCATGGGCGACCGGGACCGGCTAGAGTTGCCTCTCACTCTGGCCGAGTTCTCGGAAGCCCTCCGTTGCATGCCCACCAATAAATTCGGGCATGGACGGGCTGACCGTGGAATTCTATCGCGTATTCTGGGACGTCCTCGGTCCAGACCTGATCACTGTCTGAGCCGAGTCTTTGCAGAGCAGGGTCCTCCCTCTCTCGTGCAGGCAAGCCGTGCTCGCCTTATTGCTGAAGAGGGGGGACCTCCGCGACTTACAGAATTGGCGTCCCATCTTGCTCCTCAGCACGGACTACAAAATCGTTGTGAAGGCCATCTCGATGCGGCTAGGGTCCGTGCTGGCAGACATGGTCCATCCAGACCAGACCTACACCGTCCTGGGCTGCACGGTCTTTGATAACTTGTATCTGGTCTGGGACCTTCTGGAATTAGGGTGTGGGGATGGTCTGTCATTTGCCCTCTCGTCCCTGGATCAGGAGAAGGTGTTCGACAGGGTGGATCATGGGTATCTCCTGAGCACCCTGTGAGCGTTCGGCTTTGGACCCCAGTTTGTGGGTTTTTTCCAGGTGCTGTACGCTTCTTCGGAGTGTCTGGTCAGGGTCAACTGGACCCTGACCGAGCCGGTCAGCTTCAGGCAGGGAGTACGGCAGGGGTACCCCCTCTCGGGCCAGCTGTACGCTCTGGCGATCGAGCCCTTCCTCTGTCTCCTCCGCAGAAGGTTGACGGGGTTGGTGCTTCGGGAGCCGGAGCCGTGGCTGGTCCTGTCGGCGTACGCTGAAGATGTGCTTCTCATGGTCCAGGACCCAGGCAACTTGGTGCGGGTGGAGGCTTACTAGGCTGTGTACTCTGCGGCCTCCTCCTCCACCCGGGTCAACTGAGTCAAGAGCTCTGGCCTGGTGGTCAGGGACGGGTGGCAGGCGAGCTCCCTCCCACTCATGCTTCAGGTCATCTGGTGGAGCGCGGGTCCACTGCTCTATCTTGGTGTTTACCTTTCTGCCACGCATCCATCTCCGCTGGAGAACTGGCACGGTTTGGAGGGCAGGGTGACGGAGTGGCTCCAGAAATGGACAGGACTACTCCGGTGTCTCTCCCTTCGAGGGAGGGCACTGGTGCTTAATCAACTGGTCCTGTCCATGCTCTGGTACCGTCTCAACACCCTGGTCCCAGCCCCGGATTTCCTGGCCAACCTCCGGATAGCGATTCTGGAGTTCTTTTGGCCAGGGATGCACTGGGTCTCTGCAGGGGTCTTCCACCTGCCCCTGGAGGAGGTGGGCAGGGCCTGAAGTGCCTATGCACTCAAGTCCATGTCTTCCGCCTCCAGGCTCTGCAGAGGCTCCTGTATGGTGCAGGTAGTCTGGCATGGAGCGTATTGGTGCACGCCTTCCTCTGCCGCTTCTGAGGGCTCCGATACGACCGGCAGCTCTTATACCTCCATCCAAGAGGTCTTCCGCGAGACCTCTCTGGGCTGCCAGTCTTCTACCAAGACCTCCTCCGGACCTGGAAGCTCTTTTCAACGACCAGGTCCATGGCGGCCACCGTGGGGGCCGACCTCCTCGCGGAGCCCCTGCTACACGATCCCCAGCTTCGTGTGCAGGTGGCGGAGTCCCCCGCGGTGCCCTAGAGGCTGGTCTTGGCGGAGGTCACCAGGGTCAGAGACCTCCTGGACTGTGACCGGGGAGACTGATTGGATCCCCTGACGCTCGCTCAGCGCATGGGGCTCTCCAGCCCTCATACTCCCCGACGTGTACTTCAGGAGGTGAAGGCTGCTTTACAGCCCGCTGCTTGGGCCTACCTTGACCGGGTCCTGCGAGAGGGCACGCCCCGCCCACCCTCCACCCCTGGCCCCATAGACATTTTTATCAGGCCCCTACCCCATGGACCCAATCAGCCCCCCGCCCTTTCACTGCGAGCCAGCTGCATGATCTGCAGCCAGTTCTGTTCCAGACCTCGCCACGGAAACATCTGTACATGCTCGTGCTCCACACTCTTCATTACCTCACCCTTGCGTCCTGCCCTGATACCAAATGGCGAGACCTTCTGCCACTTCTTGAGGGTGAGAAGCCCTGGTGGGCCAGCTTATACTCTGCCCTGGTCCCGGGGCCTGCCGGGGATGTCAGTTGGAGGCTCCTTCACAGGGCCGTGAGTACGAGCGTGTACTTGGCGCGGTTCACCCCTGTCCCCAACACCTGCCCCTTTTGCGGCATGACCGAGACCCTGGCGCACATTTATTTAGAGCGCGCCAGATTGCAGCCCCTTTTCCAGCTCCTCTTGAATATCTTATTGCGTTTTTGGTTGCACTTTTCCCCTCACCTGTTTATCTATACACTCCCCATCCATGGCCCCACAAAGTCACGGGATCTCCTTATCAACCTCCTCTTGGCCCTGGCCAAGCTAGCCATGTATAAACCAGGGAAAGGAGGTTGGTGGATGGGATTTCCTGTGACTGTGGTGCCTATTTTTACTCCTCCATCCGTTCACACATCCGGGCAGAGTTCCTCTGGGTGGCGTCCACTGGCTCCCTTGACGCCTTTGAGGAGCAGTGGGCGTTGTCCAGGGTTCTCTGCTCGGTGTCCCCATTAGGTTCTCTTAGTTTAGCCCTATGACCTCACTCTGATCCTGTTTTTTTCATTAGTTTTTCCACGAAATCATTTGGTGCCACAGACCTGTGAATCCTCCCCTTAGGCTGGGGGGAGGTCCTGGATGCCAATAGGACCAGATTCCTGTACCCTACTTGTCTGGGTCTGTCACAGTAAGCAGAACAAGCCTCACTGTGTTGACGAGGCACCAGTGTTCAGGGTCTCTCAGGTGGTCAGCATTGAGAGTAGGATGATTGCCCAATCACCTGACTCCTAGCTCCAACCTCAATCCATTAGATCACCATCCCCTTACACAAACACCTTAGCCCTTCTCTTTCCCCATCTGTGCAATGGTGGTAAAAATACTGCTGCTCTACCAAGTGTTCCCACTGGAGGAGAAATCAGTGATGTAGTCTGGGTATCCTTAGTACAACTTGTTTGATATATACCAGTCCTTGAACAGAGGTGATCAAAAACAGCATGCACGCAGTTGCCTTTTAGGGCTCTTGGCCAAAACACCAATACTCAGTTCCCTGAGAGCAATTCTGCCTCAAGGACTGACTCTAGTTCGAAACACTGAGAGCTCAAACTCCCTTGCTGCTTGCCAAGGTCCCCAAAATAAATTGTATCAGAAAATTAACACAGCATTTATTCCAACAACTGAAAACTTGTTTGCTTGCTAAGAAGGAACTTGTAAAACTGTGTAACACACCTTATAGTGAACTCTGGAATAACAATACTTAACTACATCATGCAGGCCCTGAGAATTACTAATATATCAGTATTGCCAACTCTTTAGCACAAGTCTGGGGATATTTGATGCTCTATTTATAACCATGGCTCCTGGAGACAGGTGAGAATCTCAGCTTTCATTTAAAAAAAAACGTTTCCTGACCTCATAGTTGTAGAGGGGAGCTTGGAAATGGATGTGAAGTGCACCCTAAATGCTCAAACCAGATGGCAAATAAAAAACCTTAAATCTATATTTTACTACACCGTGAGAGATTTTTCCATCATTGTTTTGAAGGAGGGGAGGGGTTGAGTCAGGTTGGATTGGTAAAGCTGTAAATCGAAAATGCAAAGTGCTACGTACATATCTGATGCCCAGGCTGCAGTTTTGAGCAGGCAGCAGCTGGAGGGCAGAAAACATGCCTACCTGTAGTTGCTTCGATCCTCTGCATTCTCCAAAGGGACGTTCCAGCCATCTGTCTCTCTCAAATCTCCAACATGCCTGAACACCTCATGCACCTTGTTAAATTCTGGCCAAGTATACTGGAAGACTTACAGAGTAAGTTCCTGCAAACTGAGGGTATTGCTCTACATTTCCACTAACAGGCAAATTTTACAGTTGCTCTTAACCCCCCTCTCTAGTTACAAAGCTGAAACAAATGGTTTTAAAACTCCTCCTCTTGAACAGTCCTGAGGTTGGCATCAGGCACTCATTCAGCATGTAAGAGAGAAGGGGGAGAAGCTAGCAGGTTAGCCTGTGATATATGTTAAAATCTTGTGAGAATATGGGTGCTGCGCTAAGTGATATAATTGGGAAGTGTTAATCACTCTCCCCCACACCAGAGGAACTGTAGGGCTTATTTGTATTGGGCTGCCTTTGTCTGAGCCTTGAGTTAGGCTAACTCTGAAAGCTGAGAGTGTAGAATGGCCTAGAGAGCCCTGACTCTCTTGGTCAACAGCATCTTACTTGGAAATTGAAGCTGACAAGGTGATGTTTAGCTTGTCACTTGTAATTACCCATGGAGCAACCAGCTGCTCCAGCATCTCTGCTCACATTGACTCCCAAGTGCAGATTCCTCAGGGGCTGGTGTGTAGATATGACTGTCGAAGCAGTGTGGCATAGAGGTACGTCATACCTTGGTTGAGGCATGGGCTACAGTGCCTTTAATGCTTTCACTCAAGCCACTGTTAGATGAAATGTCATCAGTCACTTGTGTCTCCGGCACAGCTGTGGGACCTGGTGAGGAATGGCATTATGCAGCTTGCAATCACTCTTATCCCAGAAACCCCTCTCCCTTTGGCGCATGGCTGGAGTGGGGAGATGGGAACTCGAATGGCTTGTCAGTAGTGCCGTGAATATGGGCATCACGCTGCCATCGGAAAGCGCTGGGCCTTTACTTTGCTTTTCAGAAGGGTGGAGTGTGGGCAGCTCCTAGGCCCACGCGTGCACAGAGAAAGGGATGGGGGGTGGGGGCTGAGCAGATTTGGGTAGTGGCCCCACTCAAAAGCCTTCAGCCACAGCAAGGAAGAAAACACCCTTAGAACTGTGGTGTGAGTGTAGGGGGTTTCAGATTATTTTAACATTCAGACCTTTTCATTAAGGTGCTGTTAGGGTGTTTAAAACCAAGTGGACAGCGTCTGCATAGGCGTTGGGAGATCAGAGCGCTAGTCCTGACTCTGCCACTTGGTGACATGGGACAAGGCCGTAACCTTTGTGTCTCAGTTTTGTGATCTGTAAAGTAGGGAGGACACATAACTGTTTGGTGGAGGGGTTAGGGCTCCTAAGGCACCTTCCATACGAGGACTTTAGCAAGCTTGGCAAAGCCTTATAACTTAACCTTTTGGTTCCTGGTATGTGTGACCAGTGCTGGGGTAACACGTCAGTTACGCTCTTTGGTTTTGAACCAGCAAGTCTGGCTTGAAGTGTGGTATTCCTTCCCCTGGCCGCCTAGTAATGTGCCATGACACCTTTCACAACTCCCCCAACCTGCTGAAGTATATAAACCCCACACTGGGTAACACAAGGTTAATGAGGGCTCAGGTGGCCTCACCCTGCCACACAGAGCTGGAGGGAGAAGCTGAAAAAGGGAGGGAAATAGCAAAGTTGATGGGGGACTAGACGACTAGTTTTCTGCTTCTGGAGACATGGCTGGCTAAAGGAAAGAGGGTCCTGGGTGACTGCTGCATGCTGGACCCTGCCTGAAGGGTGGGCCTGATGCTGCTGACTCACCTTTGGTGGGACTATTTCTCCACATTAGCCTGTAAACCTAGTTGGGGCTAAAGCTTAATAGAAGCCTGCCAAAGGAACAGAACCTTAATCCACCTGTGCGGCAGCTTGTTTGGGTCAATCCTGGAAAGGGCAGACTGGGGCTGAGCCTCTTATGACTGGGCTGATGAGGTGGAACACTTATTACAGACCAGAAGCTTGGGGGAGTGCAGGGGCCTGGCCCAGGGTAGAAGAAACTTGGTCACACCCCTCACCATCCACCCCCAATCCCCCCCCAAAAAATCAGCAAAAAACTAGAAAAGCACATGTTAAAAATAATCGCTTTTCCAGCTGAGTAGGAGAAAGTTGGGCATTTTGACCCATCTGCAATTGAATCAAATGTCCACCAGCCCATGGCATTTTTGACCCATGATGTGTTTTCAGTGATCCATAATCCCTGCTGGTTTAAAGCACACTTCCTCCCAGATGTCTGCTGTTGCACAGTAAAGCCAAGAGATGGCAATGCTTCATTTGCATTAACCTATGAAAAATATCTACCAAGGCATTGTGATCTGAAACATTCATCCCTTACTCTGGGCCTGGGCTGAAAGAAATGATGATGGAATTCACCTGGCTGAGATAAACTCATAGTTCTGGACTAAAAGGAGTCCCTAGTCTCCTCGGAAATGCGTGAACCACACCTGCTTTACACAAGCTCCCAGATGTCTGAAAAATGGCAGAGGGCCCTTGCCAGTTTGGGGAAGGGAGAAACTGAATTTCTCATTCTAACAGTGTATTGCCTGTCTTCCCCCTTCTCTTCCCCCTTTCCTATTCTCTATGTAGTCAGCTGCTCTCCCTCCTATGTTCCACATTCCCCTCTCATCAACCTCCATTCTTTTCTTTCCCTCCCCCACATCAAATCCCCCCATATCAGTTTTGAGTGTACCCTCTAATGGCCTAAGATTGCCCAGAGAGCAGCTTCGAGTGGCCAGCTAACAGGAGTGATCCTCCAAAGAGAGAGCACATGAGTTTGGTATTGTAAGTCCCTATAAAAGAAAGGGATGAGGATGGATGGTTTAGGGGCTGGCATTGGAATGTGGCACCAGGAAGGCCCCAGCTTATATCCTGACTAGGTTAGTAATGGCCAAAGGTGATTGCAGCTGCTAAATGTTCTGTGAGAGGCCAAGGGCTGAGGCCCAGATCCTCCAGGGTCATTAAATACTTAACTTCCATGATTTCAATGGGCGTTAAGAGTGTGAATACCTCTGAGGATTTGGATCTGAGTGAATACCAATACTAAGCTGTCCTCCTGCCCATAGAGGTGCTCCCTCCCACTCACTTGAGCACATTAGTTGTCCTCAGAGGCCACAATGGAAGGTGTCATATGACAATGACAAGGACTCACACAGTTGCTTCTGAACAAGGCACTGTACTGAAAGAGATATTATCCTGAAAGCACCTCCCTGCTTCACTAGAAAGCTTCTGCCTAGTACAAAACCAACCCCCCATCCTGCCTGGCTTCCTGCTAGAGCTGTGACCAGCACACATGTGCTGCGCTTTGGGAGGTGATGCTATTTTGCTATGCTGTACCGGTTGGAGGCAATAGAGAGAGCAAGAACGTCTCCTCTATCTGGAGCTTGCTGTCTATTGTGCAATATCTAGCTTGGTAGAGTTACCAGAGCCCTGCGGACATGGGGGTCGGAGTGACCATCTTTCTTTCATAAATTTTATTCCCTCCTTATGTGACTCTGCACTCTAGTCCAGCCTCAAATCGGACACCTGACTTTCTTTAATCTCTGAAATGCTGTTTGTGTGACGTGTGGATCTTTCTAGCCCATCAGGAGCAAAATAAGGGTAGATCAAAATGACGAGTGGATGCTACTTGGGCAAACTCATCCTCCAGTCTGTAATGAGATGGATCTGGCTCTCACATGGGGCCTGTCAATGTTACTTCTGAGTAGGCTGTAGAGTGGTGTCCTTCCCCTGCACATAGGCAGTTTTGCCCAACTAATGGTCATCATGCTGGCAGCTTCCTGGAAGCCTTCTGGCTACATCATATGGAGCTGCCCACAGCCTCATCTGTTCCAGTCCTGCTGAAGCATTGTGTTGTCAGTGTTACCAGCCTTCACCATTGCAGTGCAAAGCACAATCTATTTATTTGGTGCTGTAACAAGGTGGTGTGGCTCCCCTTCTCCCCAGGGAGGGTCGAGCCCTGTCCATCATCCACGGGGGTGGGACCGCTGAGCAGAAGTCCTGCCCCTCAGAGGGTCAGGCGGCAACCCGGAAGAATAAAAGCCGGGCCCCAGCCTTCAGTTGGAGCCCAGCCGCTGTCAGGAGCAGACATGCCTGCCGACGCTCGTAACTGGGAGGCTGCTGAGGCCGGAGGCCAGGACTAGGAGCCACCAGAGCTTCCCCGCGGTCGTTACGATGAGGAGCTACCGGAGCTTCCCCGCGGTCGCTATGACGAGGAGCCGCCGGAACTGCCCCGTCCCTACTATGGCCCTGAGGAGCCCCCAGACCAGGCCTGGCCCGCATTTCCAGAGACACTACCGGACCTGCTGCCCAACCCGGACTGGGAGGAACCGATGGTGCTGGACGTCCCCGAAATTGAGACCCCGGACCAGGTAGGAACAGAGGGGGATGTTGGAAGTAGCCCGGGAGCAGCTGACCCCAGTCAGACTGCAGAGCTCCCCATGCCTATGTCAGTGTGTTGCGGTCAGGATCCCCACTGACCACCGTTAGCGGTGACAGCCGCTACCAGGGCCCTGGGCTGGAACGCAGAGGAGTGGGTGGGCCTGCGTTCCCCCTGCCACCCGCACCCGGGTGGCAGAATCCCCCTCTCCCCGGCCTAAGGAGGTCACTGTGATTGAACTATTGTAACTGTGTTTAGTGCCCCGCCCGAACCAAGGGCTGGGCCCCTTCTGACTTTGCCACTGCTCTGCCCTGCCTCAAAGGGCCCGAGCTGAGTAAACTATTGTAACTGTGTGGTGCCCCGCCCGAACCAAGGGCTGGGCCCCTTCTGACTTTGCCACTGCACGGTCCTGTTCACAGGGACACACTTCCCAGGGTAGGACCGCGGGTCCAAGGATTGGAGCCTAGACGACCGCGAGACCGGTGTGGCTCCCCTCCTCCCCAGGGAGGGTCGAGCCCTGGCAGGAACTCATTTACAGGTGCGTTTCTTAAAGCCCCAGGTCCTGGAGTCATGTGACTATGTGAAACTCTCATGTTTCATTTTCTTTAAAAAAGGAAGTTTTCTACAGTCATGAAAGCTAGAAAAAGCTTGTAATGGAACACCTATGGGCTCAAACCAGAAATCAAATAGAGCCCCAAAAGTTTTTCTAATGTTAGGATTTTTAAGCCAAACTCCAAATTTTTGTTTAAACTCCTGGAGTTGGCAGTACTGCATGTCAGGACCTGTCGTCTCCCACAGGCCATGTTCCGTGACAAAGCTGTGGTGGCCACAAGTAGAACACAGGGTGCGTTTTGCTTGTGAGCTGCACTTTGGCAACATCTGGTGCAGGAAAATATGAGACCTTCCCGTAGGCCAAATGGCTGCCGCAGCTGCGCTCTCACCTTTTCCTAGCTCAAGATGCACTGAGGCACTATGCTTGCAGCCCAGACGCTGCAGGGCTGAGCAATCCCAGCCGGTGCATAGCTCTCTGAACACCAGACTTCATAAGTTACAAGGTGGGGTTATTTTAGTCTTTTTTTATTGTTCTGAGCAACCCGCTGATGTGTGTGGGTGTGTCTATTTTCTACAGGCAGGTTTTTATCTTCAGATTTACACTTCTCCCTCCACCCTCAGGGGGACTATTTTTGCATCACAGGTTTTGAGAATCAACTGGCTTGAGTTCACTCTGTCCTTCAAGCGGCCCTCGGTCTCCAGACCATGAGACCTAAGGGCAGGAGTCCATAGAAATGCCCCGATCCACAGGGCTTTAAGGCCCACTGGCTGGAGTCCATGGAATCACCTTGCTCCACAGGGCAATAGGGTCACATGACCCACGTCCGGGGTGGGGGGTAGGCCTTCTCTGCCAGGCAGCAAGGTCTAGTGGCCAGAGTCCATAGGGGTACCCTGGGGTTTGCAAGCCCCAATGGCCAAAGTCAATAGAGATACCCTGGAGCTACAGGCCAGTAAGGGCTAGTGGCCAGAGTCATTAATGATCCACTGGGTTCTCTGGCAGCCAGGTCTAGCGGCCCGAGTCGATGGAGAAACCCCTCCAGGCGTGGCTGTATGGCCTAGTGGCCAGAGTCCATAAAGTTGCCTTCTGGGCATGGCTGTATGGCCTACCTACCAGAGTCAATAAAGTTGCCCTTCAAGTGGGGCTGTATGGTCAAGCTGCTGCTTGGGATAGGGGAGGTGTGGGACGCCATCCAGGGGGGAAGGGGTGGCGGCCAGGTAGAGGGACCCAGGCCCTCCCTGCTTCACTGGGTCCCAGCTCAGGGACCTTGCAGTGGCGAGTGAGCCCATCACTGGGTCAGCTGGGATCCATTCGCAACACGCTGACCGGCCTCAGGACAATGGCTTGTCCCCTCTGGACTACTTCCTACCTTGTCATGCCAGTCTGTGATCTGGGCATATTTGGGGTCTCTGGGTTCTTTGGCCGGTGCAACTCCCTGTAGCTCAGACCTCCCTAAGGTGTCCACAGGTAGCTGGGCATCCGTGTGGGTCTCGGTGCCTCTGGCGTCCACAGTCCTGGGGCTCCAGTGGTTTCTGGGCAGGAGCCAGCAAAGAGCATTCTTCTTCTCCGGCGGTCAGCCCCTAGGCACTGACTTCTACTGGTGCTGATGGGTACTTGACCCCCCCCCCACCTCTGGCCCTGCCCCGACTCCACTCCGCCCCCATTCCAACTCCTTCCCCAAAGTCCCTGCCCCAACTCCGCCCTCTCCCTGCCCCTATTCCAACTCCTTCCCCAAATCCTCTCCCTGGCTCTGCATCTTCCCTGCCTCATCCCCTGAGCATGCCATGTTCCCGCTCCTCACCACTCCCTCCAGGAGCTTGCTACAGCTGTTTGGTGGCAGCAAGTGCTGGGAGGAGCGGGGACGCGGCATGCTCAGGGGAGGAGGTGGAGGTGAGGTGAGGCACGGAGGGGAGCTTGGCTGCCCGTGGGTGCTCCAGCCTCAGAGCACCCACAGAGTCGACGCCTATGGGTCAGCTCAGATCGAGCTGGGCTGCTCCCTCTTATACTGCTGCTACTCCTGGAGCATGCCTGGTAGGGATGTGGGGGCATGGCTCCTCTATCCACAGTGAGGAGTTAACCCTTCCCCGTCCAGTGCGGGGTGAGTTCACCCCATTACAGACCTTTACCCATGGGATACTGTGGACTTCACAATGGTATTCTCCTTACACAACTTTACAGTTTCTAAGTACATGTGGCATGCCAATGACTTTTGTGAATGGAGATGAATGGACTTCCCTTGGTCTCACATGAACCTGCAAGATGTTCTGTATCTTCCCAGTAAGTGCTTCAACTGAGGGCCACTAGAGAGGCATGGGGATGTGAACTGGTGTTACACACACACAGGCACTCACTCATTCAGCAGGTAGCTAGGCCCAGGTCCTCAACAGTATTTAGGTGCCTAACTCCCATTGATTTCAGTGGGAGTTAGATGCCTAAACCCCTTAGAGGATCTGGGCCATACTGTCTATGTGTCTGACTGTTTAATTTTAAGTCAAGGAAAAAGAACCAAAGTTTCCATAAGAGCATGGTGTCTCTCACCAGTGGGGTAGACTACTTTTGAACCGAACTCAAAATGATGGCTTCCTCCCATAACAACCAGACTACTGAAAACAGAAACAAAGTTATGGAAATATCTGAAAAAATGTAATTAAAACCTGACACTTTCTCCAGAAATTTGATGGGTTTTTTTGGTCAAAAAATATTTAAAATAAGAATTTCAGCCAGTTCTACTGGAACTATGGTGGGAGCAAAAGCCTTCCTGGTAGTGTCCTGGCTCTTCTGCTTCTGGTCTCAGTCAGAACCCAGCTGTGCAGAGGGGAGGGGGGACAAACAACGGGGTTGGGGAACACAAACCTTAACTCCGGACAATGTTTGGTGTGAATTCCTAGCAAGAACCCAGAGAGTGCAAGTTGAGGTAGGTTTCCATTCGTGATGGGGAAATGTGGAAGGTCAGGTTGGCCCCAGAAAAAACATTTTCAAAGTTGTGTTCATTATGGAGCAGTTTCTTAAGAGGTATGTGCTGAAATTCCATCATGGGAAGGTTTGGAGAAAATATCTGAGGAGGTACCTATCAGCCTCTTGCATCATCTCATCCTGGGGTGCCCAGCCTATGGCCCACAGACCCACCAGAATATTTCATGGGGATCTGGCTGTCAACCCCAGGCAGCTGGGCTTCGGCTGTCAGTCCCAGCCAGCAGGGCTCAGGCGTCAGTTAAATATAAATATAAATCAATACAGCTGACTTTAAATCTTAGTAAAATAGGTAGAATCTGTTTGGCCCACTCAAGGTTGCGCTTAGGTTTATGTGGCCCTCCTGTGTAATAAGGTGGGGCACCACTGATCTATTCCATAATCCTGTTACCTTTGCCAGGACACAATTGATGCTTTTAATTTTCTAGTGCTTTGTCCTGTCTCCTGTAGTTTATTCCAGTAATGCCCAGAGGCCCCAACTGAGATCAGAACCCCATTGTGCTAGGAGCTGTACAAACACACACAGAGAGGCCTTGCCCCTAAGCACTTACAATCTCAGAGAAAGAGTGGAAGGTGACACAGAGGTTCAGTGAGGTTAAATTACATGCTGCAGGTCACACAGCAGGCCAGTGGTAAAGCTAGTTCAATTTGTCTTATCCGTTAGATCACACTGCCTCACTAACATGCTTTGAATGCTGATTTGAATGGTAGACTTGGAATCTCTGAATTCCCCTCTTGTTATTATACAGCACACTCCTGTTTATCTGATAGGCCTGGGGGTGATCCAAAACTTTTGGATAACTGGGCATGTAGATAAATGGAAGTGTCCCTTAACCAATGTGGGCAACACACCGCGGATTTGGGTAAGTAGGATTACTTTGGATAAAGGGAATTTGGATAACTGGAATTATACTGTATTTCTATATATATTATTATAGATTTCTATATAATAGTCTGTTATACATAGAAAGCAAGATCCTCCTTTTTCAAAAGAAAATAAGAAGAAACAAAATTAAGATCTGTGGGAGAGAGAGTGAAAGAACGCGATGTGTGTCTCTCCTTAGTAAAGAGCAACTCTAGGGCTAACAAAGGACATTACTCTTCGGCACTGTCAGTGCAGCACCTGTCACCAGCACTACATCTGTGCATTATAAAAAGGGAGTGGGAAAGAAAGTACTTTGCATGGTGCTGGCGTGATAGTTCCCACTCTAGCAGATCTCCTGAAGGGAGGTAACTCCTTGTGGGCGGCCTACAATAGCTTTAATTATGAGAACGACCGATATGTTCTATTTGTAATCTTGACTTTAAAATAAGATGTTTCAGAAGTGAACCAAATGGAGGAAGATATAGAAAGAAATAAGAGCTGTAGATGCTCTTGGAACTGCAGTCTGCTGAGGCTTATGCTACTTACCCAAGGTATTTGCTGCAGGGAGGACTAAAGCTCCCACATGCGGATAAGAGCGTAGAAAATGAACAGCCATTAAACATCTGAACGTGCAAGAGATGGAAAAAAACTAGTTTTTTTTCTCTTACCTTCTTCCTGTCCTCCCCACTCCCCACTCTACCCTTTCCATGCCATCCAGATGCAACTTTTGGCTTCTTTAGAAGCACACGCCCTAAAGCCAAAACCCCTTGTCTTTCTCTCAGATAGCAGTTCCCCCAGGTACTGCCAATAAATAGGTTGTGTTGAAGTTAGGAGTGATTTTCAGGTTCTGATTCTAAGGGAAATGATCCCTCCAAAGACAACTGCCGATACCCTATGGTTCACTTTGGATGATCTGTGGGAATTCAGAAAGCTTGGAGGCCCTTTCTTCTCATGCATTTTTTCCCCCAAAATACATACAAATATTTCTTGTTTAAAAGTCCTGTCAGTGATGTATGTGAGAGTTAAACTAACCTCCTCTGAAATGAAAACAGAGCCATCTAAATAATCTGCAGTTAGGGCTGGAATTGGCATGCTCTCCACTTGCTAACAATATCTGGTGGTTGGGTCAGGGCATCATTTTAAAGGGGACAGATGTGCAATGTTGATGCTGGCTTAGTGGTGGCTTCTTGAGGATGGTTTTGCTGTATGCAGGCCTCCGCCCCAAGGGGAAAGCTTGGTGGAATAGACAGTGAATGCTGTGGGGGAGTTAAGTGCATACCAATGGAGCTGAGTGAATTTGGGGTTCAATGATTTTACAGTGGAACTGACTAATAGGGCCAAATCTCAGTCTCGTCAAAATCAATGGCAAAACTCCTCCCATGGGCTTCAGTGGGATTGGGGCCAGAGTGACCTGGATGTCATGGAGCCTCTGCTTTTAGTGAGCAGAATGAAAGATGTGCTTTGCAGCGCACACCTAGAGTACTGGGCCACTGATGTGCACTGGATCTGCTAAGCAAGGAACTACAACTCCCATGTGCTCTCTCCCCATTGCATATCCCTTTCTTTAGCCAGGTCAGGGGAAGGGTTCTGAACCACGAGGTGGCCAGACTCTGTTGGGAAGCATCAGCCTCACAGCTAGCCAAGAACCGCAGACAGGCTGGATGCCAAGAGAAACCCCCAGGAGCTGGATGCAGAGTGGGATGTGGGACAGGCTGTGCCTGCATGTCTCTGTGGGACTTCTAGGGGACAGAGTTGGTACAGGGCAGAAAAGTAGCAGTGAGGGCAGAGGAAAACTAACTGATACTGGATTTAATCCAGGCCCATTATGAATATGCCCTACCATGTGGGTTACGTGGCAGGTCTTGCTCTTGCTCTAATGTATACTGGCTGCGGGGGGAAGGGAGACATGGTTTCTTCTGGTGGCTGGCCCATAAATAACTAACAACATTAGTAGGTTGCTTAGGGGACTAAATGTACAGACCTATGCTTTTGGAGTTGAAGGTCAGTTTTCTTGTCCTACCTCTGCAGGTGTCTGCAGGTGTGAGGTTTATCTAGTAATTGTGTCTGTCTGCAGAACAGGGATGTGTTACACTGACAGCGCCTAGCACTGTGGCCAACAGCAGCACCTCATGGGTACAAGGCTCAGGCTCAATCTGCTGGCCCAAGCTCTGCTTCACTTCAGCCCACAGTCCAGTCACAGGAGCACATGCATACTGAGTGACCTCCCCGTGGAGCCGCTGTTGGATAGTCCACAGTGGGCAGCACTCATAGGATGACCAGGTGTCTGGTTTTTGATCGGAACATGCGGTTGAAAAGGGACCCTGGCGGCTCCAGTCAGCACCACCGACTGGGGCATTAAAAGGCCAGTCGGCGGTGCTGTGGTGCTAAGGCAAGTTAATCCCTACCTGTCCTGGCTGGCACCGGATTGCACCCTGTAAGCGGCCAGCAGGTCTGGCTCCTAAGCATGGAGGCCAGGGGGCTCTGTGTGCTGCCCCTGCCCCATGCACCAGTTCCGCACTCCAATGGGAGCTGGGGCGGGGGTCGGTGCTTGTGCGTGAGAGCACCATGTGGCATCTCCTGCCCCCCCGGCTAGGACCCAGACCTGCTGGCTGCTTCCGGGGTGCGTGCAGCATGGTGCCAGGACAGGTAGGCAGCCTGCCTTAGCCCGCCCCGCTGCACTGCTGACTGGGAGCTGCCTGAGGTAAGCCTATGCCCCAACCCCGAGCCCCAACCCCCTGCCTGAGCCCTGAGCCCCCCAAACCTGGAGCACCCTCCTGCACCCCAAACTAGGGTGATCAGGATGGAGAGGGGGGTAATAGGAGCCCATATTAAAAAAAAGCCCCAAATATAGGGACTGTCCCTATAAAATAGGGACATTTGGTCACCCTACCCCAAACCTCTCATCCCTGGCCCCACCCCAGACCCCTCACCACCTCCCACACCCCAACTCACTGCCTCAACCCGCAGCCCCCTCCCACAATCCAAATCCCTCAGCCCCACCCCACAGTTTGGAGCCCCCTCCTGTACCCCAAACCTCTCATCCCTGGCTCCACCCCAGAGCCCACACCCCTAGCCAGAGCCCTCACTCCTCCTGCACCCCAACTCCCTGCCTCAGCCCAGAGCCCCCTCCCACACCCCAGTCCCCAGCCCTAGTCCAGTGAAAGTGAGTGGGGGTGGGGGAGAGCGAACCACTGAGGGAGGGGGAATGTAGTGAGTGGTGTGGGGCCTCGTGGAAGGAGTGGGGAAGGGGCATGGCCTTGGGGTAGGGGCAGGACTAGGGTGTTCAGTTTTGTGCAACTAGAAAGTTGGCAGTCCTAGCAGCACATGGCCCCAGGTGAGCAGGGGAGTTGGGGCTAGAAGCAGTCAGTGGAGGATGTGGAGCAAAAGAAGAAAAAGAGCCAAAAATTGGAGAAAGAAACTCAGACAACATGGAAACAAGATGAAAGCAGGGAGAAATAGAGGGACAATGGAAACTGTGCCTGGTCACGGGCTGGGAGGACATGAGGATGCAGGGGCCAAAGCCACCAAACTACAACAAGGGGGATTCCACCAGAAATGTCAAGGACCTTCTGTTTTCTCCCACTGGTGACAGTACAGTGGCCTGGAACACTCTGATGGCTTCTCAGGGTGCCCAAGACTGAGTCACCTGATTACTCTCACCTCAATGAGAGAGAGATTTGCTTGTGCTTAGTTGGGAGTCAGGTCCCTGACTCCATCAGCCTGTTAGCCACCCAAATGATCTTCTCAGGGTTCTGCCAGCCCTTACATTGCCTTGTAGGTAATAACAGGTACCCCAGTCTCCAAGCCCCTTTGAAAGCATCCCTCTGTAGTACCCAGCCCCTGTTACTGGACACTCACTGAAATCACCAGGTTTGCTGTCCCTGGAGGAACAGCGCACAACACAGCTTGACTGGCACAACTCAGAATCAGGTCTTTTATCACAACACAGCACTGAGGCATACATGCAGTGAAACCATCATACATTTATCATCAAAGACAAGGATTTAAGAGATTGTGAGTAAGGATAATAAGTGGAAATAGAAATGGTTGCATATAAAATAAAAGTGTAGCAGGCTTCCTGTAGACTAAACTCCACTTCAACAGACTAACCATCTGTCTGACAGCAGTCTGATCTCACCCAGAGCTTTCTTGCACCATTTCCAACCAGGACAGGTTGGGATCCCGTTTTCACAGATGTAAGATGAAGATGATTGCTTCCTCAGGTGCAGGATAACAGGGTGCTGTCCCTGTCCCCCAGTTATAATCTCACCAACCTTTGAAGTGCACCCTCAAGACAAAGCTCCTCCAACCCCTTCTTGTTCTTCTCTTCATGTTAAAGCTCATCTGCATTTAACTCAGACTAGTGATTGTGAAGGAGACACTAACTGACATTTCATCAGATAGATGGCTAAACATCTCTGGTCTGGCAGAAGACCAGTTTTTCACCTCTGCTGTGGAGTAACACCTTGACACACACTATATGGCCATTTTTTCAGTTCACAGACATAACTTTTTAAATACCATCAGGACATACATTTCACAATGACACAAATGATCAGCATAATCCTGGCTTTCACTTAAGATCTCATGTGGCACTTCATAGATAAATATTATGTGTTAGGTGTAGTGAGTTTGTCAGGCCGGACAAGAGTTGCTGACACAGAGCAGCGAACCCTTTGCCAGCTGGCACCAGTGATCCTCTCTGGTACAGGCACATACAATTATTCTTACTCTTTCAGAACTGTCTTCCAGGGGCTAAAGCTGCTTTCAGTTAGAAGGAAGTCAGAGGAAAAGAAAACAGAGCCTGGAATGTGAGAGGAGTAGAAGGGTCTGAACTTGGCAAAGCTTTTAATAACTCCTAAGATGTTCTGTCATGTGTGACTGGCCTAGTGAGATATAAAAACGGCTTAGGACACGGATGTGCATAAGAATAGCATGTGCAGTTACAAGATAAAATTACAAGACCTCTCATTTCCTACTGGTTCAGGACATGAGTTAATCACAACTGAGGTCAGAAAAAAACTTGCCTTGTGGCAGTACAGAACTATTTTACACTGATAATTAGATGATGCGTGCAACCTGTTAATGCAATTACTAAGCAGGTTAATTATCTGAGTGTATGAACATGGGCTAAATTGGAGTCCATATGAGTTGCTGTATTTCTGTTGCCTAGATGTGCCTGGCAACAATGTCAGATGACAGATTGTTGCAACCAGTGTTTTAGCTTGCACCTGTATTTAATTAATCTGGATACCATGAAGCTGTGTGGAGGAGCTGGTTGTTCCAAAGAAAACAGCTTTGGAAAGCCACTGTGAAATCTGTATGATAAGCTACTATGAGGTGGGTGTATAACTGGTTGGAAAATCATCCCCAGAGAGTAGTTATCAGTGGTTCATAGTCATGCTGGCAGGTCCTACAGGGATCTGGGTCTGGTTCTGTTCAATATCTTCATCAGTGAATTAGATAATGGCATAGAGAGTGCACTTATAAAGTTTGTGGATGATACCAAGCTGGGAGGGGTTGCAAGTGCTTTGGAGAAGTTGGAGAGGATTAAAATTCAAAATCATCTTGATAAACTGGAGAAAAGGTCTCAAGTAAATAGGATGAAATTCAATAAGGACAAATGCAAAGTACTCCACTTAGGAAGGAACAGTCAGTTGCGCACACATACAAAATGGGAAATGACTGCCTAGGAAGGAGTACTGCGGAAAGGGATCTGGGGGTCATAGTGGATCATAAGTTAAATATCAGTCAACAGTGTAATACTGCTGCAAAAAAAGCAAACAGCATTCTGGGATGTATTAGCAGGAGTCCTGTGAGTAAGACATGAGAAGTAATTATTCCACTCTACTCTGTGCTGATTAGGTCTCAGCTGGAGTATTGTGTCCAGTTCTGGGCACTGCATTTTAGAAAAGGTGTGGACAAATTGGAGAAAGTCCAGAAAAGAGCAACAAAAGTGATGACAGGTCTAGAAAACATGACCTGTGAGGGAAGATTGGAAAAAATTGGATTTGTTAAGTCTGGAAAAGAGAAGACTGAGAGGGGACCTGATAACAGTTTTCAAGTACATAAAAGGTGGTTATAAGGAGGAGGGAGAAAAATTGTTCTTAACCTCTGAGGATAGGACAAGAAGCAATGGGCTTAAACTGCAGCAAGGTCGGTTTAGGTTGGACATTAGGAAAAACTTCCTAACTGTCCAGCTCTGGAATAAATTGCCTAAGGAGGTTGTGGAATCTCCATCATTGGGGGCTTTTAAGAGCAGGTTAGGCAAACATCTGCCAGGGATGCTCTAGATAGTACTTAGTCCTGCCTTGAGTGCAGGGGACTAGACTAGAAGAACTCGAGGTCCTTTCCAGTTCTATGATTCCTCTGACTCTTTGGAGAAATTTTACTTTGTTTAGTAGGAGTTAGAATAATCGAGTTGTACATACAAACTAAAAATGGAGGTGCTTCCTGATTGTTCAATCTGAGACCTGTCTTCCTCCGACAGTTAAAACATTAGCCACTGTCAGAGGCAGGACACTGGATGAAATGGACTATGGGACTATTCTAGTCTGGCTATTTAATTAATAAAACAAAAGGGGACACCGTTATGTCAAATTTACAAAACACTAGATCCATAAAAATGTTTCTGTAAAACCCAGTAATAAAATCCACTTGGAAAGAAGTTTTAAAATAAACATTCATGGGCAGTCTTGCGTCCCAAAGAGCTAACATGTTAGTGCATGGGAAGCTCAGGTTGGACTGAAACAAAACTACAAACAAAAGTGAAACTGAGGAGCTTATTTTCATTTTTGGAGCTGAGAAAACCCCACAAAGGAAGCAACCAGCATAACTGGTGAAACATAAACGAGCTGTTTAAGATTCCCTCAGTTTTAACAATCTGAAGATGCTCTTGGTTACAGGTAGGAGCATTTGCTTACAAGAAAAAAACCTCTGAAACCTGTGTGCCTGAGTCTGCAGCCCTTGCTCAGATGAGCACCTCTAGCTCGTGTGGATAGTCCCACTGGAGCCAGTGGGACCATTTGCCTGAGAAAAGGTAACAAGCTGTGACCCAACATAATTTTAAATCTGACAATGTCCCTTTAAAAATAACTTAAAATTCCCACATATCAAATACCTCCATGATGCAGTGAGTGTGTAGCCTGACTGTTCATAGAAGGGTCCTATATAGAAGAGTCTTCTCACTTCTTCCCCTCCAGCCCAGCCATTGTCCTCTGGCTGAAATGGGGTCCATAGGACAATCTCTGTAGTTGAGCATTATTCCTTGCTCATCCAAAAAGGTCATTAGAGGTGCCAAAGAACTGAAGCAGGCTCCTGCTGTCCCGGGAACCAAATCTGCACCTCTTCCAATGCAAAGTACTTCCCATAGGCTGCCAAGGGATATTAGTATCTGTAGAATAGTAAGAACTGGACCCTTTTTTGGGGGAAGAGAGTGCCTGCTGCAGCAAGCTAATCTCTGACCGGAACTCCTCCACATGCCTCCACTTGACATTAGAGGGTCTCCCACATGCATTGCAGTTACAGCCTCTGGTCCATTGGAATAACTATCCTGTCCCGACACTATACCAAATACAGAAGATGGCTCTTATCGGTGTAATAGGAAAATGAGGGGATCTTGTTTCCCTGGCAGTTTTCAGTGATCTGCTTCTGCCCTGAAACATGTGGATTAACAAGCTCTTGTCATGATGAGATCTATATTTACTAGAGAAGAGAAAGACCGGCTATTATTGTGTACTGCCTCCAAAGTGGGAATTGAGGGTGGCCCTCCCCCAAACCTTGCAGAAGTAAATCATGCAAAACAATTAACTGAGTATGAACATATAGAACATTATTTCCAGAAAGTATGTATCCGCACATAAGGATGCATAGGCAGATTCTTGGCCATCTCTCTGCAGTCTACTGTGTTGCTTTTGATAGGACTGGGCACAGAATATGTACTGGTTCAGATGATTGATTGGTGAAAGTTTGGTCTACTCTCAATGGCCGGTTGCTCGCCACACTATGAGGTCATTCAGTCAAGATCTCTGATATGGCTGTGAATCATGAAAACACTATGGTTGCAGACGAAAGCTGTGATAAAATGATCAGGGTCTGGTGTCTGAGAACTTGTGCACCAGTTGCTGTGCCCCAGGGACGCACGGGATCCACTGCATCTTTACAGTTTAGTCCAGTGGTCAAAGGCTCTATGTGCTACATGGTGTCTACTGGAGCAGATGGAACAGTTTGCTTTTGGCAATGGGATGCAGATTCCACGAAATTCAGTAATTGGCCAGTAAAGTTTACAGAGAAATCCAGGCCTGGAGTTCAGATGCTTTGTTCTTCTTTTAGCATTGGTAGTCCATTTCTAGCAATAGGCAGTGCAGTACAGCTCATGTTGGGGGAAGAGGGATAGCTCAGTGGTTTGAACATGGACCTACTAAATCCAGGGTTGTGAGTTCAATCCTTGAGGGGGCTACTTAGGGATCTGGGGCAAACATCAGTACTTGGTCCTGCTAGTGAAGGCAGGGGCTGGACTCAATGACCTTTCAAGCTCCCTTCCAGTTCTAGGAGATTGGTATATCCAACTATTGTTATATCAGCATGTATTTTTTGGCTCTCAAACACCTGAACAAATAGCTGAACTGGAAAGCCATGCTGACAAAGTTGACAGCATTCAGTTTTTGAACAGAGATGAGAAGTTCATATGTGGCAGCAGAGATGGACCAGCCCATATCTGGCATTTCCAGCAAACAGAATGGAGGAGCATCTTGTTGGATATGGCAGAAAGGAGGTGTGAGGGGCAGCTGAGGACATGGGGACATGCCTGTGAAACTTGTCAGCCATTGGTACCTCTGTGCTTTGGAGGAGATTTCTCCTTTTTATTGTTCCTTGCCACAATATTGATAAACACACATGCATCCGGTAGTTTAGGCTCCCACTCGCGGAGTGAACAGTGATTATCTGACAAGCTTCCAGGCCTAGTGACATATTTATTTGTTTTCCCAGTTGAGTCTGTGGTCCTGGTTTTATCTATTTTTACTCTGCTGCTCCTCCCCCGGCCCTGACAAGACAAGATCTTCTGGGGAGAAACAAAGGCACTTGCTGCAGTATCCAGGCAAACAAACACTCGAGAACAAAGAACAAAAGTGATGGCTCAAATGTAGTCATTAGGTTATGAAACTGCGCTCCCTAGACTCCAAGTCTGGTGAAGGGTGGTACCATGCATGCCTGAAGAGCTCTGTCAGGTTCATAAGACAATTAAAAATGACTGTAAACAAAAAGTTTTCTTTTCTTATCCTTTTCTGGAACACAGAGAGAGAAGGTGGTTGTTATTATTTTTTTTTATTTAACCTTTTCAGCCCTGTCTCTCCCCCACAGCATAATTTTTCTGTGTAAATTTAGTGCTGGGAAACCGTGGCAGTTCTGGAAAATGTCTTGCTATCGCCACTGGCCAGGTATGGCATGGGCAGAGCTAAAGCAACCGTTCCGACTCTGCCCTGGTGGCGGTGGTGACACAAGGTGAGCTTGAGTACATCAGTATTCTTTTCATTCTGGCTGCTGAACACTGCTGAACCCAGAGTTTGTCTCAGCAGCAGTAAGCAATTCTCTGTTCTGCTCAGTGTTCACTGAGCCCTGCTTTCTTCTCTGGAGAGCGACCTTTACACCTCTTACACCCTCGGACAACTTTAACAGCCACTCCGTAGCATTCCTCCGGCATGTCTCAAGTCTATATAAATATGACTTCACAAACAGACATGCTCATGCTTGCTCTATCTGTGTGTCACTTTTTCACACACATCAGTTAGCCCCATTCATTCCAGCTGGCAGCACTGTTGCCACAGTAACAGAAATGCCTCCGTTATGGCTTAATTTCATTTACTAATGGCTCACGTAATACAACTGAACACAGATGACTGCTTTGCATCTCAAGTGATGTCATTCTAATAGGTTCATGGTCTTCAGAATGCAGTTGCTGCCAAAATATCCTGTTCTGTGGGCCACAGGAGAAGCATGGCCTCCATGTGATGCTAAATGAAAGAGCTGAACCCTCTGGAAACTGTAACAGGCCTTTCTGTTAATGCATAAACCTAATGAACACAGCAACTTAAATCATCTTCTCTTCAGGCCCCATCTAAAATACAACTATAGCCAAGTCAGGAGATCCAGTTAAACTTTGGGTGGGGCCTAACTGTGTCCCTGCAGACTTTCAGGATGCTAGGGTGACCAGACAGCAAATGTGAAAAATCGAGTCAAAAGAAAGGCAGGTGGTGGTGGTGGGCTGAGGGCCCTGGAAACTAGTTTTCTGTTTATCTTCAGAACAGCTACAGCATGTGCGACAGCAATACGGCCTTCCTGTAGACATCCTTTTTGCCCTGCCCCCACTAGGGTGACCAGACAGCAAGTGTGAAAAATTGGGATGGGGGTGGGGGGTAATAGGAGCCTATATAAGAAAAAGAACCAAAAATCAGAACTGTTCCTATAAAATTGGGACATCTGGTCAACCTAGCCCCCGCCAAAGCACCTGATTTGGAGCAATCGCCTCTAAATATGGAGGGTGGTTCATTCTCATGGGTTTCTTTGTGCCATGGCCTCTCTCTGGAGACTGACACCAAGCTTTACAATTGGTGTTCATGGAGCCGCTGTTTTTTTATGATGTGGACACTTCCAGTGGGAGCTGGACTGACTCCAAGCAGCTGTCAGATGGCAACAGCTTTTGATCACTAATGACCTGGGATGGATGCACCTCTAGATACTTAAATAAATGGCCAATCATAAAATGTGTCATTAAAAACAAAAGATGTCTAAAGTCTTCCCTTGAAGCACAAAAGACAAGTGCCTCTGTCTGCCAGCTGAGGTAAGCTAGTTGTAAGTTAGAACTTCTGTGGCACCTCTGTCACAGCCTTCATTGTTCTGATGACTTTAATATTTAATGGAATTGGACCAAAACTGTACTGGCAAATGGACAGCACAATGAAAATTAACTAGCATATTCTAATTATTGAGAACTCATTGAGTGCACTGTCAAAGTGATTCTTCTATGGCTTTGATTCCTTATAGAATTACTTCTTTGCAAGGTCATGTCTTATGGCAACTAGACACAGGGCCAGCTCCAGGCACCAGCCGAGCAAGCTCGTGCTTGGGGCGGCAGATTCTACGGGGCAGCTTCCGCCCAATCCTTGGGCGGCAAGGATGCTTTTTTATTTTGTTTGGTGCTGCTGCCGCCCTGTAGGGTTTTTTGTTTTGTTTTTCCCTGCTTTGCTGGCCACGCGTCCCCCACCCCTTTGCCGCTCCAGCCGTGCTATGTTCTTGTTTTGTTCCCAGCCACCCCCCCCACCTTTTTTTTTTTTTTGCTTGAGGTGGCAAAAAATCCAGAGCCAACCCTGACTAGACATATATGGATATTTCCTCACCCTCTCCATATGTCTCATTGCTCTCTTCATCTTGTTTACCTGGGACACTCAGAAAAGTTAAGGCAAATCAATTAAAGGTGTGAAGTCAATGTAAATAAGGTAAAGTGCATTAACTAACAGGTAGAAGCTCTCTTCCTTGGAGAAGGATTAGTGAACTAAGAGCACTTTACTCCTGAATGAGTTAATGTGTTTTAACTTACACATGTTGATTTCCTCACGCTATGGTTGGCTCGCCTTAACTTTCCTGACTGCGCCTGTGTAAACAAGCACAAATTCAACACTGCAAACCCAGGGCATTTTCTTGAGCCTCTGCAGAGCAGCAGTGCAATGTACCAGGTCCTCCAGCTCCATCTTGGAAGTGATAAAAATACCCAGCTTTGTATGTGAGTCAGTGGCCAGACCAAGCTGTGATTCTAGCATATGTGACACCAGCTGCATACCTGACAGAGTATTTTAATGGTCCATTGACTTCAGATACATCCATTCTGAGCACTGTAGGAAAGAATCCCCATTTGTGGTTATTTGTCAAGATCACCAGAGCTGAGCAGAATTGATCACACTGTGCATTGTGCAACAGAACACCTGTGGTTATTTTGAATTGCTGCTTGTTAGTAGACCCCTGTGTATATGTAGTTGGGGACTGTCAACTACAATGATCCTTACCAGCTTTTATGTGATGCTGCTTTGGAATGGATAAAGGTCGCAGTCTTCTCTGGGTCTTTGATCCAGCCGCCAAAGCAGTTACCTGCTCCGTGCTTGGCTCCCCTGATGTTAGAGATTGGTTTACTCACAGAGGGCATCAGGAATCTCCTGCCCTAAATAAAGAGTCAGGTATTCAATTGAAGTTAACTTGGCTAAAGGGTGGCTTTGTTGGCACTTGTCAGAAATAGAAATGGGGCAACAAGGGTATCCAAACTTGGTGATGTGGAACATCCTGGTCTGCGAGTGAGTATCCAAGCATCTGCTGAGAAGGGCACTGCCCAGTCCAATGAGCAGCGCAGGGAAGCCAGCAGAACAATAATAGCCAAGGACGAAAATAGGAGGTCGGGGGCAGGAAGGAAAACTGAACAGACAATTTTGCAGGGTATCTATCTGAACAGGGTCAGGCTTCGGCTCAGATGTGTTTCTAATGGGAGTCAATTCCTACCTGAAGGTGTTCCCCATTCTCCTGGCACCCCCGCATGGTAGCTTTAGGACAGGCAGCTGATGCATACCTTTCAAGCACACAGGTCAGCGTGAGGAATGGGGGAAAAGCAAGCTCTGGGATAATAGACAACTGAGGGGTTTGTAGACAGTAACTGGTACCTTGAATTACACCAGAAGGTGCACTGGCAGCCAGTGCAGAGTACAGAAGTAATATGTGTCTTCTTAGTCTGACCTATTTTAAGGCAGGCAGCTTCTCTTTGCAATAGCTGAAGCTTCCAAGTAGCCTCAAGTAGAGTGTGTGGCAGTAATCTATGGTATTCTCTCCTCAATGGTGTGTAATGTTGCTGTTTGCTGTTAACAGCTGCCGCATTCCCATTCAGAGATGGCTGCACTTCAGTGATGAGTGAAAAGATCTCTGCATGTTTGTGTTGCATATCAGTAAAATGTTTCCAGTATCCCCTGACCTCCTTCCTGTATCTACACCAGACTTTTTCCATTAAAAGTTCCAACTGCTGTTAACACCAGTACAGCTCTGCAGACAGAAGCAATGTTGGAAGCTCTGGTGCACACTGGGCTTCTACTGCTGCTGGCATTTTAACACCATAGTATGCAACCCGGCTCAGCACATATCTAAATGACATGGCGTTAACAACACTAGTGGGTTTAGGGGCCTCATCTACATTAGGGCTCCCATCATTGCTATCACTGGTGGACTGCATCCGTATTGGTGTTTTCAAAACACCTTGTATAAACAAAGTATTGGATGATGAGACCTATTGTGTGAAAACATCAGTCATTAATGAATTCTGTTAGGGTATGTCTATGCTGCATAGTGAACCCAGGCTCTCACTCTATTCCAGCCGACCTCCCCCTTACTGTTCACACAGAGAGCTCTCTGACACAAGTGGAACCATTACTCACCCAGAGGTATGGGTCCGAGTCTGTGTCCCCCTGTAGCACATGTGCAAGCCCACTAGCTTTGCAGTGTAGTGGTGGCAGAAGCCTGGGTTGCCATGCTCAGATTCTAAGAGTTCATCAGTGCTATTCCACAGTCCCCTGGGCCTGTGGGTCCCAGCCCTTCTGTCCCCAAACTACCCACTCGACTTCCAGGAACCAGAAGCAACCTCCTTATTCAGTCACAGCTATTCAGCATGTAACCCTTCCTCTCCACACTAACTTTTCGAATTGTAAGCACACATTGGGGTATTAGCCTTACTGAGCACTGATTCATATTTCTGCATGTATGGTTCTGTTTATAAGTCAGCCCCACTGAGATGACCTCTCAGCACAGCTGAAATGTCCTGGGCTGCCTGGATTATCAGGCCAAATCGCAGCAGTGTACATGTCTCCATCCTACATGAGCATTTTACTGATTTTGTCACCAATTTTCACTCATTCCTGACTGAGGATGCAGGCAAACTTCTCACTCAGGAATGTTGGTTACATTCCAGGGTAAGGCATACTTACTAGGGCAGACTCAGTAGCTCATGAGCCCTTCCATTTGTAGGTGTGCTGCTCAGTTACGAGATGCAACAAAAATTCCTTAGCATAGATGCATGGTGTTCCTCCACTGGCCTGGAATAGAAGCCCTCACTGCCACTCAGATAAGCATCTTCCAGAGCTTGCCGTGCCTGAAAGGATGGTAAAAGCTAAGCTAGTAACGGATTCCTTCCTTCTAGACTGATTCTTGCCTGCATATTTGTACCTGCCCCTGGAAATTTCCACCACATACGTCTGATGAAGTGGGTATTCACCCACGAAAGCGCATGCTCCAATACATCTGTTAGTCTATAAGGTGCCACAGGACTCTTTGTCGCTTTTTACAGATCCAGACTAACGCGGCTACCCCTCAGATTCCTTCACAAGACACCTCCGCCTGGCCATGGGAAAATAATTTAATGAGTCTTTTATATGAATTTAATTAATTTTATTCTTCTTACCATAATGTTTCTTGGCTTGGATCATGGTTTTCTGGAGCTTCTGAATAGGACAGTTGAAAAAGGATGAATAAAATAAAACCAAATGATAAAAAGTCTCCTCCTGTGGCTTTACAGTGACACAGCCTCCAAAAAATGGTAGAAGTCCTGTTTTTTCTCTTGGCCAGACAGTAATGTGCTCTTTCACTTTCCTTGGCAGGCCCTGCCAGAACCGAGGGACTAGGAATCTGGGGGAGTGGATGCTCAACCTATGTGGGAGAAAGAAAAGAATAAAGGATGAAATGCAGCAGGACATTCTGTGTTCAGTCCCCATCACATTACCAGTTCATGGAACAGTGAAATGTACCCAGAACTACAGCCTGCTCCTGTGCAACCAAGTCCCATATATGCAAAATGCTCCAGAAAGGGTAAGGAAAACTCAAGGGTCATAATGTCCCATGAGACTGTAGCATAGTTCGGCAGTTTTGCACTTTTTGTGCTTGGGCTGTATATTCTGCACTTATTTTGTTTTAATGGCTTTTGTCTCTTGTTGGCAGCTGGTCTGCCATTAAGGTTTGTTAATTGAAACATGCTGTTAAATAACAAAGTGTTTTGTTTGCAAACAAGAACAATTCTCAAGGTTACATGAACCGTTTTAATTAAATTCATCAGCTGCTTTGGCCCTAGAAATTCTTGGATATGTGTGGGATAACATAAATGTGAGAAGACTATAGTACATCATTTCTCCACGTCTACAGCACCATGCAGACCCATGATGTGAGTGCAAAAGGACCATGTGGGCATCCCACTCCAGTAATGATAGGACTACTTTCTGTCTGCATGAGACATTGCTCCAATCCAGCAGTGTCTCGATCCATTCTGGGTGAAATGGTTCACCTTTCGCCTTGCAAAAATTGTGCAGTGCGCATCAGGCCACAATATGGTGGATGACATTGGCAATATTGGCATCCAAATGGTTCTGAAGGTAGCACCAGCTTGACTTCGTCCTGTCAAATGTGTTTTCCACAGCCATCCTGCAGCACCTACTGAGCATTTAACTGAACTTTGCATTGCCAGGCCTTCTGAGGCCAAGGGACCGTTTCCTAAACAATGGCAGAAGAGGGTATGTGGAGGTGTCATAAACAGATAGTTAAGGGTTAATGTCTCTTTTACCTGTAAAGGGTTAACAAACAGTGACCTGCAACACCTGACCAGAGGACCAATCAGGAGACAAAATATTTTAAAATCTGGGTGGAGGGAAGTTTGGGTGTGAGTTCTTTGTCTTTGTCTGTTGTCTCTCTGGACTCTGAGAGTGACCACACATACCTACCGGTTCTCTAATCTTCTGTTTCAAATTTGTAAGTACAAAGGTAGAAAGACAGTATAGTCTTTTAAATTGTTTTTCTGTATTTGCCCATGTGTAGTTTGCTGGAAGTACTTTTAATTGTATGTTTTCTGGAGAAGGCTGTTTCTCCATTTTCTATAACCTGAAGACCCTGTAATATTATATCTTGTATTTACAGAGATTTCTTATTTTTTCTTTCTTTTATTAAAAACTTTCTTTTTTAAAGACCTAATTGATTTTTTACTCCTTGTTAATGCTAAGGTATTGAGTCTGTATTCCCCAAGGACTTGGTGGGAGGGAAAGGTAAATTTCCTCTTTGTGTTAGATTCACGGAGCTTGAATCTGTATTGCCTCTGGGTGAGGGGGAGAAAGGGGAGAGAAACCTGATCTCTCTGTGTTGTGTTTCAAGGAGCTGAAGCAGGATAATCTCCTGGTGTACCCAGGCAAGAAAGATCTGGGAGGAGGTAAAGAGGGGGAAGGGAAATGGTTTATTTCCCTTTGTTGTGAGACTCAAGGAATCTGGGTCTTGGGGGTCCCCAGGGAAGGTTTTGGGGAGACCAGAGTTTATCAGGTACTCAGAATCCTGACTGGTGGCAGCATATCAGATCTAAGCTGGTAATTAAGCTTAGAGGATTTCATGCTAGTACCTCATGTTTGGACTCTAAGGTTCAGATTGAAGAAAGAATACTATGACAGGAGGTCTCTTGAATAACAGTGAGGACAGAGGCTACATTTATAATAATCTCATCTTCTGGAGGGAATAACGTCCTTGCTTGTCCATGAAGGTGAAGATCTCTGCAAAAGCCTGGCAACATGCATCCAGCCAGTACCTCCCATGTTGGTGCCCATGAACCTGCCTCTGTGGCCACCAAAGTCTATGTAATGATGCAGTAGTACTCTCTGTGGCCTGTGTGCTCATTTGCTTCTTGTGGAGGACAAACTATGGGCACATGAGTCCCACTGATAGCCCTAGTGGAATTTGGGAAGCGCATTGTCTCACAGCCGGCAATTATTTTGGGAACATTGTTTTTGCCAGCCGCCATTGGGGAAATGACAGCAAAAGATGGTCACCCACCAGTTCTGGATCCATCGCCTGGTGCTGGTAGAAAATTTTCATATCAAATGCACAGTGGGCTAACGTTAAAAGGAGATTCTTAAACAATGATCCAAGAGTAGCTCCCATGAGTATTATAACCATTATTTTGGGACGGGGTTTGGAATTTTATTTTTTTTTCTCTCACTAAAAGATTTCACAGAGCCAAGTCACTTATAGTAGATATTTTACTTTGCAAGTTCAGGCTAAGAGCACTTTGGGTCGAGAGCCATGTGGTGGACAGAAAAGTTCTCCCACAATACACCATGAATCAAGTCCTAGAATGGCTACAGCTAATCAGGGAGAGAAGAACTCTGGGATACACCCCCAGAAGCCGCAGCGCCTGACTCACATCTGCACACCATAGTATGGCTGCACCAGTATGTGGCATGAATAACAATGCAGTGTGGCTGCTCAAGTGAGAGCCTGGAAACACAAGGGTTTGCAAGTGTGGGTGACATGATTCCGGATTTACTATGCCGTCTAGACATACCTTTACAAACTGTTTGACTTCCGTTAGTACATCAGGGCTAATGCTGGCAGTCTGGCTCTACAATATTTACGTTGTTGTATCAAAAAAATCCTTTGGCTGCAAAGAACATCTGGATACCAAGGGAGAACTATAATATCAAGCATGGCAGGTAACTATAGAGCTATATTATTCAGGAGGTTTGTTTTTTTTATTTGCCTATTAACATCAGCGTGGGACTCTGGTGTGCTAACAGATTTGGTAATTTGTGAGCTGTGGATTCTGTAAGCTATTAAACACGTGAAGGAGGAAGTCACAGCTAATTCTCAGTCCTGTTGCGCAGAATATGTGTCACCTCCCCAGCTGTCACATCTCAATGGAATGTGCTTCCGATAGCAGTTAATCTCATCTGAAGAATGCACCATAAACAGAGATCTCTGCCTGAGTGGGAAATGATTTTTATGCAGCTTCATATATTGAATTAAGTGAAACACTGATGCAAGACAAACACTCCTCCCTCCCTTCTACTGATGGCTCTGACACTTCCATAGGCTTGGGTTTCATTACTACTCAGTGTTGCTGCAAAATTTACCAGCCCAGCCTGAACTTTCCAGGCCCATGCCAAAAAGTGTGACCAATGCCTCTTTTTCCTTTCTACTGGGCCCTTACGATGTTAACTACCAATTGAGGGGAGTTGATGCCTAAAAGAAGGCTTAGTTTGCAACAGTCCTGATCTCAGCAGTGGCAGCATTACTGGGGCGTAAAACAGCCCCAGTGGTGACAGCCACTGAAGAGAGAGGTGTCCAGTGCAGAATCACAGACACAAGAGCAGAGCTTGTAACAGATAAAGCTCATGATATTAAATAAGATTCTTATTGCACACTTGATGAGTTTGTTCCTTAATTCTCATCTGCTTTTTCAATTTCTTGAACCGTTGCATCTAACAGTGCTATTTTCTTGTCTGAATGCCTGGAGACAATCTGCCAGGCTAAAGGCTGGCATGTTTGTCATTCCCTCCCTGTGATGTTTCATCACAGCTTGAGTTTGTTTATTTTTTTGTTTGCACTGTTGTTGCATTTAAATTAGCCAGATTATTATTTTTAACAATAACAATCTTATTCATATAATATTTTGCATCCAGAAGGAAGCCATAGAACTTTTCAAACTGCGGAGGGATGCTTCATCCATCACTGAAATGCAGCCACATCTGGGGTGAAGCATAGCAATTAATCATGCACAACAAGAGTAGAGAGCATCTTAGGATATGAAGTGGACAAATACCTTTTCCAGCTAGATTCTGCAGAATCGAATAGGCAAAATGTTATTCCCCAAACTGGAATTTGGTTAGGACAGAGGGGCTAAACTCCTACAAAAAAAAGGGACCTTCACTGACCAGGTTAGCTCATCTGAAGAACAGCCCTGTGCTGGTGCCTTGGTTAAGCACTAAATCATAGGAAAGAATATTGCCTATGGAACCATCACCACTGTTTGCTGTAGCACCTTAGGGTACGTCTACACAACAGAAAAAAGAGCCACAGCAGCGAGTTTCACAGCCTGCGTCAACTGACTCAGGCTCACTGGGCTCATGCTGCAGGGCTAAAAATACCAGTGTAGGCATTCGGATTCAAGCTAGAGCCAGTCTTTGAAACCTGGCGATGGGGAAGGTCTCGAAGCTTGGGTTCCAGCCTGAGCCCAAATGTCTACACTGCTATTCTTAGCCCCACAGGTCAAGCCCTGCAAGCCTGAGTCAGCTGACCTGAGCTCTGAGACTCGTGGCTGTGGGGTTTTTTTGGTTGTATGGCTGTACCCTTAGAAGTTTAATGCTGACTCAGCCTGACATTGTTAAGCTTCTCAGCTCACAGCATAAGGTGATAGGGCTGCATAGCTATAATAAAATAACAATAAGTAATAATAAAGGAAGAAAGAAGAAGCTTTATTAACCACTGAAAAGCAGCCACTGGGATGAAATGAAGCTGCTTTTTAACAGTGCACATTTGAATCAAGGAAGTCCAGAAAAATCCCATAAATAGATGAATACAATGGCCCAAATTCTGCTCTTGGGAACACCATCAAAGCCCCTCTGTATGTATTTCTTCAGGTGAGCTTTAGGTAGGAAAGGTATGGTGACCTATTAGGAGTGATCAGAAAATGGGTTTTTCTTCTGTGGAAAATTTTGACTTTTTGTGACCAAGCATCCAAATCTGAAATTTTTTGGCTGAAAAAAATAAAAAACTTTAGGCCAAAACCCAGAAATTATTATTTGGAAGTGTTGCCTCGGTGTCTCATGGGAACCATAGTAAAGGTGCCCTAAGGCTCTATTCTCTCCTGTGGGCTTGGGTTTCCTGGCTGGGCTGCAGCTACCATGGTGCGCCGCAGTCTCCTCTCTTGCAGAGTCACTGCAGCGTAACTGGTCATAGTGACTCATGGAAGCTGAAATCTGGTCAGGAAACTTGGCCCATACTGAAGACTAGGGGCATGAGGCTGTTGAACTGCAGCTCCTATAAGGCACCATGGCAGCATTGCCAAACTGGAGGGTTTGGGGCTTTGGTTTTTCAATGAAATGCACATTTCTTTGGTAAAAACCTATTTTGCTTGTGAAATGCGGGTTTGATGGAAAATTTTCAATTAGTTGTTACACCTATATTGGAATTTGTCTAAGATACTGAAACCAACACCCCTAGTCCTGCAGAAAATGCCCTGAGAGTTTTAAGGACCACAAGTGATCAAGGCCTGGAGTTTACATCTCTGTTTTTCAGGAAAACCAGGTAGAATATACCATTAGGAATTTCTCTTCCTTCCAGGAGAAAGGTCTTTCTCAGGCAGAAAGGCAAGCCAGACCACACAGCAAATATGCTGTACAGTACTTACAGAACACTGAGAAAGCAACAATATTTCCCATCAAATAGAGAGTAGACATTTTTCCAACCATCTCCACGTTCTATGAAATGAAAAGTGCATTTAGTCACTGGAAAAGGCAGAAAGTGTAACTCCTGTTTTTCAGATTTTAGTTGTCAATATTCTTAATCTAGGGTGACCAGATGGCCTGATTTTATAGGGACAGTCTTGATATTTGCAGCTTTGTCTTATATAGACGCCTATTACCCCGCATCCCGTCCCAATTTTTCACACTTGCTGTCTGGCCACCCTATCTTAATCTGAAAGCTCCTTGGAGTCCTAGCTTGTGTTTTCCTATGTTTGTGCAGTGTCTAGCACAGTGGGTCCCCAGCCTGTGTAGGACCTTGAGGTGCTATAATAATAAGGGGCTAGATTCTGCCACCCCACTCACATTTAAAACCTAAATCCATGAGCAGTTTCAATAGGGCTTCCTGCCTGCACAGTAGGTTACTATTCTGCATGTCAAGGTGGAACAGTCTGGCAGTAAGGAAGCAAAGGTATAACGTACAGACAACTGATTACTGTGAGTGGAACAGGGAAAATGATGCCACGAGGGATTCCTGAAGGACTTTTCCTCACATTACCACAGACACAGTATTTATTGAATCACATAGCAGATGTGTACTGCCAAGGAGAGCCTGCTTATTATGATGTAATATACCCATCACTGCAGCATTCAAAGCCCATGCCAGACAAGTGAGGCTGTCCCTGTGCAGGCAGAGGCCAGCAGCGACAGGATAAATATCCATCATTTCAATAGGAATGTGGATCACTAGGCTTTTGGGGACGACTCATTCCAAGTGGGCGTCTCTCAGTTTTAATCATTCTTCTAGCCGCTTAATCCATTTTCACAATGTGTCCCAGTGAGGAAGTGCTGACCTTCGATGAACTCCAGATGGGCCCTTTTGAGCTAGAGAAAAGAAACGCTCAGGAAACAAACGGATGCAGTTATTTATGCCCTGGTGATGACAAAGGCCGCTAGGCCCTGCTGTAATACAAATAATGAACAACAACAACACAGATGGGCCTGGGCTGCAAAGTTTGAATCTGGACCAGCCATACCCAAGATTGGCAAGGTGCCTGGCATGGTGGCTCAAGTTTGACCAGAAAAATTGCAATCTGCGGCTCAGTTAAGTGAAGTGGAAATTAAACATTGCACTTACAGAGGGTCCCTTTCATCCAAGGACATCAACATGCTTTAGAAACAATCATTTCAACAAATCCTCAAAACACTTTTGCAGGCTAGTTTTGCTCTCCATGTTATAGAGGTGTAAATAGGGCCAGAGGTGTTCACTGACTCCGTGAGTCAGTGACAGAACTGTGGAGTCCTGCAGCTCCCCACTCCCGCCCCTCACTCTAATCATTGAACTAAGCAATCTCCCTATTTATAACACAGGACCACCTGGAATTTTTTCCTTTTGGGATCAGATTACCATTGTTGTTGTTATTTATTTGTATTGCAGCAGCATTTAAATAAATAATAATTTGAGATATACCTATCTCAGAACTGGAAGGGACCCTGAAAGGTGATTGAGTCCAGCCCCCTGCCTTCACTAGCAGGACCAAGTACTGATTTTGCCCCAGATTCCTAAGTGGCCCCCTCAAGGTTTTAGGAGCCCTAGTCTTGGACCCCACTGTGCTAGGTGCTGTACAAACACAGAACAAAGAGCTCATGGTGAGTTACTGAGAGCTTCCTGAGGCGCTGAAAATGAATATGCTAAAGAACTCCTGTACATCATCCAATGTAACCAGCTGCTAGCAGCAGAACCTAGGACAGGCTGTAATGTCTCTCCTTGTTTTGTTTTTTACATAAAGATGAAAAACAAAGTGGCTTTACTAATAATGAAGGAGGCTTTATTTCCAGCCCTGAGACTGGGACCCTCTAGCCCTAGCATAGGCACATGCAGGAGCAGTGTAAGCATCTGCTGTAACCTTCTTCTGTAATTGCGACTTGTCTCTAACAGAGAGGGATCCCCTCTAGAACTGAGACGTAACTGGCTCCATAACCATAAATATAGCCTCTTCTGGAGTGGAGACAGGCAGCCATGCCAGAGGATTCAGGGGGCCTGGGGTCTTCGACGGTGGAGGGCTCCCGCTTCGGCGGTAATTCAGCTGCGGGGGGTCCTTCCGTTCTGGGACCTGCCGCCGAAGTGCCATGAAGACCTGTGGCGGGGGACCCCCTGCCACCGAATTACCGCCGAAGACCCAGCACTTCGGCGGTGGGTCCTGCTTCGGTGGTAATGGGTCCTTCTGTCCTGGAGTGGAAGGACCCCTCACCGCCAAACACCCGGAACAGAAGAGTTTTCCAGGGCCCCCAGAGAGAGTGAAGGGGCCCCAAAAAACTCTCATGGGGCCCCTCCGGGGCCTGGGGCAAATTGCCCCACTTGCCCTCCCCTCTGGGCTGCCCTGCACCAGGGGCAGGAGGGGAAATTTCTAGCCCCCAGAGTAAAAACCTACTGCTGCAAAAAGAGGTATCAAGGTTTGATCTGAGATGACAGGTCCTCTGGTTTCAGGGTATTGCTGGAAAGGCATCTCATTAGTAAATAGCATGCGATGCTAATGATCAGCCTCAGAGGGTTACAAGGTCCTGTGGTTTTTGAGCCTGTGACTTCAAGACATCTAGATTTCGCAAACCTGAATTCTTAACTCTGTAGGCATTCACATGCCACTCTGATAAATGTGCATGGCCAGCCATGCTATACTGGTAGTGGTTTATGCTTATGGCTAGAAGATTTCAATCTCCAGTCCATTGGTAAGAAGCCATACTAATTTCCCCCTACTGTTACTCACACCTTTTTGTCAACTGTTTGAAATGGGCCACTCATTCCCACTACAAAAGTGATTTTTCCTCCTTTGGTATCCTACTGTTAATTGAATTGTCTCATTAGACTGATCTCCCACTTGGTAAGGTAACACCCATCTTTTCATGTGCTGTGTATTTATACCTGCTACTGTATTTTCCACTCCATGCATCTGATGAAGTGGGTTCTAGCCCATGAAAGCTTATGCCCAAATAAATTTGCTAGTCTCTAAGGTGCCACAAGGACTCCTCGTTGTTTTAGACAGATACTGTAGATGGAGCATCCATTTTCTCCAATTCATACCAGTTAGGAGTGTTCATGGTCTTAGTATTATTAAAACTCACATTGCAGCTATTTAAAAGCTAACACAACAAAACAGAATTTAATTTCAGTTTAGTGGAGCTGGAGCCAAGATAAAATTTCTTTATAAATATGCAACCAGTTTTAAATTGCTAATAATCAAATGCCCTTTCACATAAAGCTCCCATGAGATGTTTTTTTTAACTAAACTTCTCGTACTGGGTTTCAAAAGGGGAGAGGGAAAGAAAGCCAGCAAGTTTGGAACTTTCACAGGGCCTGCCTATGTGAGACTTACTGAGTACGAGACAGCTGGAAGCCAGGACAAACATGCTCTGTTTCTAAAATTAGACAGAAGGGAGGTTCTTTGCATACAGCAAACATTTTCCTTTCGGGGGGGAAGGAATAGAAAAGGTCTTGGTAGGGGCCAGGAATGCAGAACTTTTAATTCAATTTTCTTCAAGTTTCCTGGCACAGGGCCATGCTAGGAATAAGCACAATAAAAGGAACATACCCCCATTGTAGTGTCACGATTGCGATTACAGATGGTTTAAGACTAAATGTGTGGCATGCATTCGGCCTCAGTCCCAAGGGATGAGAAGAAGGCTGCCTGGTGTCTTCCAGAGAACTTAGGTTCTATTTCTGTCAAAGCCAGGGGCGGGGGAGGTCCAGACTATTCCAAACCTGCTTTTCCAAAGCTAGGGGCTTTCTTTGCTGAGGGCCAATTCCTCTCTTAGTCCACCAGTGCTTGCGGGAGTCGTGTTTTGACTGCCAAGGAAACAGGAGAAAAATGAGCATTAGCTCCTCATGCAGCACAAAGAAAATGCCAATGGACGGGTCCTGCAGTCTAGACTGGGGGCAGAGGCCCCTATTAACTTACAGCCATTTTAATCTTCACAAAATGGAGATGTGATGGCTCTGCCCATAGGCTGCCAGCAGCATTTGGGCTGCAGTGATGAAGGCTACAGTAATAGGTTGTTAAAATATTTCCTAGTAGACCAGCTCTGAGAGGAGGGAGATACATCCACTCTGCCACTGAGGTTACATAGCCATCTGTGGGAAGAAACACGGCATTATTTAACAATGAACTACAGCAGTTTAGGAGAGAGAATGAAGAAGAATGCCCCATCCTAGGGAACGTGCAGAGGGAATTCAGGTAGGCAGAATATTATCGCCCATAAGGATACATGAGCTAACTCTCCTACTGTTGCAAAAATGCCATGGGGTCATCTTTAATGACCCCAAGTGGTTGGGATCACTGTTCTGCATCTCGGGATAAAGAACCTGGTCTGGTGTTGGTCACTGAGGAAGTAGAGATGCCTGACTCAGCAGAAAGGAAAGTTAAAATAAGGAACTGGGTCACAAAGGGACTAAAAATAAAATCAACGAAGGCCTAGCAGAAGCCTCTGCAGTACACAATGCCCTGTGGTGAGGTGAAGAGGACCATGCACATGTATGCATAGGGAATCTGTGGTTAGGGCACTAAACTGGGACTCAGGACCACTGGGTCCAATTCATAGCTCTGCCACAGCCCACATTTCCCATGGGAGCTTGGACAAGTCTCTGCATCTCAGTTCCTGTAAAATGGGGCTATAATATCACTTCCCCTGTCTGCCTTGTCTGTTTAGATTCTTTGGCAAAAAGGCTGTCACCTGCTCTGTGTTTGTACCACATCTAGCTTCCTGGGCCCCTGATCACAGACAGAGACTTTAGATGCTGTTGTAATACACATAAAAAAGTAACCTAGAGGCAGGGGCGGCTCCAGGCACCAACGCACCAAGTGCGTGCCTGGGGTGGCAAGTCGTGGGGGTGGCAGTCAGGCTGCCTTCGGCGGCATGCCTGCAGGAGATCTGCCAGTCCCGTGGCTTTGGCAACAATTCAGCGGCAGGTAAGCCAAGGCATGGGACCGGCGGACCTCCCGCAGGCACGCCACCGAAATCCACCTGACTGCTGTGTTTTGGGCAGCAAAATACGTAGAGCTGCCCCTGCCTAGAGCTCCTTGCTCTGAGACGTGCCTTTCGTACGAGACTGGTGCATACGTCCTCACTCAAAAGGTGGCTAGTGGCTCAACTCTTTGTCTTGATGAAAAGTAAAATCAATTTTTTTTTTTTAAAAGTTGAAACAATAAATAAAGACCAGCTGGCAGTGAAAGAGAGGCAGGCCCTGGAATTTCTGTGTATGTGACTGCAGCGGAGGGAAATTAATAACACAATAAAACCAGGCAGTGCTCCATAAATGTAATTTGAACTGACAACCGTTCCATTTCAATAAACAATAACCACCTCAAGTACTAAATGGTTGGAGCTGAAATTCCCCATTATGAGGCCAGGCTGTGCGCAGTGACTGTAATGCCAGCACTAGGTCTATAAACTCAGCTCATAACTTTTGCACAACAGCTTATTTAGAATGTAAATGCATCTCTTCCCTCACTGCCCCGGGTATTCTGGCAACTGCTGTGACTTAGGTACATCATAATTCATCCATACCACGTGGGCCTCACAGGCGCTGCTCTAGACGTTTTGTTGCCCCAAGCCCTCCTGGCAACCGGCAGAGCGCCCCCCACGGCATGCCACCCCAAGCACGCGCTTGGCGTGCTGGGGCCTGGAGCTGCCCCTGGGGCCTCATCCTCCAAGCACTCAGTGTGCTGAGCTCCTAGAGTCTTCCACAGGAGGAGGAGCTTGCAGGGTTGGGCTCTCTGTTTTTAAACGTCCCTGTTGATCAAGGGTCAATTCGCTGGATTTGGGGAAGGAAACATTAACAACTGACACCTTTAGGACACTAAGAATGTGAGACAAAAAACTGCAAGGTTCTTATTTAGCAGTGCAACATCACGACACAGTGCTAGTTTGACCAATTTATGAATCACTGTTTTGTTGCCCATGGGAAAGTCTATGCTTCTGTAGCACACTTGCACAGCATGTATGATGTCCCTCTCATCTAGTGGCTGGTTCACAAAGGATATGTCTGCACTACAGCTAGAAGGTGTAAATTCCAGCTTCAGGGGACGTACCTGCACTAGCTCTCACAAGCTAACAATAGAAGTGTGGCTACAGCAGCACAAGTACAATCCTGTCTGAAACCCTAGGCACAGATTTTGGCAGTTAGCCTCTCATGCAGCTGCAACTACGCTTCTATTTTCAGTAAGCCAGCTTGATCAGAGCTACTGTGGATAAGTCTACTCAAGCAGGAAATTACAACTTCCAACTCCACTGTAGCTATCATCTTAGAGGATAACAGTCTACCTCTGCTCTCCGATAATGGAGTTACTCCTTTAACTCACATGGTAGAAGTCTCTGCTGAAGATCTTGGGTTCAAATCCTGATGATGACCCACCCATCCTAGGGTTGTCCCTTGTGTTTTCCTCTTTGAACTAAGGTTGGAATTTTGTGTGTCCTTCAAGCTGGGGAGTGTGGAACATGAAAACCAAATTGCAAAAGGCAGCCATCTTAGAAAACCATTAAGATGTCCCATGTTTATTAAATGGCTTCTGCATCAATTTTTCTCAGTTTGTGTCAAATGATGATTTTTCTAATTTCCAGTTCTGCAAACACACAGCCTGGGATCTGAAAATCAAGCCATGTATTTTTCTACTTCTGCATTACCACAACTAATAGAGCTCTGCAATCAGAACTTAGCCGGCCATTTTGCAGATGAGAATAGAATCCAGCTCATTCCTCTAGAGATACGTTGGCTCGGCAGGGCTAACAGAAGTAGACAGTTGTTTTTGTCAGTAAACAGGTAGTTTAACTATGAAATCACACAAGAAGCAGATGACAAGGTACAAAGCAGAACTTGATACATTCATCATTACAGCTAATTTTTTGTTAGAAAATTGTCCACAAACAGATTGTGATTTGTACAAGTTTGTTCAATGTTCATAATTGTTTGGTGGATTATTAGCATGAATGAGTTTTAACTGAACATTGCTTGAAACAATGGTCACTTGGTCATTGGCTATTTGTTATCTGAGCCAGATGATTGATTACTGCAGTCACACAGCAATAGTTCTGTTCCCTGACTGGATAACTTCAGATTTAGAAATAGTTGGGAATCCCTTCTGTTTACAAAATATCCATGAGAATTGGTAACTGTGTGAATCCACTGTGCACAACAGAGATGTGAGTAGAACTGGTCAGGGATTTTTTGACAAAGCTTTTTTTCTCAGAAATGCTTATTCAGTGAAAGCAAAGCTTTTGGTGGTAACATACCATTTTTGATGAAACTGTCATTGAGAAAGGGATCTCAGGTCTGGGATGGAATTTCTGATCAAAGTCAGAGCATAAGCGAAAAAGAGTAGCCAATAGTTCTGTGCTAGACCAATCACCTAGAAGGTGAGAAACCCCAGGTTCAGTCCCTACTCTACCTGATTCATAGCAGAGACTTGAACCTGTATCTCCCACATTTCAGGTGAGTGCTCCAGCTACTGAGCTGTGGGCTATTCTGGGATAGGTCTCCTCTCTGTTTTTTTCAGAAGAAACTTTGAAAGGGTTGAACGGTTGTCCTGATGCAGGATATTTGAAATCTCAAAAAGCTTTCCAGGATGGGGGAAACATTCTCTGTCTCCACCTCCTAGGGCTAGGTATGAGTGCTTCTAGCACATGTACTCTCGCAGGCATTCATTCTTGCACACGTGCAGGATGCTTTTGTTTTCCCTGACTATTCTTGCAAATAAAAATGTGCACACCCCGAGTGCTGGTGAATACATAAAGAAAATGGCCTCAAATGCCAACAAGGTGAACCAGCAGATTTTATCTGCAAAAATATCCACGGATACTCTTCATGCCTCATTGGGCGACCTGGAGTGAGGCACTTTCTTTTTTGCAGGTGTCAACATTTTAAAATTAAAATGAAGGGTTCTGGTATGCTAGAAGGTGATTATTTCTGCCATAAACTGGTTCTTTGGTCTAGAGAGACTTACAGAAGCTGCTGGCTTCTGCTAACCCAGTGCCAGGGGATCTATATGCTCCCCTCAAACCCTCATTTATATCATTTCATTCCCCCAGTGTCACAGGGTGGATTGGACCCTTTAAGAGGCAGCTGGTCTAGCACAACTGTGCCTCATGAATAGCCTTGCAAGGGGGACAGATAGTGGGCAGCTGGTCTCTTTTGGGGAACTGGGAGAGGAAGTTGTAGCAGAGGCTGCAGAGAGCATGAGATGTTTGGCTTGGTAGAAGGGTTTAGACGCAGAGACCCACTTGGACACAATAGGTGTGTGGGGGGGAATTACCAGGTAAGAAAGGCCCAGGAGTTCAACAGATAGCTAAGGGTTAATGTTTCTTTTACCTTTAAAGGGTTAACAAAGGGAACCACACACCTGACCAGAGGACCAATCAGGAAACCGGATTTTTCAAAGCTCAGGGAGGGAATTTTTGGGTGTGTGTCTTTTGTCTGACTCTCTGTTCTGTTGCTCTCGGCTCTGAGAGTGAACTTTCTCTCTTCAAGCTTCTGTAATCTTCTGTTTCCAAGTTGTAAGTACAAAGGTAGAAAGACAGTAAGCTTCTATTGTTTTTTTTTTTTTTACATGTGTGTAGTTTGCTGGAATGTTTTAAATTGGATATCTTTTTGAATAAGGCTGTTTATTCATTTTTCTTTTAAGCAATTGACCCTGTATATTGTCAACCTTGATACAGAGACCATTTTTATGTCTTTTTCTTTCTTTTTATATAAAGCTTTCTTTTTAAAACTTGTTGGATTTTCTTTTCTAGTTGAGGCTCAGGGGGATAGGAATCTCTGTGCCAGGATTACGGTCTCTCTCAGGGAAAGACTGGGAGGGGGAAATCTCTTTGTGTCAGAGTTGCAAAGCTTACCTTTGCAGGGACTCTGACTGAGGGTGAAAGAAACTGGATCTCTCTGTTTTGCATTTCAAGGAATTGAAATAGGGTGATCGTCCAGGGCCATCCAGGGAGGGGAAGCCTGGGAGGAAATAAAGAGGAGACAAGGGGAGGGGGTTATTTCCCTTTGTTGTAGACTCAGGGCATCTGAGTCTTGGGGTCCCCCAGGGAAGGTTTGGGGAGACCAGAGGGCACCTGAGACTGGAAATCTGGCTGGTGGCAGCGCTATCAGATCTAAGCTGGTAATTAAGCTTAGAGGATTTATGCTAGGCACCCACATTTTGGATGCTAAGGTTCAGAATTGGAATTTATGCTTATGATAGCTTGGTAGAAGGGTTTAGACGCAGAGACCCACTTGGACACAATAAGTGTGTGTGTGAGGAATTACCAGGTAAGAAAGGCCCAGGAGTTCCTGCAGAGATAAGGAGCAGGGAAAGACTACAGATAGGAAGGCCTAAGAGTGGGTACTCAGAATAGAGCAAGGGGTGTTTGAAGGAACTCAGGGTGGGCTGAGGGGAGAGGCTGACCAGAGCCTGGAGAGGGCTGAAAAATTGTGCCTAGCTTGAAGATGGAGACACCCCAGGGAGGAAGGGCTGTGACAAGTGTGAGACGAGACTTTATTTTATGTTGTTAAACCAGACTGTAAGAAGGGGTGTTGTTATTGGACACACTCCTTTGTGGAGTTATTAAGGAGCCCGAGGGAAGGGGAAAGTGAGGCAGGGTGCTGCACTGCCACCCTAGGCCATGAGGGGGTGTTTGGGAGGTGACTGACCCTGTTACATGTGATGTAGTCTGTAGGATAATGAGAACCTCCTCCCATCAAGGAGGGATGCAGGTGCATTACAGATAGAGAACAATCATCAAGTTAAGTATGGCCTTGCAAGCTAATTTCATGTTAAAGTGGTTCTTTTTTTCTTCAAATAATTTTGCATACAATTTTTTCAAAGGCACACAGGTGAAACTGACAGGTTGCATGTGTGTGTCATAGATATAGAATATATATATTATATTCTATCAACTTCACCACCATCTTTAGATTTTAGTGTTGGCATATCATCTACATGTTATGACTTCAGGGGGAAATAATCAACTGGTACTACATTAAAAAATCTCTTTCAGGATAACCATTCCTATACTTTGCAATGAATTCTGTTGTGTTTCCGTAGGGATGTTTTAAAAGTACAATAATATCAATATATCAAGTTTGATCCCAAAGCACTTTAGATACTAAGGGGAAATTACTGAATCCCTGTGCAAGACCTGGGCAAAAGCACTTTGTGGAGTGAACAATCTATAGGAATCAAAGAACAGAAAACTCTCCTAAAGCAGTAGAGAGCTAGAGGACTGTTCTAGTGAAAGTGCGTTCACTTACACTAGCTCTGAATTGGGCACTTTGGGTTTTGTTGGAGGTTAACTTGTGTTCTGGGGCTTCTGTCTAATGTGGGATTTGATTTCACTTACAGCATTGCAAGGTCACACCATACTTTCCACTAAACACTTTGATCCAAGTGGGTGTAAACGGGTTGGGACTCACCACCTGGCACCTCCTGCAGGTGACTCCTGGGAATTAGCTCGCTTCCAGTGGAGCGCCCCCTCTGGTGGTGTCTCTGGACCCGCGTTGCTCCCTGTTCAGCGGCGTCCTCTGCAAGGCCACTGCCCTCTGGCAGTGCCCCTTAGTCTATCTGCACCCCCTTCCGGGGAATCGATTGTCAGCAGTCCTCCAGTCAAGCCTTCATGTGCAACCACGCACCCTCAGAGTCTAATCCCTCTTGGCAGGGATCTGGCGTGGTCTGTAATGGCCAGTGACTGGATGTACCACAAGGAGGAAGGGGACCCAGGCCCGCCATCTACTCTGGGTCCCGGCCCAGGGACCCTCTGGTGTCAGCCTCGCTGTCCTCCTCCTTGTCCTCCTCAGTCTGTTTCCCTAGACCGCTTCCCCTACCGCCCCTTGCACCCACTAGGCCCTTTCCCTCAAGGCCTGCAGCCTGGCGGCTAGAGGCTAGAGCTTTCTAACCTCCCTGAGCCTGCCCTGCGCTGCGCTGCGCTGTCCACGGTGCTAGTCTTCCCCTTGGAGACTAACCTTCTCCCTTCAAAGGCCTGGGACAGACTCACTGCTCCTGCTGTGGGCAGCCTTTATATATGGGTGAGCCTGGCCCTGATTGGCTGTCTACAATCTGGGCCCCGATTGGCTCACAACAAGCCCTTTTCTAATTGGCTCCTGGGCTGCGCAGGCTCCCTGGCCTGCCCCAGCCCATTCTCACAGGGAGTGGGGCAATCTGACTTTCTGACCTGCTTGCTGGAATTGATCCTGTCTTATAGGGACACTTGGGGTTTCCTAAAGTCTGCACCTCCCTCTCCTCCGTTAGTTTTCTTAGTGAAGAAGAGTATCAGACTTGCTGCCCAAGGAGCCTTTTCCTAAGCAGCCCACTCTATGGGGTCTTGGAGCCTCTGTTGGTCTTCACACTGGAGCCTTGTCTTGATGACCAGCAATCCACAACATTCTTTGAAGAGTCTGCATTCCAGTGCTGCTTGTAAGGGCTGATTAAATGGGGTCTGCACCATCAAAAAACTCCAGAGCATGCCAGATAATGTGTTACTTCCATGGACTCTTAGAGACCACAGCTGGGAGAGTCTTCTTCCCCCTTGTGAGTGCTTGATCTTCCTCCCAGCTGAGTCCATGCAAGCAGGTGGCTGGTGGGCAGCAAGCAGATGCATGTCACAGTGCTGGCTGCTGCTCTCCCTCTGACTCACTGCTGAGATGAGGCTATCTTGAATCTTTCAGCCTCACTTGCAGGATTCCTGTCTTATCTTGTAGGACCTTAAGGATGAATATAAATATCCTCACTAAATTACTGGGAGGTATCAAGGGTGAGCAAACTTCTACATCCCCACCACCCCCAAATCCTTCTCACCCGTGGCCCACACTAGGACAGCTCTCTCCTTCTGTGAAATGAGCCCACTCTATGTTCCCATCCTCTCCTAGCCCCTCCCCCCAATGTGTTTGAAGAGCATGTCCACCAGACAGTTGAGCTAGCCTCCCTCACCCCAACTACCTGCCCGCAGCACCCAACCTGCTCTTCAGAAGGGACCTGCTCTGGATCTCATAGCAGGAAGTTCCTGAATTCCCAGCCTGTGCCAGAGTCACATGCCACCTCTCACCAGCAACTTCCTGCGCTGTGGGGGAACGTGGCAAATAAATACAATCAATGACAATTTGAGAGGAAACAACCCAGCAGCTGAGGAACCAAGAACTCAGCATGGAAACAGTCATGGACTAAAATGGGGGAAACAGCCAGTCCTGCAGGCAAGTCTGAGTCACCCCTGGCATTACAAACAGCACCCCTACGCCTAGAGGAGACTCTATGGGATCTCCAGAGTCTCCTCTAGGCGTAAGGGGTAGGAATGCCTTCTCCTCTCCCTATCTCCTGGGAAAAACTGCCAATCAGAGCTGCTGCCTGAGCTGAGAGATACCTTGCTCCTTCAGCTCATGGAGGAGGCAGAGCTCCCTTTCCTTGGTAAAGGGCTGGGATGGGAGCACTCCGGGAGTGCTCTGTCTTGTTCTCTGCTCTCCAGCTCTCAGTGCTGCATGTAAGAAAGTCCAGGATGACCTCAGAGTGGGAGTGAAGAGCTGGGGATGGATCACTTGGGGATTACCTGTTCTGTTCATTCCCTCTGAAGTATGTGACATTGGCCACTGCCAGAAGACTAGATACTGGGCTAGATAGACCCTTAGTCTGGCCCAGTACGGCCATTCTTATGTTCTTCTGAGCCACCACCCTCCATGGCCTCAGACAGAACCAAGATGGAAGTCAGGGAAAGGAGCAACTGGAGAGGAACCTGAAGCTCAGAGAGCTGAAGCAGAATCTGAAGGTGGCCTTTATTTTTTTAATGGAGTTGGAGACCCCCCACAACTTGTGTGGTCTGTGTATGACTGGGACTCCAGTATTAATGGGGGAATGGAGTGAGGGTATCTGAGTGGGAGTGACCCCAGGATTAACAGAGTGGGAGATACACACTGATCTCTCTCCTTTTAGTTAATATGGGTATGTGGGAGGGACACTAGTATTGATGGAGACAGAGAATCTGTGTTTCTGGGGGAACCAGTAATGACTGGTGGGAGGGACTCTGTATGGGGAGAGGGTGCCAGTAATTGAGGAGAAGATCTGTGTGGTCCTTTTCATAGGGGGTGGTGTGTCATCAGTGTGTTTGGTGGTGGGATAAGAATTTGACTCTGGAGCAAAGAAGGGGTGGGGGGGGGGAGAAAGGAAATGCTCTAAAATCCAGTTGCCACTCCCTCCAAATCCCCTCTTTCCTCCCTATCCAGATTTTCCCTTTATTGCTTTACCCAGGCCACTTTTTCCATGCCCCCCCTTTTTAATAACATGAAGCAAAAGTTTGGAAGGAGATGGATGGAGATAGGAAGGCTATTGCCCTAGAGGAGAAGGCCAGGACCCCCTACAATGACCCACCTTATTCACACAAATCAGAACTAGAGCACAGTACTCTCCCTCCACTCTCGCTGGGCTGAGCAGCAAGCCCCATCAGCAACTGCTCTAATTCCAAATGTATGCAAATTTCTAATCACCTGGATAGTTTTGCCTGAGAACATTGACAAGTAGGCGGAAGAGAAGCTACAGGTGAGCTCAAGATGAGGCACTTTCAAAGGAATAGATTTTTTTTTTCAAATAACCCACATCAGACACCCTATAGAAGGCTCAGAAAACTGCCACAAACCGCTGCCCCAGCCAAAATGTGACATTAATGCTTGTTACATATAAATGCGGGGAAGGCAAAGCGAAAGGTATTGAAACATTCATGTTACAAAAACTCACCAACTCAGAGCTCGCCAAGAAATGCTATGCAAGTATGTGCATGTACACATGTAGCTCTGTAACAAAGACACTTGAGCAATGCCTATTGTTAAAGTTGCTTATGTGTTTCATTGTGAAGGGTCACTTTGTGGCTTACAACTTTTTCAAAGTTTCACCTTTTTGGCCTGAACTTTGACACACTTTCTGTCAGTCAGGGAATGAGCTTTTTCAGAAAGTTTTACCAAAAATAGTTCAACCATCTTTAAGCACATAAGGAGTGAAAAATAATTTCTGCCGTGGCCGTGTTTTGTATTAACAGCTCTAACACGTTGGGATAATATAAACAGAAAACTTGGCAGGCACTTGGGGCCAGCTTTTTAAAGGTAATTAGCTCCTGAAGATGCTAAATGCTTTTGAAAATCCAGATAGCAGCTATCTGCATCCTTGGGGCCTTAAATACCTTTTTAAAATCTGACACTTAGTCCCTAGGTCCTAGGACAATAGATGGACCACAGGTCTGAATCACAACCGTACCTGTCTCTGGCTGTAGCCAGCAGGGCTGGCCTTAGGGGTGGGTGACGTGGTCGGGGGAATGCCATGTGCAGCACAGATATACACACACGAGTGCTGCACATGAGCAGAGTTTGAGGGGGAGCACTCACAGAGGCGACGCGTGCAGGAGCACCCAGATTTCTCCCTGCTTCCTCCCCATGGAGGATCGTTTGGGGTGGGAGTGTGAGTGGTGACTCAGAGCACCTGGCATTTCTGCTCGCCCCCTTCCCCTCCAAACATTCCTCTGTTCCCCCACTTGGGCCTAGGAGGACTTAAGGAGGAAGGGGACACAGAAGGGGAATGCAGGGGTTAGGGGAGTATTGTTATTGTATATTTTACAAATAATTTCAGACATTTCTCAGATTTGATGCCTGAAATCACATTCAATTTTATCAGTGACTATTGTCTCTCAGCTTCTCTGCACTGGCACAAGATGGGTCCATCTTCCCCTCTGTCTGCCTGGGTTTTCTCTTTCCCTTATTTTATTCTTGGGAGCATGCAGCAATCTATCAGCAGGAGCAAAAGATTTGATCCTGAAACCTTTACTCTGCCAGGAGTCCTTACACATACGCTTAATCCCATTAAACTCATGAAAGTTGCAGAATCTGTCCCCAGCTCCTGCTGTAGTTTAGCAGTTGAGAGTTTTGGAGCAGCACTATATTTGTGTTGATTTGTCTGCAAACATTGTAATGTTTTGTTGCTGTCACGAGGCATAAAGAATGATTCTATGTTCTGCCATACAGTCTTTGTATCCTGAAGTAACAATCACATATGGCAGACTCCTGTTGGCTATTTATAGCATGTGTTGTGAGAGAGAACATGTTTTCTTGCTGATTCTCACACAGACATTGAAGATGTGTAATGTCGTTAAAGCTAGAATGCATGGGTTTGCATAGGAGGAATTTCCCTACAAATTAATTCCTAATAAATATAATTTCTTCAGAATAAGCACTGACATCTATTTTTGCAATACTGATTAGCCTAATCAAGTTATTATTTTTGTAAACATTGTTTAACAGCAGACAGTGTATGTCCAAGTTCACAATTTATACCACTTATGCTATGGGTTTTGTACTTGTTTGTATATTTTATTACTGCTTTTTATTTTTTAGCCAACAGAGAAATTGCTCTGTGGTTGCTAAGTTATACAATTATAACAGCAGAACCCTGGCAAAGCAAGTGCTGTGTGTTCTGTTTGACTGGTTATTGTGAATATGTTTTTTAAGCCTTAATTTCTTGAGATTCCAATTCCACAGCTGTAGACAGTGGAAATTCCTGTAGTAGATGAAGCAGCGTCCATCCTATTTTACTGGAATTTGTGAAAGAGTGTGCTTCTGTTTTAGATTACAGTAACTCCTCACTTAAAGTTGTCCCGGTTAACATTTTCGTTGTTGATCAATTAGGGAACATGCTCGTTTAAAGTTGTGCAATGCTCCCTTCCAACTTCATTTGGCAGCCGCCTGCTTTGTCCACTGTTTGCAGGGAGAGCAGCCCGTTGCAGCTAGCTGGTGGGGGCTTGTAACCAGGGTGGACCGGTAGCCCCCCCATCAGCTCCCTGCTCCCCTAAGTTCCCTGTGCTGCAGCCACCCAGCAGCAATTGGCAGTTCAGCTGTCCCTCCCCCCCACTGCCATATGCTGCTCCTGCCCTCTGCCTTGGAGCTGCTCCCAGAGACTCCTGCTTGCTGTGGGGGGGGTTGGAGGAGGGCTAATGTCAGGGTGTCCCCCTGCACCCCACTTACCCCTTCTCCATAAAGACCAGGGAGGGGACACGGACTGAGAGAGACAGAGAGAGCTTGGGGCAGCAGCTGATGTCTCAACTTTCTGATCCACTTAAAAAGACAATGCACTTAAGAGAGAGTCAGCTTACTTAAAGGGGCAGTGTGCATCTCTCTCTCCCACACACAAGGTGTGTGTCTGTCTCTGTCTGCTATGCTGTCTCCCTTCCCTCATGTTCATGCTGCCTTGTGTGAGAGGCTACATTAACAACAATGTGTTAACCCTTGAGGGCTCAGCCAAGTGCTAGTTCATTATTTAGCATAGATTCATAGATTCTAGGACTGGAAGGGACCACGAGAGGTCATCAAGTACTGTCCCTTGCCCTCTTGGCAGGACCAAGTACTGTCTAGACCATCCCTGATGGGCATTTAACAGTCTATCTAGCAGTAAGGCATTCCCTGGGAAATATCCCTCCCTCTTCCACCCTCTAACTTCACCACCTCAACCAAGCTTCACAATCATCATAGCTGTGAACAGTATTAAACTGTTTGTTTAAAACATGTACTGTGTATATATCTATATAATATATAGTTTTGTCTGGTGAAATTTTTTTCCCTGAAACCTAACCCCCTCATTTACATTAATTCTTATGGGGAAATTGGATTCACTTAACATCTGTGACAAAGTTCCTCCTCTACGTTGGTGGGTCCTGCGTTTATTGGCAGATTTGCTTGCCTCAGAGATTCATCATGTGGGTCAGGAAAGAGCCCAGAGACTTTCCTCTTACAGTCCAGGTCAATTCCTCCTGTGTCTGATTAGGAGTTGGGAGGTTTGGGGGAAACTCGGGCCTACCCTCTACTCTGGGTTCCAGCCCAGGGCCCTGTGGACTGAAGCTATCTAGAGTGCCTCCTGGTACAGCTGCACAAAGGCTACAAATCCCTGGGCTACTTCCCCACGGCCTTCTCCCAATACCTTCTTTATCCTCACCACAGAACCTTTCTCCTGGTTTGATAATGCTTGTACTCCTGTCTTCCAGCAATATGTCTTCTCACTCTCACCTCCTAGTGCCTCTTGCTCCCAGCTCCTCATATGCACAGTAAAAACTGAGGTGAGGTCCTTTTTAACTCAGGTGCCCTGATTAGCCAGCCTGTCCTAACTGATTCTAGCAATTTCTTCTTAATTGGCTCCAGGTGTCCTAATTAGCCTGCTTGCCTTAGTTGGTTCCAGTAAGTTCCTGCTTGTTCTGAAACTGCCCTTGTTACCTTACCCAGGGAAAAGGGATCTACTTAATCTGGGACTAATATAACTGCCTTCTAACACGCTCCTGTAGCCATCTGGCCTGACCCTGTCACATATCGGTCTGCTTACAGTCTCATTTTTCAGTAACATAACTAAAACATTAAGCGAGGAGTTACTGTACTTACATCCTACTTTTAAAGTTACAAATTCAAAAACAAAACAGGTAAAATAAGTCTTTATCCTCTTTGTTTTAAAATATTAACTCTGCAATAACAGACCAGCAAGAAGGAAAGCAGATCTATAAATGATCCTTTCTCGTGGCATTGTATTAAACTAGTCGAATAGAGCAGATATAAGAGACTAGCTCTAGGAAATGGCATCTTTGATGATGTACAGAAAGATCTGTGGTTCTGTATAGCCTTTTGAGGCTGAAATGTTTTTTGCCCAAATCACATGACGTGACACATTGTGAACAAATTTCTTGTAACTTAGCAGTTCTCAGTTTTTTTGCCTACAGAGCTGGGCTGTCGGAAAGCGGTGGCGGCTGGCCGGGCGCTCAGCTCCTAAGGCAGCAGTGCCACCAGCAGTAGTGCAGAAATAAGGGTGGCAATAAACCATATATTATGCCAGCCTTACTTCTGTGTTGCTGCTGGCGGCAGTGTTGCCTTCAGAGCTGGGTGCCCTGCCTGCAGCTGCTACTCTCTGGCTGCCCAGTCAGTGCTTAATTTCAATACAAATTAAGCACTGGGGGGGGGACAGCAGAGTCTGGGATGATGGAGGGGTGGGGAGCCAGGGGTTTCTGTGAGGACCAGGGATGCCAAAATACAAGCACCCAGGGTGCCATTTCCCCTAAGGCTGGCCCTGGTGGCCAGTACCAGCTGTGTTAGAGGAAGGTGCAAGAAACCATGCAGGAGACTGTTACGGAATTGCCTGCCTGCAAGGAAAGTTTCTTTCTAACATCCCATAAATCAGAGCCTAATTTGTGCCCTATAGCATAAATGCCTTTCACTGATCCAGTGAAAACTAGATTAGATTTGATGTAGTTATCATGGTTTAAATGTAGTATTTCACACGTGCATACTGGATTATGCTAAATAAAAAAACTAAAACTCCATCAATGTGCCCTTGATGATGCATGTGCTTTAAAGGTGTGGAAATCTCTGTTGAATAGAGGATGTCTCAAGATTTATTGAATGTGGATGAGGGATCAATGAAGTGAAATATGGCACTTCAGGTCTGATGAGTAGATGGTTGTGACTGGGGTGGCATGTTTGTATAATATTTGGTGGTGCCCAGAATGGGTCCAAGTCCACCCCTCCACACCTGCATATTGGTGCACATAACAAAATTAATGGGGTGGGGCCAAGGGATTTGGAGTGTGGGAGGGGCTCAGGGCTGGGGCAGAGGGTGGGGTGCGGGGGACTGAGAGCTCTGGCTGGGCATGCAGGCTCTGGGGTGGAGTGGGGCTGGGGTGGGATGCAGGCAGGCTGCCCTGGGGTCAGAGAGGAGGACTCCACAGTTCCCGCCCCCCCGCCCACTCCCCCATGGTAACAGCGAGCTCTGGGAGAGGAGCCCCCTTTTCCCCTCCACCAGCACACTCACCTGGCACCGTCACTGGATGTGCTCCTAGGGGCCGGGCCCCTCTCAGGTCCAGGAAGCCCCTTCGCTTCCCCTGTGGTGGATGCCGGGGGAGGGAGGGCTGCCATCGTGTCTGCACCTCCTCTCTTCCTCCCTCTGCAGGTGGTGGCACAGGAGCCACCTCAGCCTGCCTCCAGCGCCGCTCCAACAAGGGAGCACAGCGTGGAGCAGCAGGGCAGACACCCATTGCCCAGGGCAGGCAGGAACATTCTGGGGGAGGCTCATGGGGGTGGCAGGTGGGGCCCGGGGATGCTCTGGGGGAGGTGCACTGGGCAGCAGGAGGGGCTGGGGGAGAGACCTGACTCTGAACATTGGTGAAGCCAGGTCCCTGGGCCCTGAATTTGCTGTAGCCCAGGCACACTGGGCCCATATAACTTGCCACCCCTGGTTGTGATCTTTGATCAGTTGAGGTGATTGTGGAATCAGGCAGGGCTCTGAAGTAAATTGTGTAGCAAATTGGTTGAGGTTTCAAAGCTGCCTGCCTTGTTCACTGCCCCAGTTCTATAGTACAGTGTGAATGAGTTTGGTGTGCATATCACACTTGCCTCATTCTCTGCACAGGTGTGCAGTAAAAGCATGAGGCATGGGACCACACATTCACCAATGAGGACAAAAGGAGTTATCAACTATCTGCCTTGTTCCCGAGCACCAGTGATTCTGCAAACCAAACAGGGCAGGGTTTCTTTGGGAAAAATAATACAGGATAGTGTGATTAAAAAGGTTATCATAATGCATACACACAAGGGGGCTGAGTTAAGGTTGCAGGGGCAACTCTGAGTGCTTTATTTGCCCCCCTAGCATTCTTTTAACGTAGTATTGTTGAATGGGATATTGTATATGAAAGTGTGTGTGTCAGTCGCAAGCTCTTTCCCATCACACATACAGGAATCGTTTCTGTGATGAGAAACCTAAGCCCTTGGAGAAATGCAAAACTGCCAGAAGAGACTCATCGATTCACAACAGCACTCCAAGCAACTGGAAGTGATGCAGCAACACTGTCGGGAAAGACCTTTCCGTAAGTTTTGGCGTGGGGGTATGGGATGATACACTGAACGGTAGCAATTCCTGCTCACATGCAGGAATCGGGGCTAGGAGGTGGGGATACTTCTTGCAAAGGGAGTACCTTTGTTGTTATGCAAGCAGCTTGTTTAAACCTATGGTCACATGGCACCTATACCCAAGGGCAAGAGACAGCCAAAGTTATGAGCAGGCTCAAGGCCATCTAAACAACCACATGAGAACTGGCAGCCAAGAGACATCATGTGTGGCTATTTAAGAGCCAAAACATTTGCTAGGTCTTAGATCCCTGCCAATATATCTTCTAGGTTTTTACTCCCTTTCCTCTATGCAATGAATAAGGATAATTCATTACTATAAACAGGGGATCACATCTGACTGTTTTTTCTGTGCAAGTGCAAGGCATTGGTGGACCTCGGCTCTTTCCATCTTCCATGTCTATATTTAGTCATGGAGGCCCTGATTCTCCACTGCCTTGCAGCCTGTGTAGTCATTTATACTTGTGCAAAAGGAACACCAGGTGGTACCAAATCTGCATTTTACATCCACTTTGCCCTGTGTAAGTGACCGTGCAAGATGCAAGCAAGTTGCGAACTAGGCCCAAAGACACGACTCTTTGTACATGACCATGAAAATCAGTTTCACAGATCAAAAGGTGAATTATGTATGAAGGGACCATGTCAACCTATTTAGGCTCCCTAGTGGATTTTCCTTTAATGGAAGGTGAATTCCTTGCTGCCTCTCTGGAGCATGCCTAATAAACACTGTATGTTAATATGGACATTACTGTGGACAGGGATCTTTGATAAGGAGTTGTTATGGACAACTCTGATAGCTGAACATTCCCTATATACAGATTCATTAAACTGTGACAATCACCAATCAAACAGCCCCCTACCTGTCTCTGTTTGCTGAGCAATTATAAACTTAGGTTGGCTAGTAGAAAAATCTTCCTACAAATGAGATGGCTCAGTAAGACTGTGGACTGATCTCCCAAGGGAAGGGAGCCCCATTGCTGGAGTTATTTCAAAGCTGGACAAATCAACAATGAAAGCATTATAGGGAACAATTCTGCCTTTATCAGGGGGATGGACCAGGTAAGCTAATGGGTCTTTCTCAATCTTTGATTTCTAGGTTGTGGACTCAGGTTATGTTAGATGGGAGGGAAACAGCAAAAATATCCCTGTGTGGCAGTTTGGCCACCCAGCATTCAAGTCTGCATTCGCTCAATGGCCTCATTTCATTAATGCCTGAGAACGCTGGGCCATGTCCCCAGTCTCCTTTCAGACATCATGGGTGTGTGCTTATGTTTACTCAGAGCTACCATGTATATAACTGGTGGGTAGGAAGAGAAGGGCTCATGTTAACTTCAACCCAATAAGAATACAGTGTCTCGAGGCTGTATAGAGAGAATCTCTTCCACTCCATTCAAACTGAACAGCAAGAGAATATATTTAACTAAAAAAATCCACAGTATCAAAACACAGCAAGTCACAGTAACATACTTTGTGAGATAAATAGGAATACAATTTTTTTCAAACTGTTTGGCACTCTATGCAATCAGTTTGGACTCTTTATATATAAAGAGTGCATATATATATATGAATTAAAATCAAGACTAACCATTGCATTGCAAACCTCTTAGCTTCCTGGGGGTTATAGGGAGGGGAAACCAGACATACACAGCCATTGCCTTTTGGGATGTAACACATGAGACAGCAGATTAAAAGAATATTTCCTGATGCTCCTTGAGCAGCATCCAACTTTTATTTGGTAGCAAAGAATTTTACCCTCTCCCATGTAGGGTTGCAGCACTTGTATAAATACTTGCTGAAGGCATTCACTTCGGGAGCTCTTGCTAACCTTTCAGGAGGCCCACTATAGGCCATGTTCTGCAGCTAGTTATATTAGTGTAATTCCAGAACAACTCCAGTGAAGTCAATGGACCAAATTCTTCTCTGAGTTGCAAGCATACTATTCCCAATCAACTGAGAATAGCATCCTTGTAGCTGAGAGAAGAATTTGGTTCAGTGAATTACCAGTGTAAATGAAAGCACAATTTGAATCTGTGTGGAGACCTTCCTAATAGTTATTTGTTTGTCTTTACTGTAGATTTCCCCCCCAACATTTTATTCTTTCATCCTGAAAAGGAAACAGGAAATATAGTTTTCCTTTGGCTTGTTCACTGATGCACAGGAATACCGATCAGTTAATCCTAGCTTAGCCCTAGCAATAAATACATATGATCAAGAGGAAAAGGTATGGGTCCTAGGTGTACCGTGGAGGTCATTAGAAATCATTTAAAACTGACTTGTGGGTACAATCTGATTTCACATCAGATCAGTTGCACATGAGGGGACATAACACATACTGTGGTCCTAATTTGGACAATGAATTGCAGATTACCTGGACATGTATAGGTGTCTGCTTGACTGTGAAGAAAAGTTGGATGTACAAGTTTACTGAAATATTGTCAATAATAGAAAGTACTGTTTTCTCCAGGATGGAATGTCTCACCTATTTGAGTCTTAAGGTTATGTCTTCTAGTGGCTGGGATCCTAAGTGTCTGTAAGCTCTTATTGCTGCTGTACATCCAACAGATGTGTTCTTTTGGCTCAAATGGGAAAAGACTTGTGTTTGTGGCACAGAAGGTCCTGACTTCTACCCTCACTGTCATTTGCTATGATATTCTGTATAACTACAATGGAGTGGCACTGTGTATTTTGATATGCATCTGCAATGCCCCAAATAAATATGGTGGAAATGGAGTGGGGGTAAAACCTAGCTTTTTTGACTGGTTTGTGGTTCTCCAGCTTACATACATGTGATCTTTGCAGTGCTTTAAAACAGAAGTTCTCCCAAAAGATCTTGCGTGCTTCATGCAGCGGAGAGAGATGAGCACAGGGACAATTTACATCAGCACCTAGAGGGCTTTTTAATCAGTTGTGCATCTCCTTTCACAAACTTAAGGCGCATGCATTTTTTTAAAGAAAGTCCAGGATGTAGCACGGACAGAGGGATCCTACACTTATAACCATTGATCTCATTTTCCTGTGTGCTCGAACAGTGCTTCTCAACCTTTTCAGGCAAATGGACTAATTTGCCAGATGTCCAGATCCACTGAGTTCTTATATTAGTGGCTGCCACCTCCCATTCAGATGTGAGAATACCTTGAGATGGCAATCTGGAACACCACTGTATCCATGTCTGGTCCAAGCATTCATTACTGAATGGGAGGTGGGCAACAGTGGCACTCTGATCCCTTGTAGACAGGACCATTGGGATAGGCAAAAAGAAACTAGAGTTACAAATACCAAGAAACCATTGCAATAAAGCTCCTTTGAAAGCCCTTGTTTTTATGTTAAGAAATATCAACAGGCAACATTTTGGTGCAGTCTCATGCCTTCAAGCAAATGGTGATGCAGAAGATACAAATGCTGTCCCCCTTGTAAAATTTTTATCACAAACACATTCATATTTATAAAGGGGAAAATGACATCTATATACCCTGGCGCTGTGCACATTAGAAATGTAGATCAGATAAACAGCTGGATTATACAGAGATCAACAGCAGACAAAGTCATAGGCTTTTGGAATTTTCTTCACTCAGACTATAGAATTAGGAAATATTTGGCAGAGTTTTGGTGGAAGCACTAAAAATGTGACTGAGGTTCCTGTTTCCTAGTTTTTCTCACAAGGAGCTGGGCATTTTGCAGGTAACCTGAGTAACACGGTGTGGCAGGAGTTAGTGCAATGAAGCATTTGTGTTTCTCCCACTGACAAGAAGGCAAATGATCAAACCCACATTGCCTGCTGGAACGTTGGGGGAGGCAGCCTTCCTCTGCTGCAGTTTTTTCAGAAGGAGGCATAAAAGCTCCCCACCCCCCAAAACAAACAAACAAACAAAAAAACACCCTCTCCACTCATGTGGAGGAAAAAAACCACCCTCCAACTGAGCACTTCTATAAGAGTTTTCCCTGTATGACTCTTTTCATTACAGGAATTGAATCTAGGATCAATATTTAGCTTTCATTTGTGAGTTGACACTAGCTTCCCTTCTGTAAGTATTTGAAATTCTCTCTGTTTATGAGCAATGTTGGAACTTTGATGAAAGCCTAATGCTTAGAAATTGTGGGGTCCAGTGGTCTTCTGCCCTAAGGGAGGATTTTGAGTGCTATCCACAAAGGGAGTGGTTTTCAGCTCTTTCCAATGAACTACATACGGTAGGGTTGGTTCTGCTAGGCTCTGTTCCTTGCTCACACTCTTAGGAAGCAGCGTTTCTCCTTGTTCTAATAATCCTATGCTGGAAGGGAAGGTTGTCACTGCTGGTCTCTCAGGGGGCACTGAAAGCCTTGCAAATATCAATTACAAACCAAAGAAGCCCAGTTCAGAAGGGAGTTGAAGGGATAGTGCTGTGATTATGAAGACCTTTGTTTATATGGCAGAACATGCAGCTTAGTCCCTACCTCAGCTTGAATAGGAAATTCACAATGCTGCAATTAGCTGGACAGGACAGGAAGGCTACTGGGGATCATTCAGATCCTGCTTCTAGATTTAAGGGAGAATTGTGCAGCTACTTTGTTAGGCTCATTCTTCTCAGTGTTTTTTTGTGGGGAGCGGGAGGGAGATGGGAATGACTAGAACCCTCCACTCTAAACATTGGGACATCTGGATCCAGACCCAAACTTCATGGCTGGCCCTGCCCCATATAGTGGCCCATACTAAAACCTCAGATCTCAACTTTGGGAAAGTTCAGCTCTGGAGGGTTAATGGTGCAATGGGAATTGGAGCTGTATAATTGAAAGCAGGATTTGGCCCTACCTAGTCAGTCTTCACAAGTGCTCGATGAGGTATTAGCCCCACTTTACAGCTGAGGGAGACAATGAGACAGAGAAGTGAAGCAATTGTTCCAAGGCCACATAATTAATCAGTGGCAGAACTCTGGGTGTCCTAACTCCTATCTTGGGTGCATTCTTTCAGGTTTTAGTGTCTCCAAAATAAGACCGACTCACTTTTTAGCCAGAGCAATTAGATAGGAATGAGGCGATTATTTATTTGAAAGGTGGTACTTTGAGGAAAATCCAATTCTGTGCTTGTTCTCTAGTCGCCACTGAGAATCAATAGCATCAACAATAAACGGCACCAGCTGGAATGATCTATCATTAGTTAAAACTGATTAAGCAAATCTAAGGTGCTAGGCAAAAAAAAATTGCCTTTTGTGTGTCACAAGCAGGGCTCAGCGTCGCCTCATCTTAAATAGTTCAGAACTTGCATGTAAATTATACATCCTGTAGCCTGCTTATGCAATGCATGATGCTGTCTATGCCAACATCACTAACGCAATAAAAGCAGCCAAGACACAGGCATAATTAAAAAGCTGCAGTCTCAGAAAATACAAGGCAGCCCCTCTGAGTTCAGCATTTCCATAGCAACTATCCCCTGATTAATCCCATTTTCCTGTCCTTGCTAGAATGCACAGATGGAAAACACCGAACGTTAGACAAAAAAGAGACCCGCAAAACCTCAGCAACGCAGACAAGCCGCTAAATCCTTTCTCACCTTTTGGTACGAAGAGACTTTCTGAGGTGTCCTGAACTCCAGCATGTCAGACCCAACAGCTGTGCCAGAGGCATCTGTTGGCTGGATCTAGAGTCTGGTACCTGGTGTCACAGGAGACATGTCTGTGGACAATTTAGTGTCCTGTGGCAGCACTGGTCTGTTTACAACACTGAGGTTTTCCATACTGATTTCCAAAGCAAGCATGCAAACATTCAGACTCCAAAGGTAAGAGCAGCATCTGGAGGGTTTGTACTATTGCCTCATCTCTGAGCTAGTCAAACTCTTGACAACCAGAGGGCTCTAAGTTACATCCCTCACCTCAGCTGAATCACTGACCCTTTGAATTGGGCCAACCACTAGTTGCAATGATGCTAGGTACCCAGACCAAGATCTATTCCCAGTGACCAGAGCACATGACAGTGGAGTTGTTCTTGGGTGCACCACAGACTCACTCTCTGACCGTGGTGAGGTCAAGGCCTCAGTTTTCCCAGCTATAAAAGGGGGATCATATTCTATAGCACAGTAGGTGAGGACTAAGGCCAAGTCGACACTTCACACCTATATCAGTATAACGGCATTGTTCAGGGGTGTGAAAAATCCACACTCCTGAGTGAAATAGTTACATTTCTCTCCCCTCTTCCCTCCCCCTCTCCATTTAGACAGTGCTATGTCAACAGGAGAGCTTCTCCTGCGGACATAGATACCACCTCTCGAGGAGGTGGATTAACTACCTCAGCATAGCAATGTCTTCGCTAAAGTATTACACTGGTGCAGCTGCAGCGCTGTATGTGAAGACAAGCCCTAAATCCACACTGCTACACTTGTCTTGCAGGATGTTTTGAAGCTTAATTCTTAAATATGTGTAGAGTTCTGTGAGACTGAAGAAGCTAAGAAGTGCAAAGTACTATTATAATATTGATCAGTGAATAACGAGCCACCATGCAGTAATGTATTCTAGTTGGTATAAATTACCAGAAAGACTTAAATTCTGAGGAGAATTCCTGTGGGTAATTCCTGTAGTAATCGTAATCCTGATGCTTTTATCACTTGGCATTAATGCAGGGGATTCACATGATACTTTGGTAACATTTCCAGTGTAATTCGCCAATGATTAACTGGGCCTTGATTTTTAAACATGCTGCTGTTGTGGAACTTTCTAAGGGGCAAAGGGAAGTAACCATTTCTCTGCCTCTGAGGCCAGGTCTACACTGCGACTTTAAATCGGTTTAATGGCCGATATACTGATTTAACGCTGTATCCGTTCACACGACGTCGTCATTAATATTGGTAATACGGCTCCTTAAATCGATTTCGGATCCCTCCCAAACGAGAGAAAGTAGCGCTAAATCATAGTGGATAAAACTCGGATTTGGTTCATGTGGACGGAATCGAGTTATTGGCCTCCGGGCGGCATCCCAGAGTGCAGCACTGACGCTCTGGACACAATCTGAACTCGGATGCAGCGGGCAGGTAAACAGGAAAAGCCGCGAACTTTTGAGATTACATTTCCTAGCTTGCCCAGCGTGGAGCTCTGATCGCACGGCTGGCGATTGCAGTTTGAAATCGAAAAGAGCTCCAGCAATAGACCGCTACGGGAGAGTACGTAGGTTGATCGCATGCTATGGGAGAACAAATCTGTTGTATCCAGCTCCGTTACAGAGAACACGAAATGCCATAAGCGTTGAAAAAAACTCCAGGATACACACGCGCTGCTGTGACAAGCGAACGGGAAGCAGGACTCAAATGGGACGCTCATGAAGGGAGGGAGGGGTACTGAGGAACTCGGAATTTCCCACGTCCACAGCAGTCTCTGAAAATTATTTTGCATATCTGGCTGCAGACTCCCAATGTCTGTAGTTCAAAAAACAGTTCTGCGTGTTCATGGGAACGCTCCTCAGTTTATTTCCCCCACACCACGTGAAAAAAAAAAAGGAAGATTGCTGCTAGCTAGGCGTTTGCTCAATGCAACTCCGGCGAAAAAGGCGCCAAAGGGTTGTCTGCTGCCTTCCAAAGGGAGGGGTTGAGGCTTTAACCCAGCACGACCCGGGGCCAAGTGTTTTTGCCCATTCAGGCACTGTGCTCCTCACACGGAAGTGGGGATACTATGGCGATAGCTTGAGGAGAACAGATACCCCAGTGCACGCCTCCTGAAATCTGATGAGTAGCTTTGGACCATGGACCAAAACAAATCGATTTCGGATCCCACTGTGGACGCGCTAAACCGATTTTATTAGATCTGTTTTGTAATATCGGTTTAAGCTAATTCGAAATAATCGTGCAGTGTAGACGTACCCTGAGTATTGCATAATGACGATAGCAGTTTTCTTTGTTAATCACTCCTAGCAGCGTGTTAAGGATAAGCAAAAACTGGCACCTATCACTCAAACAAACCCACTTTGCTGCTGTCTGTGTGATTGAAAAAACAAAATAAAACCTCTCCAGGGTTTGTGTTTTGTTTTTTAAATCTACCTTCCTCCAAAATTTTAAGAGCAAAACTTTCCTTTCTGCTCCACTCTGCAGAGCTCTTCTCTACAGTGTAGAGCTGAGAGGCAAATTCTAGCCATGCACAACAGCCACATTTTAATAAAGGATATTTATTTATCTTTAATAAAGGATATAAAATGCTAGGTGTTTAGCTTAGCAGTGTGGTCCAATGCATAGGGCATCAGGCCAAGGCCCTGGGCTTGCTGTATAATCTTGGTCAGTCATTTGACTTCCCCGTGCCTCAGTATCTCATTGGTAAATTGGAGATGATGCCTACACTCATTAGGTGTTCTGAGATCTACAGGCAAATAGTGTTATTGTTAGCATTCAGCCAGCCCACATGAAGGGCTAGCTCAAGCAGCTCTGTTATGGCAAGAAAAGCTAATCTGATTGATCTTCTGCCAGTGCAGTGCTGTTTGATCTTATCCTGAGTGATCTGTCCCCAGTACTACTCCTTTTTCTGAATTTGTGCTGGTTTTGCCTGAAGAACCAGACGAAACAGGCTTGTCCACCCTCCCAAATTAATCAAATGCTGCGTCCCGCTTCCCCATGTGATGTAGACACATTTTCAGCTGAACATTTAACATTTTCACAAGTAAACCCTGCATTTGTGTGAGCATGTTGGCTGGTTAGAGATCTTCCTAGCTTGGTACTTACACATCAGGTAAAGTCTGCGTGTGCCTAAAATATATCAGCCCAGCAAAAATTGGGCCTAATAAATATATAACTACATAAAATCCATTGTTTGTATTAAGGATTTGTTTCCTGGTAGATAGTCTCCTTGCAATCTCCATGTGTGATATCAAGGCAGTTGAGATCAGCTAAAGTACTTGAGCTAACAGCCCCCAGGTTTAAATGGAAGAGACTTAGAAAATTTCAGTGAAGGTTCCTGGACTCTTGAACTCACTCTCCTTCCTTTCCATGCCTGACAGATCCTCAACCTATGGCCCATCAGGGTAGTTTGTGGACTGAAATGCTGATCTATTTTCCCATGCCTGGTCTCTGAGTACGTCTACACTGTGTTTTAAAGCCCACTGCAGAAAGTCTCAGAGCCCAGATCTAGGCGAGGTATTGCACAAGGCACTCCTGAGGCCTCATCTGGAATACTGTGTGTAATCCTGGTCTCCCATGTTTAAGAAAGATGAATTCAGACTGGAACAAGCACAGAGAAAGGCTCCTAGGATGATCAGAGGAATGGAGAACCTGCCTTATAAGAGAAGACTTAAGGAGCTTGGCTTGTTTAGCCTAACAAAACAAAGGCTGAGGAGAGATATAATTGCTTTCTATAAATACACCAGAGGGATAAATACTAGGGAGAGAAAGCAGTTATTTAAGTTAAGGGCCAATGTTGGTACAAGAACAAACAGATATAAACTGGCTATCAATAAATTTAGGCTTGAAATTAAGCAAAGGTTACTAACCATCAAAGGAGTGAAATGCTGAAACAGCCTTCCAAGGGGAGCACTGGGGACAACGAAACCTAACTTGTTTCAAGAGTGGGCTTCATATGTTTAGAGAAGGGGCGGTATGAGGAGGTTACCTACAATGGCATATGGCCCATCTGTGAATGCTAGCAACAAATATCTCCAGTGGCTGGAAATGGGACACTAGGTGGGGAGGGCTCTGAGTTACTAGAGAGAATTCTTTCCCAGGTGACTGGTTGGTGGGTCAAACTGATTGCTATATTTGGAGTTGTGAAGGAATCAGGGAGGGGGGTCACCTTCCTCTGCAGCGTGGGTCACTTGCTGGTTTGAATGAGAGTAAATGGGGCATGCTCTGTAACTTGAAGTCTTTAAATCAAGATTTGAGGACTTCCGTGACTCAGCCAGAGGTTATGAGCCTATTACAGGAGTGGATGGGTAGAGGTTCTGTGGACTGTGATGTGTAGGTCAGACTAGATGATCATAATGCTTCCTTCTGGCCTTAAAGTCTATGACTTGGGCTTATGCTGTGGCACTAAGAACAGCAGTATAGACATTGCAGCTCAGGCTGGGAGCGAAATGGGCTTCAGATCTTAAGCTCCAGCCTGAGCCCGAATGTCTACACAGCTGTTTTTAGTGCTGTAGCGTGAACATGAGTGTGTAGACCCAGGCTCTGAGACTGGCTGCTGTGGGTTTTAGAATGCAGTCTAGACCTACCCTGAGAAAGTGGACTGAAGGAGAGTTAGATCAGCTCGGTGGAACAGGAAGGTTTTGATATAGATGATGGGTAAGCCTGAATTATTTTGATTGGTACTAAAAAAATAATAATCTGTCTCCATCTTCTGTTGAAGTCAGTGGGAGCAGGACCTTAAATCAGGGGCAGGCAACCTATGGCACGGGTGTCAAAGGCGGCACACAAGCTGATTTTCAGTGGCACTCACATTGCCCTGGTCCTGGCCACCGGACTGGGGGCTCTGCATTTTATTTAATTTTAAATAAAGCCTCTTAAACATTTTAAAAACCTTATTTACTTTACATACAACAATAGTTTAGTTATATACTCTAGACTTATAGAAAGAGACCTTCTAAAAACGTTAAAATGTATTACTGGCACGCAAAACCCTAAGTTAGAGTGAATAAATGAAGACTTGGCACACCACTTCTGAAAGGCTGCCGACCCCTGCCTTAAATTATGCCTGATCCATGACTGTGGGAGAAGTTATTTTTTCTGAGTAGAGAGAAGTGCAGAGAGTAGACGGGTGTCTCCCTTTCTGACAGCTTTCTGACGGATGCACTGAGGAGCTGTCTTAGTTATTTCTGAAATCCAGAAAAAGATGAATGAAATGCACTGGTGAAACCCTGACAGGAGCAGGAGGATGTGAGGGTGATGTAGGGGGAGGAAGGAAATCCTGGCTTCTTAGAAGAAAAATGAACACAGCCTTCAATGAAGACAAGCTGCCCAGTTACAGCTGGGAGAAGAACATTTGAGATTAGAGACAGTCTGAGCTACCTGCTTTGTAGTGACAATAGTGTTGAAATTAGGTTACTGTCCCTCCCATGCTACCTGTGGTAGTTATTTACATACAGGTCTACAAAATGCAGGCCTCATCTCAGTCTGGAGAGAGGGGCTGAGCTGTGGTGTATCTAACAATGTAACTCTTATTTCTTGGTTTTCTGAGCACTACCACTTTAAATCTGAAAGGACTTGGCTCTCTGCAGAGCCAGGCAGCCATTTTTGTGTTCAGTCCAGTGCAGACTTTTATAGAGGAGGCCCACATCTGTCACTAGTGCTCCATCATAGAGACTTTACTTTTGTTCTTTGTTCTCTATAAATGAGAATAAAGGTCATTCTAAGTGAACAGATCCGTTGGCTCTGAAAAATGACAGCATGATCCAAAATCAAATAGGGAATGGGAGATCTGGATAGAAAGCTACGTGGAGGTGGGATTTTATGCCCTAGCCCCTCTCCCACTGGTTCTCTTACCTCTGAAACAAAGAGGGATGTGTATGAGAGAGAGAGAGTTACTGAGCAGTCTTGCACTTGGACATGTCTCTGTTTTGATGCATCTCGATTAAGGCTATGGGAATTTTTAACTAGTTTGGTGAAAGGATAGTTCCCAAAGGGTGGCAATGGCAGTATAATTTTGTTCCTGAATTGCTCCTCTCATCATCTTCTCATGGATGGAAAGTGACTGGCAAACATGGTTCTGTCCATTGTTCGCAATGCCCTAAGGGGCTGATATTCCGAAGTGCTGAGCACCCACAGCCCCTCTGAACATCAGGCCATCAGTCTTCACATGAATTTCATTCCGGTGTGCTGGATGGAGGGGCCTGGAGACTTAAGCCCTTTCTTTATGCTGCATCTATTTGAAGGTTAGCCAGTGGCAGTGCTTCACAATATCAGTATGGCTCAACCCTGACCTGGAGGGACCACCACTCTAGGCTTGAAAGGGTAGTTAATTTTCCGTGCCCCGGTACATCCTTGGCCTTGTGGCTAAGACTGCTAACATGGTGTCCAGTTAGTGCCATCTGTTGCAGTGGTCTTTGAAATATGGGCACTTGTCCACTGGGAAGAGGACCGAGACCACTATAGCATGCAACATGGGCAACAAAACACACATGGTAAGTATATTAACTTCCACATTATGGTGCTATTTATCCACAAGTCTCTTTCATGGGCATTTTAGTCTCAGTAAATAGCAGTTTAAACCATTAGCATTAGACAGCACAAAACCTCACCCCACCCACCCCCCACACAAAGCACACGTCACACCACAGCGTCCCAGTTCTTTCTAAGAACCAGTTTGTTGCTGGCTCGTGGCAGGTCCAGTCTTTTCTCTTCTTTCAGCAGGTAGAAGCAGGTAGGGCATATTCACAGCCTGGGTCACCAGTAAAGTATGATTTAGAGCAGCCACAAGCAAAACGTCAGAGCATCTGCAACGATAGAGGTTCAGTGAGCATCATAAACACACACAGTAGGAGAGACTGAGCTGAGCCCCTGTTATCACAAAACAGTCAAGAAAGGACTCTCAGGAAACAAGGTACCACTCAGCTTTGGCTTTTACATATTGGACATATATCTATAAATATATCCTTCATCTTGATGTTCATCTTGATCCTTTAATGGTGAACTACAAGAAGGGCAATTGTCTCCAGCTTCTTCACACCCAGCGGCTGGAGAAAGCAGCATCCCCACTCTTCTCACTGCCGGTCGAAGTGCCCATCTTCCACAGTAGCATCTCATTCAACCAATGTTTTCCTCCCTCTTCGGGATTGGCCGCCCATCACGACGTGCTGGCTGTGCCAGTCCTAACCCACGTCATGTTTGCCTCATTGCTGGTTCTAACAGGGATCAGTGAAGGTCTCCATCTGCTGCTCTGCACCTCCGCTCCGCTGAACAGACGCACAGATTGGTTTAAAAAACAAGAGAAAAGAAAAGTGAAAATGGAAAGGTCCTTCTGCCCACAGCTGCCAAACACAACCTCTCGCCACGTTCCTTGGAACACCCTTGTCCCAGCCATTACAGCTGCTGTGGAATCCCCTGTTCCTTGTAGCCTGTGGGGGTGGGTGGGAAGGGAACATGATTAAAATGTGGGTTTGTGGTTCGCAGCCTTGGTGAGCTGCAAACAAGCAATCAGCAATGGGTCACGTTTAACAGGACCCACCCCACTGGTCAGCTGAGAAGGGGGAGAGAGAGAATTTTCTCTGTCACTTCTTTCCCCCGTGCAAGGGGGGGAGTTGGTTTTGAGGTCATCATTGTTGACTTAGCCCATTTTGGGGCAGATTAGTCATTGCCCTTTCTGATGTGCAGTTCTGACAGGAAATTGGGCCTGGGTTATAGCTTTTGCAGCCACATGTGCATTGGGGCAGGCTGACAGGCATGGTTTGCAGGACGCAGAGCTGGCCCATTCAGAGTGCCTCTTAGGGCATTGTGAAAAGTACACTGGGGAGCAATGGCTGCAGCTCCCTCCCTTTGGGCTGGCCTCAGAGTGCTAGGGGGCAGACAGGGTGAGGAGAACTGGCAATGCCCCCATCCTTGTAGAACTGATAAATGAAATTGTTTTTAATTGTTCACTTTATTAACGTAACTTCTGTTCACCATTCACTACACTTGCCATATTGTAATTCAAACCCCATTTTAAAACACTCACTCCATCTTGTAAAAGCTTCCTCCAACCTTCATTTTTGCAAACCCTGCTGTAATCTTATTAGTTAGTTTAGATGTGTGAATGAGGCATGTATGGATGATAAAATCAACCTCCAGCCCCAGCCTGTCCTGATAAGGTGAAATTCAACTACCAACGGCTGAAGACCTAGACAACAGTGAAACAAAGTAAAAAGCATCCACCCTAAAAAGAAAAGGACAAAAGAACAACAGAAGGAAGATCAAAGCCAGGTTCAAGGCTGAAAGTCACGCCTGCAATTGACGGGTGATCAATCCAAACCCAAAGGCAGCGTGACACAGCAAGACCTATAGACTTTGAATCCAAACTAAAAGCCTGTAAAAAAGAAGGGTGAGATAAGAGACTTTGGGTAACATTCTGCTGCCAACATGGAGCCAGCCACCTGCTGATTAATTTAACAACAGCAGAATGAAGCAACTCCCATGAACTAACATAGGGGAAAATCCCTATAAAGCTGGACTCTGAAGACTGAGGACTTTGAGTCTATGGTTCTGCTGCCAGCCTCCAGGAGCATCAGGTGCACCTGACCCGGACTCGGCTCCACTCTTGTGTACAGGGTACCTGGCCAGTATTCTGTCACAAGCAACTTTAGGCTGGTAACTATAATATCTATCCAGAACTTGTATGAATGATTGTGTGAATGGATATATAGGAATAAGTAGCTAAACAACGTTGTTTGCTGTTATCTTTTATTTTATTATGGTATTTACAATAAATGTGACAAATGTCTTGTCCCCTTTAATAAAATCCTGCTAGTTTTTTATTGGTATAACATCCTGCTCTGCCAGGCTCCCCTTTGGGATGGGTTTTATTATCTTTCAGATCTCCCCTTAAAACTCATCTCTGATGTGATGCCCACAAACACTTGACAGCAAACTGGGCAAGTGGAGTGCTGGGACTGCAGCTTATTTTTCTGACTGTAACCATCTCACTGTTCCCCCGTCTGTTTCTTGTATCCACCTCTTGCCTCATCATAAATGTAGAGCGTATGCTTTTGGGGGGAGGGGCTGTCTTTTGTTAGCTGTGTGTACAGCACCTAGCGCAGCGGGGTCCTGATGGGGGCCTGTAGGAGCTAGCACAGCACAGTAATAACAGGGTGTCTATGCTGCCCTGGCCTTTCCCATGTGCCATTGCACTCAGGGAGTGCAAATGTTAACATTCTGGCTGCCTGCTGCATGCCCCGCCCCTCACAACATGCCCTTGTAACAGCAGCCACACTGGCCTACAGGGTCCCCGTGTATCTAACACAGATTTCCTAATGGCAGTCTCAGCCCTTCTGGTTCACAGGGGGCTCCCAAACATTTTCCCCAGGGCAGTGCATGTGGGTTCATGTTGCCATGAGCCTTGCTTTGAAACTGGGGATCAAACCCATCCTATAGCCCCCAGCAAAGCTTAACCAAAATAGCCCCATTTTGACTGATTTCCACCCAAAGCCATAAATTCGCCCAGGTCTTGGTTGAAATTTGGCTCCAAGCAGCTTACTGAATGGTCTGTGAATCTCCGGAAGGGAAGCCGAGGGCCTCCATCAAAAATGAAAACAGGTCTTTCCCCTTTTTTCACAATAAAGGACTTCCACAGCGCTAGTTTTAACCCAGCAATTCTTTTGGCAGGTTTTCCCTGTGGTGACAAGCATCACCCTAGGTCTGGCTGTCCTACTCAGTCTGGAGGCATGTGCACTGGGTGTCATAGGGCACACAACTTCCTGGAGGCAATATTTCTTCTGGCGGCTGACTGGCTTTTCTGGTCCTCCCCACTGCCGGCTCTCTGTCTAACTGCACCTGCTGTTAGTAACTGTAGTGTGTGCAGCGGCAGGTCTGCCTTGAGAGATCCTGGGGAGATTGCAGAAGTGCATATAGGGCAGGGGTAGTAATGGATGAGCCTATGGGGACAAAATTCAGTGGTGTTCTGTGCTCCGCACACCTCGTCCTGGAAATGTGAACTTTTCTGCTTACCGTATTGGATGCATGTATATTATTTTTCAGGAGGAGAACAGAGTTAGGGGGAATGAAAACATTCCCCTATTACTCCCAAGGCATTTCAGTAGCTGCAATTTTCAGACACTGCTGGCTGGCTTAATAACTTCTGTGATACTTTCATCTGAGATGCTAAAGGAAAGCTTGCATGTTCTTTTATTTAAACTTGTATGAATCTAGTGCTCACTAGAGCCTGCTAACAAGAACCAGACAGGAGCTGTGCAAACTCCCTTAGACAGCTGCTCTTCCAGGCTTAGCTGAAATACCCCTGGCTTTTTCCAGGCATGGCCCTCTCTCATAGAGCTACCCAGAAGTCCCAGATTGTAGGGTGCTCTGGTGATAGGGACAAACATCCACTAGAGGTTAAGATGAGGTGTAAGTTATGGGCTAATAGGCCAGAACTGGAACACAAATCTCAGGCCCCCCCCGCAGCGAGCTCATCCCTTCATGCTCCCTTCCTCGACATCCATGTTTCTGTGGTCTTGCTGAACTAGCACATCTGAATCTCATGCATTCTAATCAGGGCACAGCTGTGCTGATGGGTTTGTAAAAGTGCAAGGAGTTGCAGTGAAGAAATCAATTGCACTGCGTGGCTTCTAGATTCTAATATAAGACAGAGGAGCAGGAAAGGCTTCTCTCATTATGTCCCTGGCCTTGCCCACCCTAATCCGATACAGGTAACCAGTCACTGTTTGCTTATGTCATCATCAAGGAAGCAACGGACTAGTGGCTTTTCCCTGTGGTCTATAGAAATGCAGGAGTCCAACCAGGGGACTTCAGTACCCAGCTTTAGACACTCCAAGAGCTGGGACCCAATCCCCTATTCTTCCCTGCTTCTCGTCTTCTCTTCCATCTTTCTCCTGGGAACACAAGAACTGCCTTCCCAGATGGTGCTGTGGGTTCCTGTGTCTCATTCCTCTGGGAACACAGAATTTGCCTTCCTGGATGATGCCATTGACACGTGCTCATGAACTTGGACCTTTGTAGCTGTTTTTCCACACCTGGTGGTTGAGCTGGGGGTCTATTTGGGGCACAGCTGCAGGTAGAACTCCATTCCCTGTGACTACTCTCCAGATGGCTATGGTCAGGGCAGAGGGGCAGGAAAACCTCTCTCCACCTGTTTGTCATGATGGCACGTGACCATGATGGCATTAGTTCTTTTAACTTTATCCAGGTGGTCACAAAGTCTTTACCAGAATTACCACCTGACTTTTCCCAATAGAGCCAATGGTTATTATAATGGCATCAATGTGGAGCTCATCTATTTAGGAAAATAATTGTCCTTATCTCTGTCGTCAGTAGCAATGGAAATGTATAAAATGAAATAATTAAAAATGCAGTTTCCTTCTCCCCCCTGTGTGGACAGTGAAACTAGACTGGTCAATATCACTTCTTGAATCTCAAGCAATTTTCAAATGCCCAACATTGCAGGGGAATATTTAAATCCTGAAACAGCTTTCCACTCTTTCATTTTCTTTACATCGTTGTTTGTAAAACCCTTTGAATACAAATGCTGAATGAAAACTCTGGAAAGTGTCCCAGTCTGTATCTTTGAGGGACTTTTAAAACAAGTAATAGCCAGAGATAGAGATTTAAAAAAACTAAACCCAAGATAGGAACATCCCTGCACATCAGAAAAATTCAGATCCAGGTGCAAATCTTGGGGCCTGAGGTAAAAAAGGGGTGCAAAGAAAAGAGATTAGCACTCTTACTCAGGGCCAGAGTTTTTGCCGCCCCAAGCAGCAGTAAGAAAAGAAGAAAAAAAAATGCCGCGATCCTAATCCGCAGTTCTACCGCTGCCACTTCAGTCTTTGGCGGCAATTTGGCGGCTGGTCCTTCGCTTCAAGAGGGAGTGAGGGACCCACCGTGAATTGCCGCCGAATACCCAGACATGCCGCCCCAAGCAGCTGCTGGGCTGGTACCTGGAGCCAGCCCTGCTCTTACTATTTCTATGTCAATTTTCAGTTTTGTTCTACATGTTATAGAACATTCTGCTTTTCCAAACAGCACTTTCAAAGTAAATAAGGAAGGTTTCCTCTGCATTTCTTAACTAGAACATGGGAATTAGGTTTGAAGGCAAGATTAAATGACAAAAAATCCTAAAAATGAAGGGCCTCTCTATGCACAGAAATTGCACTGATTTAATTTAAAGCGGTTTAAAAACTAATTTAGTTAGACTAGTACAAACTCCTGTGTGGATACTCTTGATTATATCAGTTTAGCTCACACTTCTAAATTTACAGGTGCAAGGTAAACCAATATAAGGCCTGGTCTACCCTTAAAAGCTTTAATAGTATAATTATTTGCTTACAGGTGTGATTTTTTTTTAAGGAAGTAGTTATACCGGTAAAAACCCAGATTTGCATTCTGGAGACTATAGTGGTATAGCTATGTTGCCATAGCCCAGTAGTGTACATACAGCCAGGGTTTTTTCTATCAGTGCAGGAACACCACTTCTCTGAATGCAGTGAGCTAGGTTAATAAAACCTCTCTTCTTTTTTTCACACCCCTGCCTGACATAGCTATGCCAATATACAAATTTTCAGCATTGACCTAGTGTGGATGCAGTTATACCTATATAAAGGTGCCGTTTATTGATATAGCTCAGGGGTCGGCAACCTTTGGCACATGGTTTGCCAGAGTAAGCCCCCAGCGGGCTGGGCTGGTTTGTTTACCTGCTGCATCCACAGGTTCAGCTGATCGTGGCTCCCACTGGCTGCAGTCCGCTGCTCCTGGCCAATGGGGGCCGCGGGAAGCGGTGCGGGCCGAGGGACATGCTGGCCACAGCTTCCTGCAGCCCCCATTGGCCATGAGTGGTGAACCACAGCCAATGGGAGCTGCAGTCGGCCGAACCTGCGGACGTAGCAGGTAAACAAACCAGCCTGGCCCGCCAGGGGGCTTACCCTGGTGAGCCGCGTGCCAAAGGTTGCTGACCCCTGATATAGCTATTCCCCTTCCCATAAAGAACTAGCAATCCTATTATAAAGCACCTTTATACCAATATATCGGCATCCACACTAGGAAGATTGTACCCCTTCACCATACCAGTATAGTTAAAGTGCTACAAGTTTCTAGTGTCAAGAGCTTTTAGGATTAAATTGAGTCACACACAAAATTGCACCAGTTTAACTAAATCAGTTTAATACTACACCTTTAAGTAAACGGAGACAGCTTTGTGTATAGACTGGGCCTATGAAAACATACACAGGGACAAACTCTCTCTTGGCTGTGCCTGTAGAGATCTCCTACTCAGGTGACTGGGAGCTGTCTGCACACACGTGCAAGGTCAGATTTTGGCTGAAAATGAGTAAAATGTGCTGAACTGAATCCAAAGGTCTCTAACTGGGGCAAACATTCATTGACTTCAGTGGAAATTTGCTGGAGTAGGTAAAACAGGATTTTAGCCACTGGAAGTTAAGAGAAGAATTAGAAGAAAAACTTACCTTGTGAAACTTTGAAGACGAACAAACGGAGACAAAGGAAGCATAAAAGAAAGAGAGAAGGGAAAAATATAACAATACAGGTAACATCCGAAGCATATAAAGAACTAGAAAAGAATAAGTAAATTGAGGCTACGTAGTAAACAGAGAACAGCTCCACTACAATTAAACATTCACACACAGGCTTTCTTTATTAATATCCTTCAATTTCAAGAAGCTGATTTCATTTTGTGACGGGGAAATCCCTACTTGCTTTTACGTAACTGGACCTAGGCCAATAACAAACTTTGACACTTCATGATCAAAATGATTATCTGACAAAACCTACATTAGCAATGTAGCCATTTCATGTGTGTTGGAGAAGGGGAACTGTTGAGATTGGGGTATTTAGGAAGCAGGACATTATCGCAGAGGAAGAGGTGTATCCTATTTGTTAGAGTAGGGGACTGGAAAACAAAACTCCTGGGTTCTTTGCTAGTTTTGCTACTGATTTGATTTGTGCCCATGGATAAGTCACAGCAGCCACTCTGTGTCTCAGTTTCCCTGTTTATGAAATGGGGATAATGCTTACTGTTCCCTCAAGTGTTGCAATGGTTGGTTATAATTAATGTTTGTAAAATGCTTTCCGATTTTTATCCTATTACAAAGTAGATCAGTATTGGGTCTGAAAGAGCAGAAAAAGCTACTTTTACATACTTTTCTCTGGCAGAGGTGAAGTGCAGCTTTAGGGGTTTAAAAAAAGGTAAATAGAGGTAAGCAATCACTGTCTCCTCAAAATGTCTTTCATCCCAGGAAGGCTTTCTCAGTCAGATAAGTGATTCTGGCTTTGTTTTGATTGTGTGTTTTAGCAACACTTGGCAGCTGCAGCATGAAGAAAAGAACGCTGGATATGCCTTTCTAAAGTCTCCTACAATCTAAAAGTACAGTAGGCATGTTATTATTCTGTGCTGCTAGCAGGTTCTGAGCACTGCAGTTAGCAAACGAGTGACAAGTGGATGGCATGATTACAGGTCATTTCTTATTACTAGCTGGTAATGAAGACTTGACAGCCAGCATCATAACACCTATAAACCTGAGATGTGACTGTGAGAGTCTGCTGTAGCCCATGAAAACCAAGTGTTCCTTCAAACCAGAGTAATTATGCCTGCAGTGATTTGTGGGCACAGACACACACATTGTAAGTAGAAAACAAGAGGCTGAGCTAGGGACTCTTTAAAAACCATACTCAACATTTTGTCTATATCAGCTGGCTTATTTAAAGGGGAAAAGGTGTGAATTGACTCTTTAGCTCTGACATAATTTAAGTGGCTTTTATGGGCAGAGTCTCTGGTACATCAGAGAGCAGGATATTATTTTTAATGTGAATTCAGTGCTGTTGAGAGGCGCTAGATTGACAACGCTGTGGGCCAAAGGCTCAGACAGGTAAAGCACCATCAGCAGGAGGGCAACCTTCTCCAGAAAATGCTTCATCTGTGATCTGAACAGGCAACTCTGGCAGTTCTTGGGGAGCTTATTATCCAGGATCTGTCATTTTCTGTTGAGACTACTTACGTGGAGAGCCTTACTGCTGCAGACAACTTGTCCACTAGACTTGGGCTGAGACCTAACCCCAGCTCATTTCACATACAATGACGGTCAGATGGTAAACAGTCTCAAGTAGGATTCAACCTAGAGGTGAAAGGCTCCCCCCACAGACCATTACCAGTCTCCTGAGCCAGGCGGTCCCTTACTTCTTCTATCCTCACTACCTAGATATTGTATTGATTATTTTGTAGATTGCTTTCAACAGTTAGTGTAATTTTTTTACAATGAGACACTGCTAAAGCAAATGGGTGAGCTTCTAAAAAGGGCAATTTTGTTCAAACTATCTGACACTCATTTGGCTAACATTTGGGATGGTGGGAACATACCCCAAGGACTGATTTATGTGGGAGTGGAGGGGGAACTTGCACAAAAACATCTGTCTGATTGGTCAGGTAACTAAAAATGAGCATCCTTTCACTGTAGATCTTTGCAGCCTCCACACGGATGCAATCAAAGATTCACAGAGACTTTAGTCTCTAAACACTGCTCAGCAGCTAGCAGCTGGGGAGCGGTTGGGTGGTGATCAGAAAGTCAGGAAGCTTTAGAGCACAAGGGGGCTGCCGAAGGAGAGTTAGCAGTTATTCTCTGGGATTAGAGATTAGGGAGGCCAAGGGGGAGAGGAAGTCCTGGGATCCTTGCCTAAATGCAAGAGGCTGGCAAATGGCCACAGGTGACACAGAAGAGGCATTGGAGAGGAGCTGGCTCTGGTGGGAAGCCCTGACAAAAGGGCAGGAACTGGACTTCCATGGCAAGGGATGTGTCTAGTTGAGAGGGATGTATAGTCAAGCCCAAGGAGGGAGGAAGTGGGTTTTTGTTTATACTTCTATGTTGGGACTTTGTTAGGGGATTCTGGGAGGGGGGGCGCCTGAGAGTCCCGCCCCTGAAACAAGGTTGACTTTAGAGAAGTTGAGGGGGAGAAGGCCTGAGAAAGGCTGGGTAGAAAGAAGCCCCGGGAAACAGCAACAAGGATTAGGATGGAGCAGCCCTTGGCTGCTGGTTATAGGGTCCCTAGACTGATGCCTGGTGCAGAGGGAGGGCCTAGGTTCCCCAACCAGCAGAGAAGGTGGTGTGAAACTCCTGAGAAAGGGATAAGGACCAACAAAGAGCTCTGTGAGGGTGTAATGACCAAAAGGTCTGCAGTTGGGGCCAAAGACCTTTGGGTGAAGATGTTTGGATCTTTTATTTGCTGGACATTCTGTTACCCTTGAAGGTGTGAACTAAATTGTGCCCTGGCCAGAGGGCTGAATTACAGGAAGAGAGATCATGGCAGTGCCAGAGTGATTGGCAGCAGGGAGCATTAGATCAGGAGAGAGCTACTCTGCCACATCTGGCCACAAGGAGGCACTCTGGTGACGAGTCCCCCAGCTCTACTGCCAGCGAGCTCTTTTTGCTTTCAGGCCCCAAATGAAACAGGAGGCGGTTTCAAAAGCCATATATGGTTGGTTAGAGATGATACCTGTTTGGTAGCTAATGAGGCCAGCTTGCAATTCCCATATAGAATGTTAGCATCTTCCAGGCTCTTACAGCAAGAGACTTTGCAAAGTTACCTTAACCTAAGCTTCTCTAGGAGTTTACAAACAGGATTTATAGTTTCACCCACATCCTCAGGGTTCTTGAGGAATCTTTGCAGGTATCTAAAATGAGATGCTGGTGTCTCTTCTCTAAGTACAAAACTCTCATATGAGAAAGGCAGCTGCTCTTCTGGCTCCTTCCCAGGGTCAGCTGTAAGCATAAACTGCCTAATCCGTCCCTCGACTGAGACTGGGACTGCTGTGGTCAATAACTCACCAGACCACTTCCTAGTAATTGAGTTTAGTAGAGCTGTAGTGGGGTCCAGAGCTGGAATTTGAGAGTCACTGATCAGGTACATTGGCTATACGGTGGCTCAGAAGTAGATCTGGGTGAATAACTGATTTTTCAGTTCATTGGCCATTCAGAAACATTGGCACAAAAAATGTGGTTAGAGTTAAACCAAATCTAAAAATTTCAAAGAGTTTTGATGAGTCCCAAAAGTCTATTTTGGGTTGAACGCAACGTGGTGTTTGATTCAAAATGTTTTGTTTCTGGGCATCTTTAAAGGGGGAAATTCACAAAATGGCCAGAGGAGGTAGGGCTGTCACTGCCCTCCTTATAATGTTTTGCGCAGTGGTGTGGTTAGGACACTCAAATAGGATATGCGAGATCCAAGTTGGAATCCCCTCTCTGGTGCAGCTCTCCCTGGGCAGGTGAGTACCCTAATCAGCAGCCTATAGGCTAATCTGTGATGTGCCTTCCTCAATCTCTCCTGTTGAACCTATCCTGCTTGGTCTAAAATATAGGAGCAGAATTTGGGCCAGAGAGAGAATGACTCTATAGTCTGAGCACTCACCGATGACAGGGGGTGGGAAGAAGAGCCAGATTGAAGTCCCTGTCCTCACTCCAATCAGGGCCAGCTCCAGCGTTTTTGCCACCCCACGTGGCAGGCAAACAAACAAACAATTTTTTTTTAAAAAAAGCCGTGATTGGCGGCACTTCAGCAGCAGCTCTGCTGCCACTGCTTCATTCTTCAGTGGCAATTTGGCAGCAGGTCCTTCCCTCAGAGAGGGACCGAGGAACCTGCAGCTGAATTGCCGCCGAAGACCTGGACATGCCACCCCTTTCTGTTGTCCGCTCCAAGCACCTGCTTGCTGCACTGGTATCTGGAGCCAGCCCTGACTCCAATGAATATTTATACAGAGTGGAACAGCTACAATGGGAGAGATTGAGAAGGCCCCACCTTAGAATAGTCTATAGGCAGGGGATTCGGGTGCTCCCCTAGGATGGGGAGAGCTGTGTTTCAGTCCTTGCTCTGAACCTGGGTTTCCCACATCATGGGTGATGGCTTAAACCACCTGGCTACAAGCTGGGCACTACCTCCTCTTCCAGCCATTTTGTAAGCGTAGCCTGGAAAAAAATGTATGGCCAGAACTATTTGGCAAATTAATGTCGAACGTGTGAAATGGGGGTGGGTCAGCCAAAGCTGCGGTTTTTTGACCAATAAACTATTTGTTCTGAAAAAATGTGCCCAGCTCTACTCAGGCCCAGAGCAGCAGGAAGAGTCACAGTTCAGGATACAACCACAACTACAAAGCTACCAATAGGTGGCCGAAGCCTTTTTCAGCACACAGTGCCCCACACCTGCATCTAGCCAATAAGACTGGCACTAGTCCCTCACTAAATACACACAAAAACCAAAAGCAAAATGGTGGCCCAAAACAAGGACCTAGGACTCTTCTTCTGTCTGGCCCCTTTTTTCATTGCTGGCCCCTTTACCCTTAGATATGATGCGCTTTCTGATGCCTTTGCCCCCTCCCCCCAAAACCCACCATGATCCATATAATGGCACATCTATAGGTCCTTATGCCCGCTCAGTGGGGGGAGGGCCATTCTTGTGAGATGATGCCAAGTCAGAAGCTAACCCAAGCTCCAGCTGCCAGATTGTCACTAGTTGTTATCACGTATGTTTCCTTGGAGAATAAAATGTGCTTTTGACATCTCTCACCCACCCTCTGCAGAACAAACAGAGCAGTACTCGCTAAATCCTGCTGTTATGTTCCGGCACCTCTTGGCCTGAACTTAATCACCTGCCTCCTTCTGCTTGGCAGATGTGTGTTGCTCTTGGAGATGGTTTCTGCCAGCTTTCAAATTCATCAGAGGGAACTACACTGGCAACAGGAGACACTTGTGACAGATACTTCCCAGCTGCACCTTCCTTCCTAGCAACAAGGCTAGAAAATTACTCATAGCCTCTGCAGACCCAGCCTCTCTGCCTGCTGCCCAGATGATTGGCATTGCATTATTCACTCACCAATGGGACTCGGGGCTCATCTTCACTACGGGGTTATAACTCTATAGATGCAGTGGTGCAGCTATACCATAATCGCCCCACAGTGCAGATGCGTCTTACAGCAATGGAAGGGGTTTTTCCATCACTATTGGAACTCCACCTCCCTGAACAGCAGTAACTAGGTTGACAGAGGCATTCTTCCATTGACCGAGCTGTATCTACCCCAGGGGTTAGGCTGGTATAGCTACAATAAATGAGAGAGGGATAGCTGGGCCTTGCCTAGATCCTAGAATATGGGAAAATGTGCTTTTTTGATGAAGTTGGTTCAAATGAGCTAGTTTAACTTGATAGAAAACTCCACTTAGCACCAGTATTAGACATAGTTTAACACCTTTAGCTTGATTTTTAGCAGGTCAGGTTATAGCCTAGGTTGAAGCTAAGGAGACAATACAAGGTTAGCAAACTGGATGTTCTAATTTGTTTTCTTTGGGCTTTGGTTACCCTACAAACTTTGGTCAACACAAGTGAAATCAGCATGCAGCTGCCAAAGTTTGTATATCACTTGGGCACATGCATAATTTGCTTCTTGCGTCGGCACAGTGCCAACTCACCAGGAGTGCTTGCGTCAAGGCAAAGTGCAGTGCATCACTGGTAGGTAACCCAGTCTGCCATGCACTACCATCTGGTGCAATACCTTTTGGGAAGTTTTCACAGTAGAAATGACTCAGCCACGGATCTCTGGGAGGTAGAGGTCAAGTTCCCAGCATTCAACTTCCTTCAACCCATAATGCCATACATATCCCATCATTTTTGTGCCTTTTTAAAAAAAATCCTGCAAACCCATCCAGCAGTTTTTGGAGTCCACCATCTTGGATGGAGCCTGTAGAGCTCTGCACTATTCTCATGAACACTGCAAGTACAGGATGCATGATTCTCCTGTATTTGCAGCCCTACAGTAAGTACACAGCAACAGAGGACATGATTTCTTCTAGGGACATAGCAAAAAACAATAAAAGGTTGTTGGTGGCATTAATGGAGCAGCTGCTGATGGTGGAACACCACTTCTGGGCCTGAGAAATGAACACTGACTGGGGGGAATGCACTATAATGCAGGTTTGGGACGACGAGCAATGGCTGCAGAACTTTCAGACGTGAAAGGCCACTTTTCTAGATCTGGGCCAAGCTTGCCCTAGCCCTCCAGAGCAGGGACACTACAATGAGAGCTGCCCTGATGTTGAAGAAGCAAGCGGCCATTGAACTCCAGAATCTTGCAGTGTTGGATTGCTGCCAATCAGTGAGAAATCATTTTCATTTTGAAGCTGGAAAATCCACCGTGGTGGCCATCATCATGATTAATGTAGGACCATTAATCATATCCAACTATGCAGGACCATGAGTTTCATCAATGAGCAGGACATAATGGATGGATTTTCTGCAATGGGGTTCCTGAACTGTTGCGGGACAGTAGATGGCACCAGGCACATACCTCTATTTTGGCACCAGGCACATACCTCTATTTTGGCACCAGCCCACCTGGCCACAGAGTTCATCAACAGAAAGGGCTACTTTTCTATGGTTATGCAAGAATTGGTGGATCACCAGAGATGCTTCTCCTCAAGCAATGTGGGCTGGAAAGGTGCGTGATGCTCACATCTTTAAGAAAACTGGACTGTTCAGAAAGCTCCAACCATGGTCATTCTTTCCTGACCAGTGGATTACCACTGACAATATTGAAATGCCTATAGTGATTCTGGGGAACCCACCCTGCCCCTGGCTCATGAAGGTGTACAAAAGCCACTTGACAGCACAAAGGAAAGATTCAACTCGCCGCTCAGCAAGTGCACAATGACAGTTGAATGTGCTTTTGGTAGCCTGCAGTGTTTATTCACTTAGACAGGAGCTCATTAAGAACGACAGCCCAATGGTTATAGCGTTCTGTTGTGTCTTGCGTAATATCTATGAGGCAAAGAGGGACAAGCTGCCGCCAGGGTGGAGGATGAGCAGCTGCCTGTGGCCCTTTGAGCAGCCAGGGGCCATTATAAGAACCCAACGGGGAGCTATGCAGTTGAGGGAGGCTTTGAAAGAGCATTTTAACAGTCAGCCACAGTAGTGTTCTCTGCTGGCATGTTCTCTGGGCCTTTGGGTGCTGCTAAGATTTGCTGTGCATTTATAAAGAGGACTCAGTGTTTTCATGATGCTTTGAATTACATGGTACTTGCTGTACATTCACAAGTATTGTTCTCTTTGAGCGTTGCTGTGTATTCTGCAGTATGCACTGTCAATGAATAAAGATAATTTTATTCTCCAGAAATGGGGCTGGAGATGAGGTGTTTGCGATGCAGTAAGGTACTTAGGTCTGGGACAGAGGGTTGGGGTCTAGGGGGGTGAGGGCATCAGCTGGGAGTGCAGGCTCTGGGGTGGGGCTGGGGATGAGGGGTTTGAGGTACAGGCTGCCCCGGGGCTGTGGTGGGGAGAGAGGACTCCTCCCAGCCCTCTCCCGCCGCAGCAGCCCGGTGCGGGGAGAGAGGCGCCTCTCCCCAGCCAGGGCAGCTCCAGGGCTTGGGCTGAGGGAGAGGTGCTTCTCCCCAGCCAGGGCAGCTCCAGGGCTTGGGCTGGGGGAGAGGTGCCTCTCCCTCCTGCATGCCTGCAAGTCCCTTGATAGCCTGCTGCGCGGCCATGTAACTGCACAGCTTAGAGGGAATGTAGCCACCCAGGAATCCTCAGTAGTCTGCTGGGTGGGGTCTCCGCCAAGTCTGACATGCTGCTTGTTGTAAAAGCAGTAGATCTATGGGGCACTATCAGATCTATTGTTGACCTTCCTGGCCTTGTGGTATGCCTAGCCAAGTTCTTTTGCTTGCACACAGCACTGCTGCTGATCCCTGTCATACCCCTTTTCCTGCATCCCCTGTTCATAGATATCCATGTTCCTACCTGGTCCGTAGCTGTGCTTGCACAGCCTCTTCTCCTCACAGACCCAGGAGATCCAATACCTCCTGCCTGCTCCTGGCAAGAGCAAGTTTAGCACATGGAGCCAGCACGATCGGTTGGGGAGTTGCACACAAGGGTGAACTACTTGGTGTGCTTACAAAGGTGGACGATGTAGAAAAAGCATTTCAAAAACATGCAGAGGACTTTAAAGGGGGATGCTTCCAGTCTCTGTTCCCCTAGGCAGCAGAGGTTACAATGGTCACCAGAGTGATCAGTGCTGCAGGGCATGGGGCATTATGGAAGAGCTGCTGGAAGACTATTCAGGTTGGCACAGGTCATACAGTGTCTGTACTTGCACCGCACTGACCTCAGTAGCCTGACCATGGCTCCATGCTGTTCAGGGAGGTGGTTTGACTGTGTCGCTGTAAAGTGACACTTAGATCGGCCGGAGACAGGTTTCAGGGTAGACGCATGCACTTATGTCGACCTAACTTTGTAGTGTAGACCAGGCCTGTTAGAGATGCATTTGTCTCTTTCTTCCCTAAGACTGAGGTCTTTCTTGGCCCTGGTCTACACTACAAGTTTAGGTCAAGTTTAGCAGCGTTAGATCTATTTAACCCTGCACCTGTCCACATGAGGAAGCCATTCTTGTCAGCTTTAAAGGGCTCTTAAAATCGATTTCTGTACTCCTCCCCGATGAGAGGATTCGCGCTGAAATCGACCCTGCTGGGTCGAATTTGGGGTCGTGTGGATGCAATTCGACAGTATTGGCCTCCAGGAGCTATCCCAGAGTGCTCCATTGTGACTGCTCTGGACAGCACTCTCAATCCAGATGCACTGGCGAGGTAGACATGAAAAGCCCCACGAACTTTTGAATTTCATTTCCTGTTTGGCCAGTGTGGTGACCATAGAGTCCCAGAACACCAACGAGCTCCAGCATGGACCGAACGGGAGGTACTGCATCTGATCACTGTATGGGGAGATGAATCCGTGCTATCCAAACTCCATTCCAAAAGACAAAATGCCAGAATATTTGAAAAAATCTCCAAAGGCATGAAGGATAGAGGTTATAACAGGGACCCTCAGCAGTGCTGTGTGAAACGTAAGGAGCTCAGGCAAGCCTACCAAAGAACCGGAGAGGCAAATGGCCGCTCCGGATCAAAGCCCCAGACATGCTGCTTCTATGATTAGCTGCATGCTATTCTAGGCAGTTCCCCTACAACTACCCCTCCCCTGTACTTCCCTCCCGGTCTACCTTATCAGTTATCGCCCCATTTGTGTGACGAATTAATAAAGAATGCATGAATTTGAAACAACAATGACTTTATTGCCTCTGCAAGTGGAGATCAAAGTGGGGAGGGGAGGGCCATTGGCTACAGGGAAGTAGAGTGAACCAAGGGAGCAGGTTTTCATCAAGGAGAAACAAACAGAACTTTCACACCGTAGCCTGGCCAGTCATGAAACTGGTTTTCAAATCTTCTCTGATGTGCAGCGTGCCCTGCTGTGCTCTTCTAACCACCCTAGTGTCTGGCAGAGCGTAGTCATCAGCCAGTTGATTTGCCTCAACCTCCCACCCTGCCATAAACGTCTCCCCCTTACTCTCACAGATATTGTGGAGCACACAGCAAGCAGTAATAATGATGGGAATATTGGTTTTGCTGAGGACTAACTGAGTCAGCAAACTGCACCAGCAAGCTTTTAAATGTCCAAAGGCACATTCTACCACCATTCTGCACTTTCTCAGCCTGTCCAGGCTTCATGAGCCATGGGAGCAAGGGGTAGGCTAGGGTAGGTGCGACCGCACGGTGCTGCTGACTGGGAGAGCAGCCTGAGGCAGAAGCCTCCTGCTGGCATGATATTCCAGGCAGGACTGAATCTCCATTAGACGAAACTTAAAGAAGAGAATGACCTGGAGTCATTCTCATTTTTGACCAGGTGCCCCCAACTGACCTTACCAAAGCCAGCCAGGAGTACCCACAGGACGATGACAGCTGGCGGTCGTATTGCACCATCTGCAAGGCAAGGCAAGGGGATGCTGCTGTGTAACATGGCAGTACCGCGTCTGCAGCAGCACCCAGGAGACATACGGTGACAGTGAACTGAGTGGGCTCCGTGCTTGCTGTGGTATGTCGTCTGCATGGGTAACCCAGGAAAAAAGGCAAGAAATGATTTTTTGACGTTGCTTTCATGGAGGGAGGAAGGGAGGGATGGGGGCCTGATGACATGTACCCAGAACCACCTGCAACAATGTTTTTGCCCCATCAGGCATTGGGAGCTCAACCCAGAATTCCAGTGTGCAGCGGAGACTGAGGGAACTGTGGGATAGCTACCACAGTGCAATGCTTTGAAAGTCTACACTAGCCTTGGTACTGTGGACACACTCCGCCAACTTAATGCACTTAGTGGGGACACACACAATCGACTATATCAAATTCATTTCTAAAAAATCGACTTCTATTAAATTGACCTAATTTCGCAGTGTAGACATACTCTTGGTGTTTCAAGGTTTCGAAAGGGGACTTTTACATTGGAGAAAACTTTAAGATGCATTGATAATCCCATTTGCCTACAAATTGAATGAGATCCTAAGAAACCTTTGGATAAATGGGATTTATGAGGAAGTGGGGAGCCAGCCACTCAGAGAGTGAGGAGATTAAGGGCATCTGAGGCTTTGTCTACACTATGAGCACAGTTGAGCCATGCAGAGTACAACCCTGTGATGGGTATGTACTCCTCCACATGGCTCAGCAGTGCCTTCACTGCCACTACCCATGCTACTGCAGCTACACTGCTGTTTATACTCATGCCAGCTTCATGACAGCTAATTTTATGTGTACACAAGCAGGAGACTCAGACCCGTAGTGTATAGTGTAGATGTAGTCTAAAAGTACAACCCCAGAGAGTCTAACTAAATTTGGGTTCACCTCAGTTAGCTGGAGTATGGTTAAACGGCAGGATGCCGTGGGACTGCTGAGGGCAAGAGTGTTTATTCAAATACTGATTGATGCAACATTAGGAAATGGGGCCCTGTAAAGCAGGGGTTGGGCTGAACCAGAAGGGGGCAGTATTCTGAGCCAGCACTTCTTTGGTGCCCCATTGATTTCTACAGCTTTCATTCTAAAATGGAAATGCACATTCCTGGTCTTAATGGTTGTGAGGGGAAAAAATCTTTCCAGTGTGAATCAACACCATGCTGTTCACTTGAGTCTGCAGAGAGACTATGGAACAATCACTTGGGGAAGTGGTGGCTACTCCTGTTGAGTGCAACACTGTTCACGCTGAAGCATAACAATGCCAATTGAAAGATGAACTTTGTTAAGCATCTAACAGAAACATTCAGCTACTTCTGGGGCTGGGAGCACAGCTTGATATCATGGGAATAAATCAGGCAAATGCCACCAGTAGCCTCCCCATAGTGCTGGGGCAGATCCTCTCTTTATGTCTCTTTTCCCTCTGTTTCAGTGTGAATGTCCCCATTTAATGAAAGCTGCCTGGTACTGTTCCCACTTTCCTCATTTCCAGGGCTGGGTCCCAGGATGCTAGCTGAGCCCTAACAATGTGGGGGTGGAGACAATGATTGCACTGTACTTACTAGCAAGAATGACCATGTCCATCCCCCAGAATATACTCATGATCCAGCCAACCATCACAATAGCCGTCAGAATCTGAATCAACGCCGCGGCGATGTTCAGCCAGAAGACGCAGCACATGTGCCTGTCGGGAAGGTCAGTCCGGGCTCCGCATAGCACAGTGAAGGCAGACACGAATGTCCCTGTGGAAACAGCAACAATAAAGACTCAGTGGAGAGCCTGACATAGAAACAGCAGGAGCCGGGATGTTAGGGCCTCCCCAAAAAACAGCGAAGCTCCTTCCAGACCCCCACATCAAACTCTTGTTTTAGATCAGGTGTTCACAGCATCCCTCTTTTTATTGCTGCCGCTATAGAAATGCTAAAAGCATAAAACTGTTCACAAAATGCATCACAGTATTTGCCCAGACATCTCAAGAGGTGCTGATTCCTTCCGAGAAACAAAAGCTCGATCAAACTGAGGCTGGACCTTGATTTTAGAGATCAGCCAGCTCTCTAGAGGACACAGTCCAGTTGCTGGGCATACCCTGGGCTTGGGGCATCCAGAGTACAGCCTGCACTGGATTGTCAAGAAACCGGCCGCCACAGCCCTCTTCATCTGATTGGTGTTTGGCAAGGCAGGCAGCCTCCTCTCACTGTGCCCTGGCCTCACTTCCCCAGAATCTGTCCCAGAAAAACTATATACAGCATCACCTCAAGGCTGCATTTAGTGGCCAGACAACATAGTGATGAGTGCCACAGAGGTGCATGGAATAATCATCCTTTAATAATAACTTAGCAATAACCAAGTGCCACTAAATTTAAAACTCCAACCTCTCTTTTATGGCAGTATTGGACATTGTAGGGACACATTGCTGCATGTTTTAATAAGCAAGTCTACCTCTCTATTTAGGGCTTGTTGGGCTGAGATCTCCTCACCCCTCAACACACAGACTAGCAAAGTTATGAATTTAAGCTTCCAGGCTTGTCTTTTGCACGTGTCTTTTGAACATGTCATGCAGGATGAGGATGAGGACTGAGAGGTCAGATGTAGAGTGATCACTTTGTGATAAGTGTTCCCCCATAGGTGATAGGGTGTTTTTGTCTTTTATCATTTTCCTGTGTGAGTTCATTTGAGAGTGTAGTGACAGTCTCGTTTCACCCTGAGAATTGCTATTGGAGCATTAAGAGCATTGGATGCGGTACACTAGATGACCTCCTGAGGTCCCTTCCAACCCTGATATTCTATGATTCTATGATAGACATGTGTAGGACTCATGGCTCTTGAAAGCTGTGTTGTGGGAGGTGTTGATCATTGTAGCAGTGGAGAGCTGTCTGCAGGTTTTACATCTATTGTTCTAGCAGGGTCTGGTGCTGCTTTGAGTTGGTGGGTCCTGGTCTGTGGGGAGCTTGCTTTTGATGCTAAACTTGGAGAGGGTGGTGGGTTGTTTGAAGGCCAGAATAAGAGATTTGGGAAAGATTTCTTTCTGATGGGATCCCCATAAAGTATGGGTTGCAGTTGTTTGATGATACCCCATATGGGTTCCACTGTGGGGTGGCAGATGACAGCTAGGGGTGTGCAGTCAGAGAAGGTTGTATTTCTGTATTGATGCAGGTTCTCTCGGGGTATTGGGTTGGCCCATTCACCATGCAGCTTTGTGCTTTCCTGGGTTGGCATCACAGCCCTTGTTTGAAACCAGCCAAATTTATGAAACTTGCAAACTCTTAAAATTGCTTAATAATGCAATACAGATGTAGAGTTTCATGGACTTATGGAAGTTAGAGCTGGAAAAGACCCACTAGGTCATATCATCCATCTCTCTGCTAATACAAAGGGGTTCCCTACAATACATTTTCTAGTGTTTTGTCTAATGTTAAATGTCTGCAAGAATGAAGCTTCCACAACTTCCTATAGGAGACTAGTCTACAATCTGACTGATCCCACTGTTAGGAAGGTTTTTATTGACTTTTCCATATTGAATGAGACCATCGGTGGATCAAGTCCAGTATCCTGCTTCTGTTGGTAGCCAATCCCAATTGCTTCAGAGAAAGACTAACCTCCCCTATAATTTGCCTGACTAATTATGCAACATTCTTGACAGATGTGAAAAAATACCTTCCTGACCCCATAGGTAATGAGTTGCTGGCCTGAAGACTCAACTACTCATCCTAGTGTGTATATCAACACATGCTGTCATGATGGAATTGTCTACCAGGGCCGGCTCCAGGCACCAGCATTCCAAGCTGGTGCTTGGGGCGGCAATCTGAAAGGAGCGGCAACCCCTGTTGTTTTGCCCCCAAGCAGCGCGCCGAATTGCTGCCACGGAGGGCGCGGGCAGTCCGTGTGCCCTTAGGGTGGCAGACGTGTTTCAGTGGCAGCTTCTATGTTTAGCTGTCCGCGGCGGCTTCAGCTAAACATAGAAGCTGCTGCTGAATTGCCACCGCCGCGGAAACGCGCCTGCCGTCCTAAGGGCACAGGGACTGCCCCTACTGTCCACGGCAGCAATTCGGTGCGCTGCTTGGAACGGCAAGAACTGTAGAGCCGGCCCTGTTGTCTACAGTGCTTTCTTGAATCCAAATGTTGTTGTGTACTGTATCTCACACAAGACACACCTCAAAATACCAACAACAGAAAGACAAAGAGTAAAGAATAGACAAGCGGTGACAGAAATGACTCCCTCCTAAACCTATTTCTTTGATGAATGTTTGGCCATAAAGGGTGCAGTTAGACACCCATGGCTGGTCTGTGCCAGCTGACTCTGGCTCCTGAGGCTCGGGCTAAGGGGCTGTTTAATTGTGGTCTCAGGCTGCAGGGACCCTCCCACCTCACAGAATGCTAGAACCCGGGGTTCCAGCAGGAGTCTGAATCTCTATACCGCAATTAAATAGCCCCTTAGCTCCACAAGCCCGAGTCAGCTGGCACAAGCCAGCCACGGGTTTTAAATTGCAGTGTAGACATGCCCAAAGAGTCCTGTATAAACCTGTCCAGTTATCTCTATGCTCTGTCTATGCAGTATGGCTCCAATCCCGCAAAGCACAGAAGCATGTGAGCAACTTTACACATATGAGAGTGGCTACATGCACCAATGCTTTGTTTGGCTGTGGGCTCTGCTCCAGAAAAGGGAGTAGGTCTCCCGCTAAAGAGAGCGCCAGGTCTTCTGGGATGATGTTCTCCAATGCTCCACTGACGGAGATGGACTGATGATCTCATCCATTTCTGATGTCTTTGATTCTGTGAGCTGTGGGGAGATGGGGCAAAGGAGAGCGGACTGCCAGACAACTAAAAACCCGATGAAGGCTGAAGGAGAGATGTTACAGCCTATTTTTAATGTCAAAAACTTTGGCAAGCTCCAACTCCAGTTGCCTTCAAATGCTTCCTGAGCTCGTAAAGCCCCCACTTCTCTTCTTGCTGCTGCCTTGAACTTATTTCATACTCCCACCTCATTTCCTTTGCAGCAGCTTGAAGATGGGAGCAGAGAAGCAGTTAAGAGGCAACATAGAGAAATGGAGTAGGTGGGAACTGCTGAAGCAGTGGGAGGCAGCCCCGCATTGAAACATTGTGGGGAGGGGAGATGGGAGTTCTTCCCCCATGTGAGAAATCCCCTCAGGGTTTTAGCCTCCTACTGCTCAGGCTCCGATATCCAGGGTTTTACATTTGGAGTTGCTGAAGCCTGAAGTTCCATCTGTGTAGTTAACCCCTTCATTGCTGCCACTACGACAAAATGCACTTTCAGTGCCAGGTACACAGGCTGGGAAAACTGTTGTCAGCCCAGGACACCCAAAGCCTCATCTCAGTTTCCTGGTAAACAGAAACTGTGCCTATGCTGTTCTTTGGAAACAGTACTTCCTCTATTAGCCATAACAACGAGGAGTCCTTGTGGCACCTTAGAGACTAACAATTGTATTTGGGCATAAGCTTTTGTGGGCTAGAACCCACTTCATTCTAGCCCGTGAAGGCTTATGCCCAAACAAATTTGTTAGTCTCTGAGGTGCCACAAGGACTCCTCGTTGTTTTTGCTGATACAGACTAACACGGCTACCACTCTAAAATCTATTAGCTATGTGTTCTCTTCCTGGGGGGCAGTATGACATGTACCTGGCAGAGAGGGATCTGAGGAGGAGTCTAGCAGAGAAGTGGGGAGGACAGGCAAATCTTCCAGGTCTTCCCAGAGTTTAAAGGTGGGGAGATGTAGTTGTGAATATATATTACCCACTGTTCAGCTTGTGCTGTGTGTTCCTGTCTAGAGGCTGCTCCACCGCTGCCACCAGCTTTTGGGATCCCAAGGTGAGTCCTCACTGGCAACCCACAATGGGACAAAGAGACGTGTGCAAACGTACATGCACTCAAATGTCAGATGTACATGCACGTATCAGCTACATTGCCTCTATGCATATCAGCTACACTGTTTTTGCCAGTTAGATCTATATCTAATGTGCACATGCTTTGCACATTCAGATCAGATGTTTGCATGCATGTTGGTGCCCATGCAATTGCCTATGACTGCTACTGATTATCTGGACTTGTTTTATTCATCTTGAGGGCTTTTTGCCAGAGGCTGGAGGTCAGGCAGGGAGTGTAATTACAGTAGTATGCCAAGAAAGCTGAATTAATGTGAGAGGAGTCTGAGGCAGAGGACAGGGAGATGAAAAGGTAGGAATCTAGCTATGATTTTTTAAAAAATCTCCATGGTGGAAAGGCCTTTTAAAAGCCCTTTGAGAGGCAGCTGAGTTGCTGCAACCCTGCACCCCCCGAATGAACTGTCATTTTACAGTCACCTTTCTCTTTACCGATGGGGAAAAAATGCAGTTTACAGCTAGGAACCTGAAGAAGAGCTCTGTGTAAGCTCGAAAGCCTGTCTCTCTCACCAACAGAAGTTGGTCCACTAAAAGATATTACCTCACCCACCTTGTCTCTCTAACTAGCAGAGGATGGGGAGGGGGATCCTCCTTTGGGAGGCAAGGACAAGTAACATGAACCACTCTGGTGCCACCTGACTGTGTGTAATCGGTGAGGTGGGATAAGGCAGATTGTTTTCTGGCACAGATGCCTGAGCCAATGGTTGGTTGGCTGGGTGGGAAAGAGGATAGGGGTTAATTATTTTAATCCCTCTGGGTATTGCAACAGCTTCACCCTTGCTTGTTATCATAGGCAACCTGCTCTGACACAGTTGCTTTGCTATCAGTCTGGAGGAAATAGCCTGATGTCTCCCTCTGTACTTTCCCTACTGTTCCCTGTACCGTATGTTTAGAAAGACAAGAAATGGAGTTGGAATATTCCCCAAACCTTGTAAAGCTGGATTAGGAGACCCTGAGATCAGACTTGGATCAGGGATAGCTTAGAGGATGGATGGATGTCAGTATGCTAAGTCTACATTTAAAATAACCCTCCATCCTCTCTCCCCCACCTGATTCTTCAAGCTTACAAAATAGTTTGTAAATGAAAAATAATTCTCAATACTCGGGGTTCTATTGTACAGTCCCTGCCAATGATGTTTTTATTCAACACTTCATACTGGCAGAATGCTGTCCTGCATTAGCTAATTAATCTTCCCAAACACCCCGGTACCGTACAGAAGCATGTTTGTTCCCATTCACAAGATGGGGCAGCACACAGAGAAGTTTGACTTGCCCACGCCTAGAGAGAGAATTTGTTTATAAACTAGTATACAGAGATTCATAGATCGTACAGCCAGAAGGGGCCATTGTGATCATCTAGTCTGACCTCCTGGATGACAAGATGATAGCTGGAGCCACACCCCCTCCAGCTTCCCTTCCTGCTCCTCCCCTTCCCCCAGCTTCCCCTCTCATGCCTCCCCCCTCTGGCAGTGTCCTCTTTTTGGGAACCTGAAATATGGTAACGCTAGACTTCCCAGTGATACTCAATCTGCAACTACAAACTCCAGTGAGAAGTCTAATAGAGTTGAGTGAATAGTTGGGTGGGGAAATCACCAGTGAATATTTATTTTAATTCTGAAGCAAATTAACTTGACCATGCCTGGGACCTTTGAGTGTTTGCATTTCCTTGAACATGTAAGCTTCCTTAGGGTAAATACCCACCAAGTGTGATTCACAAACTCAGATACTGGCTCAAATGAGAATTTCAGGTTGTGTATTTGATTGTAAAATTTGCAACTTGCACTGTGCTGGTTAGTTAAGTTGGTCATGTGATTTTTTTTCTGTTCCCTGATTGGAGGACTGATGTAACTAACCAACATGACATAGGTGCCGACTTCTCCTCTTCCTGATGGGTGCTCAACCCCCCGCCTCCCCTGCCCCTGCCCCTGCACCATCCTCACCCTGCCCACATTCCACCCCTTCTCCAAAGTCCCCACTCTTCCCACCCCCATTCCACCCTCTTCCCCCAAGTCCCCACCCCAGCCCTGCCTCTTCTTCACCTGCTCCCCTGAGCGTGCCGCATCCCCACTCTTCCCCCTCCCCCAAGAAAAGTCATAAGCACCGCCTAACAGCTGTTAGGCGGCAGGGTGGTGGGAAGCACTGGGAGGGAGGGTGAGGAGCGGAGATGCGGTGCACTGTTGGGGGAGAAGGAGGCAGAGAGGGGGTAGCTTGGCTACCAGTGGGTGTGGAGTACCCACTATTTTTTCCCCGTGGGCACCCATGGAGTCGGCACTATGTAACACGATGTAAGATGCTAAAATTACAATTGAATATACATTGATGTTCCTGAAAACCCTGCAATCTTAACCTAATGTAAACAGATGGACTTCTTTGAATATCTGCAGTATTTCCTTGTACTTCCCTATAGGTAATATAAGAAATACCTTCAAAATGGCAAATACTGAGGTTAATCTAAATACAAATACATATGTGGAGCATGATCCTGGTTCCTTTTCTTGCACTGAGTATTATTTTCATTGACATTTAGCTCCTGGAAAGCTATGGCATGAATCTAACCTGCGCTAGCCTGCCATGCAGTAACTGCCCATGTGGACCCTGCTAACATGCACTAGCAGTTCCTATGGTGCACGTTGATCTAGTCCCATTTCAAAGCACTATATATCAATGCACCCTAAGGAACTTTTAGTGCACATCAGCAGGGCCCACATGCACACTTAGTACAGCAGGCTAGTGCAGGGGTTTACACCCCAGCTTGCCACATATTGAGTGTTCACTTAGACAAGTCTTTACTCCAATAGTAGTTTCATGGAGGGCTGCCCAAAGGTGGGGGGACAAAAGGGCATTTTGCCCCCCCCAGCCCCTGTGAGAGGGCCCCCCAAACCATACGGGTTTGAGACTGACATGCAGGGGTCACAGTGCCATTAACTGAAATTTGGCCTGACAGCTCCTCTGTCATGATGGAGAGGCAGCTGGGCCAAACTTGAGTTCTGCAACCCTACATGCCAGGTTGCAATGCTCAGAGTGGAGAGCTAGGCCCAGTCCTGCAGGACAGGAGCCACCATGGGGGGATGAGTGCGGGGCGGGCTTGCTCTCCAACTTCCTTCCCTCGCTTCCCCTCAGGGGTAATTTTTTTTGAAGGGTGGGGGGGGGGGGCTCCATTTTAGATTTTGCTCTGGACTCCCACAAACCTTTGTGCGACTCTCATGGTTCTTTTACACCTCACGGGCAGTTCCATTGAAGTCGATGGGACTACTGTAGGATTAAAGTATTGCTCAATGTGTCTAAGGGCAGATCTACACTACAAATATACAAATTTATGCTGCTGTACTGTGTCAGGTGAAGATATTCTGTCGGCTTAATAACTCCCCTCTCCTCCACTCTCCTGCCAACATAGCACTGTCTACACGGGGGCAGGGGTTTAGGTTGGTATAACTATGTCCCTCAGGGGTGTGGATTTTTCACACTCTGAGTGACTAGTTATACTGAAGTATGTAGTGTAGATCAAGCCGAAGGGTAACAGAACTGAGCCCTCAGTTGCCTAAGGGGATTGCCAAATCAAGGGCCCTACTGTACCAAGAAAAATTTGCATTAGGCAATACAACACAGACTGTGAATATTCGCAACAAGTTTCTCAGGAAAGAACTAAGCATCCAAGAATTATCTGCTTCAAATATTTTGTAATAATATGGAATAGTGAATACATGTTGTGATCTCTGTGTAGACAAATTGCCAAAAATAAAGACAGACTGTGTCAAATAATTTGTCAGCTCTGCCTAATGATTATGGCACTTCAGCTCGTCAAGGCCTATCACAACCCCCTGAATGATCATCACAGGTGCTGATTGGGTGTGTTTGTTTTACCCCCTACGGCCTCAGCTTGGAATCTGGTTGGAGCTCTCAGGAACTAAGCCCTGGGGTGGTGGGAAGAAACCACAGGGTGGATTGGGGTAGAATTTTGCCTCTCTACAGCAGCTGAGGGACACAGATGCAGGAGAGATGGGCAGATGCAGGAAGTCTGTGACACTACCATGACTCTGTTTGTACCAGACGTGTCAGTAGGAAGTACGCACCACAACTGGTAATAGGCAAGCAAGGAAAGAGAGACTGCAGGGGAAATGGGAAACAGCCTTTGGGAAGCTGCATTTGCTTTTGCTATCAACAGAATCAGACAATTTCTTATTATACAAGCAAATTTGGGAAGGCTTCAGTTTCAGCAGTTTGACCCTTTGAACCTGGCGGGGAGTACGGTATATTCATCCTGAGGGGACTTTACGGGTACAGCTACACAGCCAGCAGCAGCCTGTGGCAGCGAAGCTCTGAGCCTGGATCGATAGTCTCGGGCTTGTGGAGTTCGGGCTATGGCATTAAAAATAGCTGTGTAGATGTTCCTGCCCAGGCTGGAGCTCGAGGTTTGAAGCTTACCCACTTCGGCCTCAGACCCCGAGCTCCAGCCTGAGCCAGAACAGCCACACAGCTATTTTTAGAGAAGTAGCCTGAGCCCTGCAAGCCTGAGGATGTCAGCCTTGGCTCTAGGACAAGCTGCTGCTTGCTGTGTAGACTAAGCCAGTCTGCCAAATCCTCTCCTTCCCTGTTCCTGCTCCCTTTCTCCTCTCCTCTACCAAACAAGTCATCATGTTCTTCCCTGATGACCATCCAAGATGCAGCCCTCCACTCCACCCCAAACATGCTGATGGCTTCAAACTGCTGGCTCATTCTCTCCATTGCCAGCTGTACGCTGGTCTTCCCACACTCCCAGCCTTCCCACCCAACATAACCTTCTGGTTCCTAGCCTGAGAGAGGAGTGGGGGAGACTGGTCAAAGCAGGCGTGACAGCCAGGGGATAAGGATAATGGTGTGAGGAGCTGGATGCACAGTAACTGTAGGGGCTTTGGGTGCCCTAGCCAACCCATATACAGGGTTTTTAAATTAGCTATAGGTCTGCCGGGGAAAAACCCTCATCAACAAGGAAATCCCCATCTGATTGTCTGCCTTAGGAGGCAGGGGAATGGGGAAGAGCAGGCAATCAAAGCTGCTACATGTGGTGATGGACAACTAGTCTCTGGACATGTGGACAGCCAGTGCTCATGCTCCCTCTCCCATGCAAACACAAGGGCTATGTCTATACAGTAAAGAAGAACTGGTGGCTGGCCCATGCTAGCTGATTTAAGCTCGCAGAGCTCAGGCTGAGGCGCTATTTCATTGCTGTGTAGACTTCTGGGCTCGGTGGATAGGACCCAGAGCCTGGGCCCCAGCCCAAACCTGGAAGTCTATACAGCAGTGATACAGCCTGCAGCCCAAGCCCCGTGAGCCTGAGCTGGCTGGTATGGGCCAGCCAGGAGTGTCTAGTTGCTATGTAGACAGACCCAAGATCTGAAGCACTAGAGCTGCAAGCCAGCTGGGGAACAGCCCTCCCTGCTGGCTCTGCAATTCTGTTGGTGGACACCAGTTCCCCCTCCCACAAAACTGGACGACGCTCCTGATACAGCCCCCATAGCCCGAAATTGGGGCAGACGGCAGGGCTTGAAGCTGGCTGAGGATCCCCTTCCCCATCCCCAGCAGAGAAAACAAAACCACTTCATGGGCAGGGAGAGCAAGGGGAGGCAGTGATGAAAGAGCCCAGGGCAAAGGGAGACAGTGGCAGAAGCAATAAAAGGGCCTGTGTAGGAGGAAGGCGGGGGACTCAGTTGGTGGTGGGAGGTAAAATTAGATTGTGGGAGGGCAGGGCAGCAGAATTAATTGGCCTGGAATTGTTGCAGAGTGTAGAGCTGCATTTCCATGAAAATGATGCTCAATTGTTGTGTTGGACAATATTGGCGGGTATGTGTGGGTGTGCTGACGTAGTATTTTGTGGCTGTATTGTGGAGATGTGTAGTGAACCCAAGCCCTGATCAGAGCATGTGATAGCAAAAAAGAGGGAGAAAATGTGTGTGAGGATTGCTTTTATTCCAGGTGTGTGCGAGTGTACATGTGTACCTGAAATCTGCTAGTCAGTGTGTGTTATGCATCCCCTCTGGGCGTGATCCACAGAGGATATGAGTCTGCTACAGGACTTGGCTCTTTAGGTGTAGCTGTAGAGACTTGTGTTTTTGGCTTTGGACATCCTCAATTCAATCCCCAGAGTCAGTCAAGATGGTGGTTGACACACTCTACAGTATGAGGAGTGATAAAAATAACTACGGAAATGCTTAGCCAAACAAGAAGAATGTCTGTTAACTGTCTAAACATTTCGTTGCTCCTGCCTTGGATTTTTCCACCTTTCAAGTAAACAGAGCGCCATCCACGGGGCACTGCTTGCAAGTTACGGAATGAAATTGCAAAATAATAAAATTCAGGTTGATGATTTGGGAACATCTCCTGAGCACGAGATGCCTTATACTTTGGAATAGTTTCTCAAAGCAAGTTTATCTTTGCTTGAGATGGCAGACACTAGTTAAAGCCCTTGAGAATATATTGTTAGGGACAGAGCTTCATTGGCCAGAAGAATAGAACGAATGTGTCCCTTCCATCTTCAGCTGCTGTGATTCTGGCTCTAACGAGGGCCTAATCTATACTAGAAAAGGTTTGCTGGTATAGCTATACCAGTAAACTGTCCTATGCAAAATAGTGCTTTTGCCAGTATAGCTTATACAGATTCTTCAAATGGAATAATGTATATCAGCAAAAGCACTTTTATGCTGGTACAACTGCATCTACACTACGGCTACTGCCAGTAGAAAAATTTCTTTTTAAATCACACCCTTAGTCAATATTGCTATACCAGGTAAAGTTTATAGTGCAGAACTGGCCTGTCTCAAATGAGCAGGTGATCAGTTTCTAGCTCAGGATGGGCAACCTTTTTGGCCTGACAGCCACATCTGGGTATAAAAATTGTATGGCGGGCCATGAATGCTCACACAGTTGGGGTTGGGTTCGGGACAAGCCGAGAACTCTGGCTGGGGGTGCAGACTCCAGGGTGGGGCCAGAAATGAAGAGTTCAGGGTGTGGGAGGGGGCTCTGGGCTGGGGATGAGGGGTTTGGGGTGCAGGAGGATGCTCTGGATTGAAACTGAGGGGTTCAGAGGGCATGAGGGGGATCAGGGCTGGGACAAGGGGTTGGGGCGCAGGGGTGTATGTGTGGCTTAGGGATGCAGGCTCTGGGTAGCACTTGCCTCAAGAGGCTCCCAAAAGCAGCAGCTTGTCCCCCCTCCAGCTCCTACGTGGAGGTGCAGCCAGGCGGCTCTGCTGCGTGCTGCCCCATCCACAGGCAATGCCCCTGCAGCTCCCATTGGTCACAGTTACCAACCAATGGGAGCTGCGGGGGTTGCACATGGGGCAGGGACAGCATGCAGAATGGTGCCCCCTGGCTGCCCCTACGTGTAGGAGCTGGAGGGGGGACAAGCTGCTACTTATGGGAGCTGTGTGGAGCAGCCCCAGACCCTGCTCCCCGGCAGGAGAGCTGGAGTGGGTCAAGCCCCAGACTCTGCTCCCTAGTGGGAGCTCAAGGGCCAGATTAAAACAGCTGGCGGGCCGGATCTGGCCCGTGGGCTGTAGTTTGCCCACCCCTCTTCTAGCTGTATTCAAATGAAAGAACAAATCAGTTAATGATCCAGTTATTTTCTTTGCTTTAGAAATAAGGCAAAACATTACTTGGCAAACTGTAGGATTACACCTATAAGGAGATATATAGGTCAATAAAATGCAACATGCAGCACTTAATTACTCAGTTAACCTAAATGCTAGAATTATAGTGAGACTCAATCTGTGCAATTAGGTGCCTATCTTCTTGAAGAACTGGTCTCCTAAACCCAATATCCTGACAAGCTTCCCTTTTCAGATCAAGTTTTATTGGATAGTTATGCAAGCTTCATTATCCTTCTTGCTAATCTTACAAGGCCTACTCACTCTCCTCCCATCTAAGGTGAAAACAGGCTAGGATGCATAAGTGGCTAGAACAGATGAAGAGAAAGAGAGACGGCTCAGTAAACAAAGGTTTATTCAGTCCCAAAGAACATATTTTAGAGTGGGGAATTTGAAATTGCAGATCCATGGGTCAACGTCGATCACTAAGCATGATGACCTTCAACGTGTCAGACAAAACCATGTCTTTGGGGTGGAATGAAGAAAAAAATCAGTGAGCAATACTGATGGACACCTGCAGCAATGAGACCAATTACTAACTACCATAGATTTCAAAGCTCATCCCAGTAGGCGGGAATGCACACAGGATCCAGGTGACACAAATGGGAGTAATGGGGATAGGAAGAGGAGATGGAAAAGACTAGAGGAAAAATGATAAGCAAATGTGATGGAATCCAGCCATTGCCACTCAGTGCATCTCTCGTTTTTTTTTGTCTGCCATGAAAACAGCTATGTTTAAAATAACATTACAAGATTATGGCAGAAGCAAAGCAAACCAAGGAAATTTTATGTGAAGTCTGACTCTGTCCAATCCTTCTTGACTCACCGTGAACAAAAATATACAACAGCTTGATGCGTGAAAGCTGAAGAGTCGGATTTGCACTTTTTGTCTCCCATCTTGTTTGGGTTTGTCCCAGCTTCAATGTCTCTTTAAGAAGCAGCTTTTGATATTGAATTATCTTGTTAGTTGCCCCATTAAATTTAAAATGTCTTTAAAAGATGTTTACAAAACACATAATTTACTGAGTCAAGGTAGATTGGAACAGCTCCAAATATGTCATTAGAGCTCAGATAAAGAGCTACAATTGTTTACATTATAGTTTGGTTTGTTTCATGCGTTCAGCCTGGCCTGCATTATTATTAATTTGCTTTCTGGTAGCACCCACACAGTACTTAGTGCTGTCCCCACACACAGGAAGTTGGGATTATTTTTGTTCCATGGAAAAAACTGTTAGTTAATTTTGAAAAGTTCAAGTTTTGCTGTAAATTTCAAAATGTTTGCTATGAAGGTCAAAGTTTTGACTATAAAGTGATTTTCACTGACACTTTCAAATCTGTGAAAATATAGACAGCAAAAATTTCAGGTTGTACAGGTTTGTGTGAAAGTAAAGTGATTTATTGAAGCCCCAGTTACCCACAGATCCAGTAGCATTATTTCTATCCTGTAATCCTGCTATGTTTTGTACATAAAAAGCAACAACCGGAAAACAAAAAATCAACAACTACTGATAAATAGTTAGACCACAGTACAGCATGTTCTCCTGCCAATGTTTCCTAATAATTTTCAGAGTTAGGAATCCACCTAAGGCCCCATTTCAGCACAGCCTTTCAGCACGTGGTTAAATTCCATTGACTTCATACTTAAAGTTAAGAAAGTGTTTGAGCACTTTGTTGAATTGCAGCTTAAGGCCCCAGTCCTGCAATGGGATCGGCATGGGCAGACCTATCTGCAGTCCTGTGGGATGCTTGTATTTGCATACAGGTCGGCCCATGCCAATCTCATTGGAGGACTGGGGCCTAGTGCTGCTGATTTTGCAGTTGTCGTGACACTTGCTCAATAGCCTGACGACTTTTTCTCTTCTAAATAGTGTTAAATAAAAACATATTCCCAGCACTGAGATTTTTTAGGCAACATTTTGGACCACAGTGATATTCTTGGGTGAAGTTTTAACCCCTTGAAAGGAAAAAAAAATATTACAAAGGAACTTAGGAATAGTCGGAAACGGGAAAGACTGGGACCTGCCAATCAGTGCTTGAAACCTACAATCACAAGAAACTGACCAGTTGGGATAAACTCTCTTGATCCTAAGGGATGATCCTCACTCAGTTTTACGGAATAATAACCCCGCCCACCCCAGGTACATCCCAACAGGGTGAAATTCTTTCCCAACTCTACATTGATGATCAGTTCAACCCAGGCATACAAATAGCAATTGCTATCTATTCACATTTATGCCCTGAGATTGTGCTGATGCCCCATTAATAATAATTATCCCTGTGCCAGTCTCTACGGTCTTTCATTCAAATCACTTTGCAGTCATTAGTGAATCAAGTCTCACAATCAGGGCTGGATTTACACTTTGCATGCCCCTTGGCATAGCATCTTCAGCGCCCCCCCTCCCCCCCCGCCTACAGCCAATCTTCATGTTGCACACAGTTTTAGAGAGATAAGGTGCCCCTAGAATGCCGGTTCCCTTAGGCATGTGCCTACTGTGCCTAATTGGAAATCCAGCCCAGCTCATGATACCTCTGTAAGCCAGGGGAGGGTCACTATCCACATATTACAGATGTGGAACTTGAGGGACCAGAGAGGGTAAGTATCTTGCCAACTGTTGCACAGTCAGTGAATGGCAAAGTTGTGACTAGAACTCAGAAGTCCTGGCTCCATAATCCCCCTCACAGAACAGGTTCTCTAAGCTGCAAGTACTTCTGAGAAAGTATAACATTGCTATTTGGCCCTTTTCCAGCAAGAAGCTGACTGGCTTCAACTCCAGTTACAATCTGTGGGACCTGAAAATGCTTGCCATTTTGCAGGATTGGGCTAGTAAGCCGCTGAGAATTTCCTAAAACAGAAAATCTAACAAAAACCATCCCTTGTTTTCATATGGCCTTGTCCTCTGACCAAGAGGATTCCCAAATTCATTAACTATGATAAGTGGTGATTTTCCTAATGGGGAGGTTGAAACAATAGCCTCTGCATTAATAAGCAGAGTTAATACCTGTGGAGGGCTTAAATTGGCAACTTTGGCTGTTTTCTGTGCAAAATACCTGGAAGGGCACGAAGTGGTGGGGAAAACATGTAACTACATGTGTAGCTCTCTCCTTTCCCCCTTTGTATCTTGGGCACCTCACCACATCTGCTTATGGGCATTTCATAGTTTGCAGCTTGGGGTCAGAGGTCAATGATGGTAGTATACAGCAAGGAGATGAGATAGAGAGGTTACGTGACTGGTCCAGTGCCACACAGTGCATCAGTGGCAGATGCAGGGATAGAACCCAGGAGTCCCAGACCTTTATTTTAACCAGTAAAAAACCTGACCTGCTGAGATAACCAGCAAGGGTGGGGATTGTGGTCTTGGTTTTTGTGGTATGGACACCTGCCAGTAGGAACTGGACTAAGACAACCGAACAGACCACCAAACACAACCATCAGGTGGTAAGGATTTTCAGGCACTATGGACTTGCCTTGACATGCCAGTTAAATTAGCACTTTCTCATTTTTTCCTCTGTGCCCTATAACTGTACCCTATAACCACATCCCCTCCTGCTTCATGGCCTTCATTGCCCCTCATGCTCCAGCTGTTCTATTCTAGCCTATTCAGGTTTTTATATCCATTCCCTTCCTCATTATCCTTTCATTCTCCTGGGGCTCCATCTCCTGACAATTGTGTTCTTATGCTCTTAAGGTGAAGATTGGCTCCTTTTATGTGACGTTGCACTCCATATGCTTTATGAAAATAGGCTTGAAATGTGAATATAATGTAACTGGAATATGCTTTATGCAAAAGGTCTCTTGTAAGGTATCATTACAAAGCTTATAATCTACTGAGTGTGGTCATCCTATTTGTATTAGTGTATCATTCTTGTATCTGAAGCTAGAAATATGAAGCATTACTCTGAAGTCCTATTGTAACTATGCAAAGTGTGGGCCATTAATGGTGACTTAAACTCTTGATGGCTCCCATCAACTAGGACAATTGGTTGTAAATGGCTCTGTTTACTTGGGGTTCCAGCCAGTGAGTAATGAAGTCTCACAGGACAAGTGAACATGTTACATGATACTGGAATCCATCTTAAACCTGGTGCTTTTCCATTTAGGAGGAAGGGTGGGAACCCAGAGAAAGACAAAGGATTCCCACCTTGTGCCAAATATATATAAGGGGGTGGAACAGAACAAAGGGGGCTGCAGTCATGAGAAATCCCCTAGTTACCACCTGAGCTGGAACTAACAAGAACTGTACCGGGGAAAGGATTAGGCCCAGACTAAGAAGGAGTCTAGTCTGTGAATGAAGCTTATTGGAACATCTCCGAGGGTGAGATTTACCTGTATTCAATTTTTTAATGTATTAGGCTTAGACTTGCATGTTTTGTTTTATTTTACTCGGAGACTTACTTTGTTCTGTCTGTTATTACTTGGAACCACTTAAATCTTACTTTTTAGTCTTTATAAAATCACTTTTGTTTATTGTTGAACCCAGAGTAAGTGATAAATTCCTGGGGGAGCAAACAGCTGTGCATATCTCTCTATCAATGTTATAGAGGGCAGACAATTTATGAGTTTACCCTGTATTAGTCTTATACAGAGTAAAACAGATTTATTTGGGGTTTGGATCCCATTGGGGGCTCGGTGTCTGGTTGCTAGAGAGAGCAGTACCTTCTGAGTAGTTTTCAGTTAAAGCCTGTAGCTTTGGGGATGTGGTTCAGACCCTGGGTCTGTGTTGCATCAGGCTTGCATGTCTGCTCAATAAGACAGGGTTCTGGAGTCCCAAGATGACAGGGAAAACAGGCTCAGAGATAATTTCAGCACATCAGGTGACAGTCCCAGGGGGGTCTCTGTGACCGAACTCTGTCACAGTTTACATAAAAATCCTATGGTGGAGCATTGCATTCTGTCACCATGCAGAAGATGCAGATTCAGGGTCCAAGCAAGTCAAAGCTGGGATGAAACTCATTAATTCTCTGATTTTTTTTAATCTCGCATCTTCAGCCTCCAATGAATAAATAATCTGATACCCATGGTCAGTGATTGGTGCTTGAATAGAATGGGAAGGCCATACGGGTCTGTATAGTCTTGGGCTAGTTTTTGGAACAGCCAGCCATTTGTGTATTAAGTTTTGTGTTGCAATCTGTAAATTTCAAGACAATGCTGAGTCCAAATCTTGCAATCTTCAGATCAGATGAAGACTGTTTCCTTTGGTCAGAGATTCCCTTAACAGCCATGTTACAGAATAGCCCAGTCAATGTGCCCTTGGAATAAAATAGGCATGGACAACTGCTTGTAACTAGACAGGAAAATTGACTTTCTTCTGAAGGCTTGTTTATACATGATTTAATCGGCGATGACACCTAGAAACCATGGGGATGGCCTAGAAATATGAGCTATAGACAAAGTGCAATGCAACGGTACACTAAAATGCAATAATGATTAATAATTTGTAATAAATATTACAGTGGCATACTAGCTGATGCACAGCACCCATCACTTCTTGTTTTATTCCTGGCTGATACAGGCAGCCATACAAGCGTTCCATTTGTTGGGAAATGGCAGGACTTAGGGTGATCTATGGCTACACTAGCAGCACATTGCCAATATAGGTAGACGGGTACACTACACTCCTCGTGTGGGTGCAGTTTATACCAGCAAAACTCAACACTTTTGCTGGAATAGCTTATGTCAGGCTCTGCCCTTCTCCATGTGAGACAAGCTGTAATGGCAAAAGCGCAGCTTTGATGGAATAGCTGCATCCACCCTAACAGCTTTTGCCCACACAGCTGTAAGTCAGAGATCACACCTCTTCACCCCCCTGACTGACACAGCCATGCCAGCCAGCAGATGGCTGTAGTGTAGACCTGGCCGAGAAGAGGTATTCTATGTTGGTCAGTAGTGTGTGATATTTTTTAAATTAATATAGATATACCAGCATAAGCTCTTGTGTGGATGCAGTTATACTGGTTTATCTGTGCCTTGTACTGACATAGTTTATGCCAGTCCCTGACCTAGCATAAGCTATACAGGTATAATATGCACTTTTACCTGAATCCACACTAGAAGGGTGTTACTAGTTTAATGATACTGGTATAGTTAAACCAGCAAAATGTGCTAGTGTAGGGTAGCCCTAAAAGTCAACGTGGTGCTTTGCAATGCTCTGGCCACTCATTCTGGCCCTAAAACCAGTGTGTTGAGAGAACCACTCAATGAAAAGGGGCTCATCCACTGGTGTCAAGCAGGCCAGGAGGTTCTTGCACCACTCCCTCTATCTGCTGCTAGCATGGTAGGGAAAAGAGGGTGTGGCCAGAGGAAAAGGGGCATGGTTAGCATGCCCATGTTCCACATCAGTCCCCAGCTGTGGTTTCAGCTCTTTGGGACCATTAGCAGCCGGTATAAGTTACAGCAGCCCTCAGGTTGCTCAAATTCAGCACAAGGAGATCAGACCTGCACACTCAGCAGCAGCAGCAGCAGCAGCAGCAGCAGAAGCAAGGGAGTATACTATTGACCTTTAAGCCACTGTATCTATTGGGTTCCTGGGAAGTGGGCGGGCAAAGCCCGCCCACTGCTAAAGGATCCCCCCCAGCCTAAGGGAAGGACCCACAGGACCACAGAAGCCCACTGATTACGGGGGACAACTAATAAAAGAACAGGGACGGGAATGAGGTCAGAGGATCATAAGAAGGGAGCCTGACGGGGACACCGAGCAGAGAACCCCAGACAGCGCCCACTCCTCGAAGGCGTCAAGGGAGCCAGTGGACGCTGCCCAGAGGAACTCTGCCCGGATACGTGAACGGACCAAGGACCGGAAACAAGCCCCACAGTCACCGGAGTCTCCATCGGCCAACCTCCTCTCCCTGGTCGTGTAGATGGCTTTTTTAGCCAGGGCTAGGAGGAGGTTGACCAGGAGGTCCCGGGACTTCGTGGGGCCACGGATAGGGAGTGCGTAGAGAAGGAGGTGAGGGGAGAAGTGCAGCCAAAAACGCAACAGGAGATTAGTGAGGATTTAAGCCACTGTAGTGGGGCAGTTACCCTGCTCCTAGGGAAAAAGGTAGGCTGATTGGGGAAGTGGACACAGCTGTGGTGACACCCAATCAGGCCACAGCTGGCCCTGATATAAGGGCTAAGGGAGGAATTGGGTCAGTTTCACTCCAGCCTTGGAGTGGGAAGGACCTAGCTCTTAGGGAGCATGGGGTACGCACAGCACAGCACAGCACAGCACAGGCAAGGGGAGCTGGGGATCTCCAGCCTGGCAACTCCCCAGGCTGAGGTCTTGTTAAAGGCCTAAGGAGGTACTGGGGCTGCAGAGGTGCAGCACGGGGATAGGCAGAGGCAGCTAGTCCAACCCCTTTGCCAATGATGAGTGGTCATGACAGACTGCACTTTGCCCCAGTGAAAGGGGGCTAGATGATGACTGGCAGTAGCCACTGAGGCAAGGTGGGCATGAGACAGGGGGTTCCCCTGGGAGGGGAGACCCAGAGTGTGGGGATACTGGTCTGGGCAGAACCCCACAGTAAAGGGCACTGGGGTCCAGGAGGAATATGGGGCCTGAGGCAGGAGAGACACTGGCCAGTAGGAGGTGCTCTGAAGCTGGAGAGCTAATTCCCGAGGTAACCAGCAGGAGACTCCATGGCGGTGAGTCAGCAGCCTGTTACAGCCACCCACACCTATGCTCTATGTGCAGTCCAACAGTAGCCAAGGATTAAGGCCTGTAACTAGGACCCTGTCAGATCCTATATGCTTCTTGCTCGGTCTCTTCAGCCATTATCTCCAACTGACTTGTTAATCTAATCTGGCCCTTTTAAACTACCTAATAACATTTCTTCACTTATGGAGGAACAGATGAAATACTTCCTAGATTCACTCCTCAATGTGTGGTGGTTTGAATCTGGGTTTACTGAGATGCCCTAGAGTCCTTTTACCACGGAGACAAATTACATTAATTCAGGGCTACAGAGACACGAGACAGAATCAACTTTATTAAAAAGTTAGATGGGGACATGTAGCAACTAGACTGGATACACTCAGGTTATTCTGGTCTGTATCTGTAATTGAGTAAGTGCCCCAGCACAATAGGAACACAACACAAAGCTGATCATGCACTTTTGGGTTCTGGAGCCATATGTGTAACCAGCTCCCACGAGTATTGGTAATCTACACCGATGGTGGGCAAAGAACAGTTTCTTATGAAGGCAGAAATAATTCTTTACACAATCAGGATAAAATTTTTTACATGAAACCAGCATTTTTGAAACATGGAATTAAAAGGAGCCATAGCACAACATTTAAAGAATTACAGTGTGAGGCAAAGCAGGGTGGCCTTGCGATAAAGCCACTGGACTGTGATTTGGGAAATCTGGCTTCAGTTCCCAGCTCTACTGCAGAGTTGTTATATGATCATTTTATTCTCTCTGTCCCTCAGTTCCCCATCAATAGAACAAAGATAATAAAACTTCCTTTGTTTGTTTTTTGTAAATGCTTTGGGGTAGGGGACTGTCTCTTAACTATGTGTCTGTACAATTCCTTAATGGAGAATGATCTCAGTGGTGCTACAGTAATACAAATAATGACCATCCCTCTCTTTATACAGAAGAGAACTGTCACAAACTCCATGTTCTTGTTTCTGTGGATGACCTCGTGCTGCTATCAGCAAAGTCACTTATTTTGATGACATGTACAATATTCAGAGTGATTCTCAGTTTAGGATAAGGTGACTTACTCCACGAATCTGGCTATCATGCTCTTCAGTGGCTCGGATGGATGAATGGCCACAAGAATTAAACATAGTAGCCACTTAAAACCTGTAAGGAAAACAAGCCAATTGTCCTGTTCAGGAAAAATAGGGAAAGGTTTCTGGGGTATAACCAGTCCTACCTTTAATCAGAGGCATCTAGATAACTGCCCAGGAGTCAGAGCAAACACTAGCACCCTTTGAATGATGACTCTCAAACCAGGATCATTTCTAGAAAGGAATAGCATGGAGTGAGGAAGAGAAGAGTCCCTATGAATTCAGACTGCAGTCAAGATGGGTCTGATTGGCTAGATCCTTTTTCAACCTATCTGTTTTAGAACCGTGATAGGTGAAATTCAATGCAAGGCTCTACACACAACATATGCCCTGCAATTTGGCTTCTCAGGCAAGGATAGTGGGAGGATCACGAGTGCAGAGGTATAACTACATCCTCTCTACATGCAATAGAGAGGTGCTTTATGGTAGCCCCAAACAGTCCAGCATACAGGGGAGGTGTGGTGAAAGGCTGAAGGTGGTACCGTGATGCCTGTGCCTTGATACCACATTGAATGGGCACTTTATAAATACTTAGAGACTCTAGATCAGTGGGGTCCAGGCTGCAGAGATTCTGCAACCTAGGAACTCTGTGTGCACGGGGGATGTAGAATGACAAGGGCTGTTATTATTTCATACACTGATCACTCTCTGACAAAGCCAAAGCTCCGGCTTTATGGAGATGAGATGAATTTCACTATCTATGTGCACAGCAGATACTGTACCAAACTAGATAAGAGAGCCCATTTTAGGAATAAGACAGGCAATATACACCCAGCTACAGATAACGCACACAGTGTTCTGAACAGAAGGTTTCCTATTAGGGCTAACAAAATGCAGAGAATATGAAGGCTGAAGAACTGTACCAGCGCTACCAGGCAGTTAGTAAATATCCTGTGATATTTCAGGAATTCCAGCCAGTCTCTTCTGGGCTTTAGCTGATATAAATAGAGGTTGATTAATGGGAAACCTAATAGGGACTCCCAAACCTTTGGAAGCATCTGTGTTTTACATACTGAAAAATAAACTGCTGATAAAGATCAGCCTGTGTAATCTCTATGGGGAGTTTGCCTTCCCTTCTCTTATTCCCTTGTCCCTGTGTATAAAAAACGAAGTAAAATACACTCTGCCTGGCATGATCGACATCAAAATTCAGCTTCTTTCTACCGCGCAACGTTCTTGTGCCGCCATGTCATGGACTGCCTTTGAACACAAGCCACTCATGGATGTGGAGCCAAGCCATATTCAGTTGTCTGATACCTGAACATATGGGTCCAGTTACTCTCCTAGGAATTAATGTCTGAATGGGAAATACTTTCACAAAAAACCACATGCCCAATAACTTGTGAAATGTAACTATGTAAAGACAGAGTCCCACAACATTCCTCACCACTACTACCACACACACACTGTTGTCCAAGCACTCTCCTCACTTCCTGGGGTTTGCCTTTGGTAGCAAAGCCTTAAAGCAGGACTGTGCTTTCCCATGTAAAAAAGCTTACCTAAGTCAAAATTTTCTTCCCCAAAGAGCAACTCAGCCATTTATATCTCCAAATAGAGGCTGAAGGAACCCACCTCGTTTAGCTGCCAAGGTGAGTCAGAGAAATAGCTCTGCATCACCCCACATTCAGCATATGGGTCGTTCGAACCCTGTTAAGATTCTTTAGGCATCATCTCATCCCTTTTTACTCTTTCATACAGCTGTAATTGCATTGAGACCTGATCAGGGCAGAGCTGTGAAAGGTATGTGCACGTGAGATGTATCTGTTGTACTTACTAGAGATGGGCCAAACCAGAATCATTTATCTGCATGTCCCACACCCACCACTGCCTCTGGGAATTCTTGGGTTTCCAATTTACAGGAAATTGTATTTCATCTACCCTTGTTTTGGGTGTCACATGTTTTGACCATGTATAGATAGATATTTAAATGCATGTGAGTGTATAATATACATATTTATATATTGGTGTGTGTCTTTGTAGGTGTGAATGTATATGCCTATGTGTATATATATATATATATAAAAGAACTATATTCCTAGCATCACATACATTCTGTGTGTAGCAAGAAGAATAACAACTCTATTATGCAAAGATTCAAGAATGCCTTGCTTTAAAGATTAGATCAGAGAGACATGCAGGATTGTGAAGTTCACCTCTACCTTGATATAACGCTGTCCTTGGGAGCCAAAATATCTTATTGCATTATAGGTGAAACCACGTTATATCAAACTTGCTTTGATCCACCAGAGTGCGCAGCTCTGCCCCCTGGAGCACTACTTTGCTGTGTTATATCCGAATTCCTGCTATATCGGGTCGCATTATATCAGGGTAGAGGTGTACTAGGGAACGTGCTATAAAAAGGTAAACCAGAAGTTATCAGGATTTCATACTATCTGTGGTTCTTTATTTTATCTGAGAATTATAAAAGCATAAATTGGGCTTTGGGGGTGGATTGAAATAGTTTAAATCTCTACTGGAAGAGTACTGGAAATACTGGCCTTAATATTAAAGGGACAATAAAAGTCTCACATTTGTATAAATTTCCTCTCCTGGGTATAAGATCATCTCTAGATTATTAAAAGAAAACAGTCTGAAAATCAGCATTGACACTGGCATGGCAGATACCACAGGGACAGGCAGAGTGCAACCACCTAAGCAGAAAAGGATAGATTGCATTTACTTTTTTGTAGTTGCCTTAGCTTGGGAAAGAGGACTGGTTTATAGCCTGTACCTGGTCAGTTTCTCTTTCTGGTTCTATAGTCTTGGAAAGTGCTATTGTGTTTGGGTTTCCAACACTACAAAGCAGTGGTGCTCAACCTTTCCAGTCTACTGTAACCCTTTGAGGAGTTTGATTTGTCTTGCGTACCCCAAGTTTCACCTCACTTAAAAACGACTTGCTTACAAAATTGGACATAAGAATACAAAAGCGCCACAGCTCACTATTATTGAAACATTGCTGACTTTCTCACTTTTACCATATAATTATAAGATAAATCAATTGAAATATAAATATTGTACTTACGTTTCAGTGTATAGTATATAGATCAGTATAAACAAGTCATTGTCTGTATGTAATCTTAGTTTGTACTGACTTAGCTAGTGCTTTTTATATAGCCTGCTGTAAAACTAGGCAAATATCTAGATGGGTTGATGTACCGCTGGAAGACCTCTGCGTACCCCCAGCAGTGCATGTGCCCCTGGTTGAGAATCACTGCTACAAAGGGAAACAAACTAAAAAGCCAGTGTTTTGATTAGATTTAGTTCATTATTATTTCGTGGTTGTTTGTTTTCCAGTAGCGCCTAGGAGCCCCATGGAACAGGACCCCATTGTGTTAGGCACTGTACTAACACAGAACAAAATGACTGTCCCTGCCCCAAAGAGCTTCTAATAATATTGGAGTTTGTCATTTTTTCAACACCTACATTTTGGGCCCACTGTCCCTGACAGCGTCCCTTTAAACTATCGTGTGGACAGAGTTTCTGCTGTGCCTCACAAGGACCACTTAGGGCCTGCTGCAGGCTATGGCACAGTCCAAAATCTCTGTGAAGGGGACAGTGTGAGGCCTGGGGGAGTATCTCCTAGCCAACTGCAATATCTTTATGGCCTGGTATATAGGGACGCTCTAGCTGAAAGGGCAAGTTTTCAACTCAGGGGGGGGGCGTCCTTTATGCGATTTTTCTATTGTTCTATTTCTACCGCCAAAAGAATTCTACTGGACCTACATTCGTCCCTGACATAAATCCACTGACTGCAGTGGAGTAACACCAAGGATGAATTTGACCCACCAGAGGACCTTGGCAGCAATTCAGCAGCGCAAACACCAGGAAGATGAGTCAAAGGAACTATGTTTGCAGACCACAACAAACAATGTCAGATTGGAGTTCTACTTCTCAGTGTGTGGCAGACAAATCAAATACAAACATAATCCTGAGCAGGACTGACATGAGTATGTGTCTGTGAGATTTACTAGGATTGGCTAGCTCTTAAAGAGGATTCATAATAACAAATTCATAAGGGGCCCCAAAGTAATTTTGGTGTAACATCATTGATTTCTGAGACATTACATCAGGGATGGATTCAGCTCACTATACTGGCTGGTGTTGTTGTCACGCTATAACAATCAGAACCATGGGCCTTGGCAATTCTGCAGCCCTCCAGGACCAATCTGTGCAGAAAGGCTGTGGCAATTTGGATGACATATATTTGTGCTGATTTCTGTAGCACTGCTAAGAAAATAATGGGCTCACAGTTACCAAATGTTGCAGCTGCATTAGAATCCAGCGGCCAAATTCTGACATGGCTTCAGAGAAGCTGCACCCACTTACAGTCCATTGGGGTTGCACAGGTGGAACGGAGGGCAGAATTTGCACACACTCATACCAATATATATATATATTCCCTGGTGTAAATCTACTGACTTGAACAGAGTCCTCTAACTTTACCTGCTTCTCCAGCCCACCTCCCAATCTACCTCCGCCCCCTCATCTCTAAACTCATTGAGTGGCCTGACCACAGTCATTACTTCAAATTCCTCTCCTCCAACGCCACCATAGTTCTCTTCAAATCTGGCTTCTGCCCTCTGTACTCTGCTGAAACTGCTATTGGTAACGTCTTTAAAGCCCTCTTCCTGGCCACATCTCAGGGCCTCTACTCTATCTTCAGCCTCCTGGACCTCTCAGCTGCTTTTGACACTGTCAGTCATCCTCTCTCTCTCTCTCCATAAGCGGGCTGTGGGGATACTGTCCTCTCCTGTTTCTCTTCCAGTCTCTTCAGTATCTCTTTCAGTGGGTCATCATCCTCTCCTCTCCTCTCTCACTGCGGGTACATTGGAGCTGGGAGCAATCAAGGAGACATACCCATGCTAACTCTGATCGAGCTGTATTGGCACAAGCGGCAGGAGGGGCTAGCTGCCTCGAGTACATACCCAGTGTCTCAGAAGGGATTGTATCCAGGGCAACTGGCCCCTCCTGCCTCTCATGGCCACACTTCTATTTTTAGTGTACTAGCTCAATCAGAACTGGCATGGGTATATCTCCTCAAACTGGAAATTACACCTCCAGCTTGAACTGTAGATGTACCCTGTGGTGGGTGAGGGGGTACCCCAAGGATGTGTCTTTGGCCCCATTCTCTTCTCACTTTACAGTCTATCTCTGGCCAATCTTAGCCACTCGAAGTTTCAACTGCTGTCTCTGTGCTGCTGACTCACAAATCTACTTCTTTATCCCTGGCTTGTCTCCTTCTGCCCTGCCCCAGTTCTCACACTGTCTCTCTGCCATCTCCTCTTGGATGTCCTTTTCTTGTGTAAAACTAAATGTGGACAAAATCAAACTTCTTATCTTCCCTTCCAAGCCACTTCCCCCGTTTTCCCTCACTGGTGACAACACCACCATTTTCCCTGTCACCCACGCCCACAATTGGACAGATTAATTTTGTTAAGCCTTCCTCTCCTTTAGCCCATGCTGTAACTCAGAAGCCCATTGGTGCCAGCTGGCAAAGGGTTCACTACTCAGGGTCAGGCCTGACAAACTCACTACACCTAACATACCACTTTCATACTATTTATCCATCAAGAATATAATGTAAGGTATCCAATAAAAGTTTATCTCAAACTGATTCTGACCATTGCTGCGAGTGGGTGCGGCTTCATACAGATGATATTTGAGGAGTTGTGTCTATGTGCTGAAAATAGGGCCTCATAGTGTGTGTCAAGGTGTTACTCTCCAGCAGGGGTGAAAAACTGGTCTCCTGCCAGACCAGAGATGTTTAGCCATCTATCTGATGAAATGTCAGTTAATGTCTCCTTCGCAATCACTAGTCTGAGCTAAATACAGATGAGCTTTAACAGGAAGAGAAGAACAGCAAGGGGGGGAGAGCTTTGTCTTGAGGGTGCACTTCAAAAGTTGGTTGGACTGTAACTGGGGGACAAGGACAGCACCCTGTTATCCTGCACCTGAAGAAGCAATCAGTGATTACATTCGTGAGAACGGAATCCCAACTTGTCCTGGTTGGAAATGGTGCAAGAGAGCTCTGGGTGAGATCAGACTGCTGTCAGACAGATGGTTGGCCTGTTGAAGTGAAATTTAGTCTATAAGAAGAGTGTTACACTTTTGTTTTACACGCAACCATTTCGTTTCCATTATTATCCTTACTTGCAATCTCTTAAACCTTTATCTTTGATACACTTATGATTATTTCCAATACACCTAAATTTCAGTGCTGTGATCTTATAAAGAACCTGATCCTGAATTGGACTACCAAGCTGCATGTGCACTGTTCCCTGTGGGACAGCACTCCTGGTAATTTCTATGAATGTCCAGTGAGAGAGGCTGGATATTACAGGGGGGTGCTTCCAGAAAGACTGGAGGCTGGGTGCATCTCCTGTTAGCCTGCAGGGCAAAAAAGATCTGGCAGAGCCCTGAAGAGATTGTTTGGGTAGCCCACAGACAGGCAGTGTCAGGCAACTTGCTGTCATGGAAATGTAAGACCAAGCAATGGATTAGAAATCTGTATGAATAAGAAAAGCACCTGCAGTTCTAACAAGCTGAAATAAAATGACAAAGACTTGACATTCTCATGCATGAACTAAGGTCAGGAGGAAATTTCCCTCTACCATTGTACTGTTAACCAGTGACACAAACTGTGGAGAATTGACACTTTCTTCTGAAGTATCAGGTAAAGTGTGCTCTCCAAGGCAGGCGACGGAGCTAGACAGACCATTGGTATGTTACAGTATATCAGTATTATCTTCCTATGCAGGATCCCTACTTTGCTATTTTAACTCATATAGGTGTCTATGGCATAATTATGTAGCCATTATAGCCTACATATAAACATTAAATAGCCCCACATTTCTAGCTAAAACAATTCCTTTTTCTTTCTTTCTCTTTAAAGGTAAGAATGTGGCATTTTTCTCTCATCAGGTTTTTACAAAAAAAGAATTTTCTTAGTTCAATATCATTCAAAAACAGCTCTCTCTGCCACATGAGATGGAGCCATTTTGCCATTTTTTATTGTGCATGCTACGAAAAAATAAGCAAGTATTTTTAGCTGACTGCTATCTGGAACAGTCTGATTGCAGAAGCTTGTCTTCAAAAGAACATTTGCTTAACAAGATGCAGTCATAAAAAAATTACCTTCATTTTTATTATCATAATGTTCTATAGATAAAGTCTGTTGGTACCAAGTGAAATCCAGAGATACCAGAGTACCAGGGCCGTGCCACATACTTCTCTTTCCTCTGAGACGTTAGAACAGGATCAACCAGACACTGAGACATGCATGGCCATGTGGGAAAAACCATACATAACTTGCACTGACCATCACAGTAATGAGCACAATGTAAGAACTTCAACAGGAGAGAATATCATAGCCACTATATAGCCATATACAGTACTGTAGATATACTGCCCTGCAGGGGCGGGTCTAGGCATTTTGCTGCCCCAAGCACAGCAGGCAGGCTGCCTTTGGCAGCTTGCCTGAGGAGGGTCCACTGGTCCCGCGGCTTCATCCGCCGAAGGTGCGGCACCAGCGGACCCTCTGCAGGCAAGCCGCCGAAGGCAGCCTCCCTGCCGCCCTCGCAGCGACTGGTAGAGTGCCCCCAGTGGCTTGCCGCCCCAAGCATGCGCTTGGCGTGTTGGGGCCTGGAGCTGCCCCTGCTACCCTGAAATGCATCGTTTTCTGCTGGAGTAGACAGCAGCAAATTGGCACATATCTCAGTAGTGAGGGATGGGCACTTTAGAGCCAAGAATGATGGAGCAAACACTTGCTCTTATGAAAAGCACCATAGGATCTTTAATGACCACATGCAGCCAATTTCAGAATGTACGGTCTCATCCAAACTACCCTTGCCTAATAACCTATGCAAAATCTCTGCCTTGGATGAATGAAGAGCTGCACTGATGCTAGGAGGATTTGAATCATGGGCTAGGCTGTGGTTGCTTTTTGGAGCAGTGGTGGTGAAAAGCAGCCCTAAAGCTAGAGTAACTGGTTAATGAGAGATCACCCCAGAGCAGGCTGATCATGAGGATGCGCAGATGCCTTGGCAGCTCTTATTCCACCACTCTTCCTGTAACTGGCAAAAGTAGGTTGGGGCTGGCAGAACTTAGGCATGGCTAGAAACTTTGGATCTACTTGAAGTCTTAAGGTGCTCCAGCCACCTCCAGTGTGGCCCTGGGATGATTTGGGGAATTGGTCTGTACTATTTATGAACTCCATGTGAGATTCTGAACTCTCTGTGTGTATCTTTACCAAGTGGCATGCTCCATTTTCAATATGCAGCACTTTACATTCTCCATTGTCCATTTGCCTTCACATTAGACTGGAATTCCAAGGTTGGGTGGCAAAGGGCGAACAAAAGAGAGTAGCTGACTTAAGGGCTCTCCCATTGAAATGTAATCACTCTTAACAAGAGACTGGCTGCCAACTAGGAGAACTAGCTTTAGCAAGGTAAGGTCACCAACAACAAAATCACCAGGTAGGACTGTATGGTCCCCTGTTGAGGTTGACACCAGGAAGTCTCCTTATGGAGGGATGAGAAGATTATAAAGGGCAGAAGTTGCTCTTGTTGCTCTCTCTCTTTGGCAATTTTTTACCAGCATAAGACAAGGGAAGCTGCTGCAGGAGCTGGATGAGGTGGGCGGAGGAGAGGAGGAGGAATGCTGCCTACATCTCCCAAGGGAAGGGGGAGCTAGAGTGAGTGGAAATCTGGTGGGTTGCTGGCAGGGAGAGCCCAACTGGAACTGTGGCAGAATGCACTAAATTCAGGTTCAGGGGAGCAAAAACGTGACTTAAAGCCACCTTTGTGTCCTCCTTTCTAAATTACACTATGTTTTCTTCAGCCTCAGTGGAGGACCTAGGTCTGGATGTGTCGAACTCAAGGTTTAGAGTATTCTACCAGTTGCTACAACTATCACAGCTGATGTTGTTTGTATCTTGTTTGATAGATCAGTGGTTATCAGCCAGGGGTACGTGGACCCCTGAGGATACTCAGAGCTCTTTCAGGGGGTACTCAATTCATCTAGATCAGTGTTTCTCTGCCTGGGGCTTGCAGCCCCAAGGATGATCATGGGACAGGTTTACATGGGTCACAAATGCAGGGCTGGCATTAGGAGGTGGCAAGCAGGATAGTTGCCCGGAGCCCCATGCCATAGGGGCCCCCCCATGAAGCTAAGTTACATGCTTCAGCCCCAGGCAACAGGGCTTGGGCTTCAACCCTGGGCAGCAGGGCTTGGGCTTCAGACAAGGCTCACAAGTGAAAAACAGGCTCAGTATCACAGTGAAATGTAAGTACAAAACTTATATTCCAATGGATTTATTTGATAGTTATATGGTAAAAATGAGAAAGTGAGCAATGTTTCAGTAATAGTGTGCTGTGAGACTTTTGTATTTATGTCTGATTTTGCTTGGAAGTAGTTTTCTAGTGAGGTGATTCTGGAAGTACTCAAGACAAATCATACTCCTGAAAGGGGTATAGTAGTTTTGAAAAATTGAGAATCACTGTGATAGATGACCAGAAATTGCCATTTGTTTAAGGTCCCCTTGACAAGCAGGCAGATATGAGATGCTGTACTGGACTCCATAGATGCCATGTGATCTTTTGGCAGTATTTTTGGAACCAGAACAATGCAGAGACCTTTGAAACATGGTTGATACAAAGACTGTAACAAGCCCTCAAGCATAAGTTTCCCCAACTGATTTGTTGGCAACTTTCTGGAAGTCCATACAGAGCTGGCTAGTCACATGGAACAAGCTCTCTTCTGTGTGGCTAACTAAGCATGCAAGGCCCCACGGGTCTAGAACCCAGGCTTGGGGAAGCTTTTAGGTAGCTGACAGCTCCATCCTGCCACCTAGCAGTAGTTATAACTACCCTGTGCTCCACTTCCCTTGACCCACTGTGAACATAGATGATGGGAAGTTCTGCCTCAAGTGGTTGACAGATAGTAGGCTCATAGCATGTGACTGGCTCCCTGCCCTGTATAAACCCAAGGGGCATTCCAGGAAGTGTCCAGGCAATGGTGTGGATCTCCTATAGCCGCCATGACTGTTTCTTGCTCTTGAATTCATGGCTTGACTTGGACTCTGACCCTAGGTATTGACCCTGGCCTGGACATGACTACGAACTGCTTGGCTACTTCTAGTCTCCGGTTTGTCCCTGCTCTGACCCTTGGCCCTGACTGCCTTTATTGATCTCCTGACAGAGAGAGGGGGAGGGGGATAAGAAATGGAGAGAAACAGCAGGCAGCATGAGCAACACTTTTCACAATAGCCAGAACACGTATTGCACTAAGGCAGATCAATGAAGATAGAAATAATTTCTTAGTGTTACATTCCCTGCAAGCAATTACTCCAGGGACGGCTGATGGCACTCCACTCTCCAAAGACTATCAGCGGGTGGGTTGGAGCATTGCAAGGGCACTGCTAACATGTTTAAAGTTGGCATTTTTGTGTATGCTTTCTCTAGTGCCTTGTAGGCATGATTCCTGCATAATGCAGACATAACACCCCCAGTCATCACTACCTGAACTTCTCTTCCTTCCCTACCATGTCCCAGCACTGCTTACACGCTCTGTGCCCCCTAATACATCTCTGGCTGTACAAATATGTAGGAGAAGTGACAATGTCCATAATGTCTGTATAGTACTATTTAGGTGCGAAGTATCAACATTGTTAGCTGCAAGACAAATGGTGTTAGATGGGTACAACCCCATATCACAATTGTGATCCAAATGAATTCACAAAATTTCAGATTCCATCCCCCCCATACAAAACTCCTTTTTCCAAAGTGTCTTATTTTCCAGTTATTGCAGAATATTAGCAACCAAGCCAAATTTCTTCCCAAGGAGACATTACCAACCCAGCGCTCAGATTTCTCAAATGTCTGGCTCAAAACTATTTATAATTCATGGGTTTTTTTTTAACATATGCAAATAACTCTGCACATATCCTCCTGTTTTGTTCTGATTTGAACACACTGCTGCTTCTCTCCTAACTCAGCTAAGCAGTCTGACTGAAAGTGGCACTTTTCATCTTTGGTATTTCGTACACACTTCACAGGTAGGTCTGCATTATCCTTTGGTTTACCTCTGGGGAAACTGAGGCAGGGAGATTAAGTGATTTGCCAAAGGCCCCACTGGGAGCCAGTGTCAAAGCTAGACTGAAATTCAGGAGTTCCTGGTTTAAACCACCCTGCTCCTCAAGGCCTTCTGCTGTGATGAAAATGGAGCCTACATGCTGACGCCAGTAGTCTCCTCTCTATTAAAGATCTACAAATTGTAGAACTCTGAAGGCCACATTTGCCCAGCTGGTCACTGTGACCTAAACTGTTACCATTAGTATTAGGTCTTCTTTGCACCAGCAATTACGCTAGACCCTTTACAGTCAGGCCTCAAGGCAAGCAAGCAAACAAGATCCTTGGCCCCAAGTTTGCAGTCTAAATAGACCCTGTACACATGACAGATGGGCTGCAACTCAAATAGTGAGAGAGAAGTGAAGTTTACCATCAGTCTTGTTACTTCAAGTGTGGTAGCCATGTTGGTCCCAGGATATTAGACAGACAAGATGGGTGATCCAGATATTACCCCATCTGCCTTGTCAGTTCCAGGAATTCTTTAACTCTTCATAACAATCAGGATGAGAGTTTGTAGGTACAGCTGAGCAAATAATTGGTGTCTTTGGGCAGGGGGGTTGGTTCAGGGGCTGCATTGTACCAGAAGCCCTGGGGTCCCCATGTCTGGGGTAGTCCGCCTGGAGGATCTGTTCTGGAGCCTTAGCACATGTCTACACTACCCGCTGGATCAGCGGGTAGTGATCGATCTATTGGGGATCGATTTATCGAGTCTAGTGTAGACGCGATAAAATCGATCCCCTATCGCTCTGCCATCGACTCCGGAACTCCACTGTGGCGAGAAACGGAAGCAGAGTCAATGGGGGAGCGGCAACGGTCAACTCGCCGCCATCCTCATGGCCAGGTAAATCGACCTAAGATATGCTGACTTCAGCTATGCTAGTCGCATAGCTGAAGTTGCGTATCTTAGGTCGACTCCCCCCTAGTGTAGACCTAGCCTTACAGTAGGGACCCAACCAGCCCTGAGAGATCTGGCTCTAGCCAGGGCTCAAGGGACTGACATATTCCCTGCCACAGAGCTGTGGATTGGCAAATGTTTTGTCAAATCTGCAATAGATTCAGCTAAACATTTTGGGCCAATGAATCTGCATTTCCCGATGAAACTACGTTTCTGACCAGCTCTATTTATAGGACTAAATTAATTGTAACTTGTTGCTCTATCCTTACCACTAGAGGGGAAATTCCTTAAGCTTTACAAACTGCTTTGTGGTGTTACTTACGTGATCTGCCAAGTATGCCAAGATCGGTTACCAAATCAGAAACCTGTCCTCAGCAGCTAACTATTGATGTCTGCCATTCTCCACCATGTGAGCTCTAGGGCATGTTTGCGATGAACTGTCAATCACACAAGGTGTAAGCCATATCTGGGAAAGCCCCTGTTGGTTGTAGAAGGCTCCTCTTATTCTGCTGAATTAAGCAGAAAGATGTAATTGCTTCTAACACTTCATAGCAATGATGCTTTGCACTTTCATCCAAGGACCTCTAAGCACCTGGTAAGTGTTAAACAGTTGAGCCTCATAATCCCATCTAAGGTAGCATAGGATTGTTATCCTCATACAGATGGGTAAACTCACAGAAAGCTTACAGCAGTTAAGTGAGTTGTCCAAGGTTGCACAGCAAGCCAAGAGCAGAGGTGAGACTGGAACATACAAGTTCTGCCTCCCAATCCCCTCATTTTTCTGCTAGACTACGCTCCCTCAACAGCTAGTAAGGGACACCTCAATCCTGAACTCAAAAGATAATGGCCATGGTGTTACAAGGTAGTGACACTACCTTGGGGCTTGATGTCAGAGGAAGAAAATGAAAATAGCCCACACTGTCTTAGTGCTTTATTTGAAGGATTAGCCACCTTTCATTCCCAACAACCTTTCCTGAGAAGGGACCAGTTTTCAAGAACAGACTAATGTCTACACGTACAAAGCCCTCTCCTGTCAGCAGCACACTCCTTTTAATGCAAGTTCCCCCCATCATACCTTGGAGGTCTGCAGCTGTTCTAATACAGCCAGACACAGGCAGTCTTTGGATGCTTATCCCCAATCTACCATGCACAATGCAGAATTTGTGTTGCTGAAGGGCCGCCATATACTTTGCTCCAGCTGAAGCAGCATATGGAGCTGCTGCTGCTTGTGTAATCCAGGCACGCACAACTGTCATAAAAACACATCAGCAGGGGAAAAGTCTGCAAGTGCTTCTTGACCCAGCCCACTCCCCTATTGCTTCTGCTGGCACATGTCCCTTCCCATTCCTTGGTGACTCCCTTTCTCTCCCAGCTGTGTCCGCGATGGCTCTTTCTCCCTTGTTTTTGTTTCCTCTTGGCTAACAGGTGCTTTGGAGGGGAAACAGGCTCCTTTCTGCCATATAAGGCTAACAAGATCTACATGGCATTAGAAATAGGGAAGAGATTAGAATGTGTTATCGAAATCAGTGGCATGCCCTCCTCTTGAATACTGTTTGGTATGGTCACCCCATTTCCAAAAGGGTGTAGCAGAAACACAAATGGTCCAGAGAAGGACAATGATGATCATCAGAGGCATGGAAAGGCTTTTATGTGAGGCATGATTAAAAAGATTAGGATGGTTTAGTTTAGAGAAGAGATAAATAATATGAAAGGTTAGATCGATATAAATTAATGAACACTCTAGAGATGGTCAGTCCAATTTATTCTTTCTCATAATTATAAGAACAAGAGGGCAACCAATAAGATGAACAGGCAATGCATTTAACGTTATTACACAATACTTAGTGTGTATGAATAACAAGAACATTCACCATTGAACTAACTGATAAGCGATATGAACTCAGGTTTCAGTGCATAAGTGAACCAATAATTACCTACGTTAGAAATAAATTTCCACCATGGGCTGGTTATCAGGGCCGGTGCAAGGATGTTTCGCACCCTAGGCGAAACTTCCACCTTGCGCCCCACACCACCCCGTGGCAGCTCACCACTCTTTGCCCTGAGGCACCCCCCCCGCCCCAGCTCAACCCTGCTGTGTGCACAAGCACCCCGAGCACGCTGTTGCTGCTTCACTTCTCCTGCCTCCCAGGCTTGCGGCACCTAAGCTGATCGGTGCCGCAAGCCTGGGAGGCAGGAGAAGTGAAGCAGCTCACCCCTGCCCCACCTCCTCCCCAAGTACACCAGGGCTGCTTCACTTCTCCCGCCTCCCAGGCTTGCGGCGGGGTAAGCTGGGGCGGGGAGTTCCCCTGCATGCCACCCGCCCCGCCCCCTTACTTGCTGCAGGTGGCCCTCCCCGCGCTCCCCTGCCCCAGCTCCCTCTGCCTGAATGCCAGCGGCGACCGGGGCGGCCAAAGGTCCGGCCACCGCGGTCACTGCTGAAGAAAATGGTGCCCCCCAAATCCGAGCTCCCTAGGCGACCGCCTAGGTGGCCTAAATGGTTGCACAGGCCCTGCTGGTTATTGTACAACTGTTCATTACAGGGTTTCTTGTACCTTCCTCTAACGCATCTACCACTGGATAGGACACTGGACTAGATGGACTATGGGTTTGATCCAGTGTAGTGACTCTTACAGCCCTGATGTAAAATATGAAGTTACTGTGGAAGGGAGGAGAGGATCTGAGCTGAAAAACCTATTACTTTTTTTAAAAAATACTTCCACCATTCTTCCCTTTAAAGCAAGTCAGGTGAAAGCAAGTTCTTTCCCATGTCTATTTGCTGTGATCAGAATCTTTATCAGAATGACCTTGACCACTGCCTGAAGGCTTTGTAACATTGATGAAATGCTCCTACATGTTCAGGAAGACATTGCCCAAATTTGGCTGTTTCTAGTCCTTTTATACTGCATTTTTCTAGTGGGCATCTTTTCACAACATGACAGGGCTCGCGTGGCTTAGATGAGCACTGTTGCTAAGAAACAAGTCCCAACTGTGCCTTTAAAACTCTGCGTTTAAACAGACAACACAGGAAAATATTTGTCTTTTCACTTAATTGTATTGTGTGTGTTTTTATTATAGATTTATTTTTACTAGGCTTGATCTAGATAGATCAAAGCTAGCTCAGCTATGTCTACACTTGCTGCAATCACTCCTCCTGACTCCGGTGTAGACACACCCTAAGGGTATGCTGTCAGCTCGGATACACATACATGTGCTAACTGTGCTCAAACTAGCATGCTAAATATAATAGGGTGGCCACAGTGGCCTGGCTGGCAGCTCACGATAGCCCCATGAGTACAATCCCGTTGAGATCCTAGGTACATATTTGGGTGACTAGCCCAAACCACCACCCATGCTACTGCGGCCATGCTGCTGTATTGAGCACATGAACTCAAGCAGAGCTGGCACATGTACATCTTCCCAAGCAGGAAATCACCTCCCAGCTGCAGTGTAGACATACCTTGAGCTGAGAATCTCATCCCCAGCTCAAAGGGGTGACATACCCACTCTAGCTCTCATCCAGCTAGTGTGTTAAATATAGAGTGTAGCCATGGGATGGCCTAGCCACACCAAGTAGGTGCCTAGCATCTGATGGGCACACACTAAGGCTTTGTGTAAAGTATCTAGATTCCAGAATCTGGGGAAATGCAGGACAAAATTAGAGCTAGAAGAATAAATGCCTGGCTCAAATGGAGAGAGAGAGAGAGAGAAGTGATGTGGTGTGTGACAGGAAAATACCAGTAAGATTAAAAAGGAAAGTCTATAAAGCAGTGGTCCATCCAGTTTTAATGTATGGTGCTGAGTGTTGACCAACAAAGAGGAAACATAAGCAAATGACTGTTCCACAGAAATGCGACGGTTAAGATGTATGAGTGGCGTGTAAGCAAGACATGTGAGGAATGTGTATGTTAGGGACATGCTCAAAATACCACCCATAAATGAAAGAATGAGGGAGTGCAGGCTCAGATGTAAAGCCTGTAAAAAGGTCATGTAAAGCGCAGTCTTGACAACTAAGAGAGTAAGAGTCAAAAAGATCAAGACTGAAAGAAAAAAGAAAGGCCAACCCAAGAAGAAGTGTTGGGATCTCATCAGGGAAGGTATGTTAGGTTGTGGTGTGATAGAGGAAATGGCATTGAACAGCTCACTTTGAGGAGAGAGTACTCATAACGCAGAACATAACGGCCATACTGGGTCAGACCAAAGGTCCATCTAGCCCAGTATCCTATCTTCTGACAGTGGCCAATGCCAGATGCCCCAGAGGGAATGAACAGAACCGGTAATCATCAAGTGATCCGTTTGATGGGATTAATGCAAGAAAGCCAACTTTTGTCGGTCTTGTCTATTTAGATTGTCAGCAGTTTGGATGCAGGGATTGTCTTTCAGTATGTGTTTGTACAGCACCTGACACAATGGAGCCCTGATCTTGGTTGGGGCCTTTAATTTCTACCGTAACAAAAATAATAATACAGCCAAACCTTGCTAATCTGCCTGCTCTACACTTCAAACACAGTAATTGCCAGTCTCTGCTCACTTCTTAGCAAAAATTTCATAGCAGTCACTGAAGTAAGGTCTCCTTTTATTAAGACTTCATTATTTTTACAAACTATACTACCAAACATTGACTAGTACACAGTGAAGCACCATAAATAATTAAAACTAAACTGTGTTTCTCAAAGAACAGTACACTTTGTGAGGCATTATGCTGGGATTTTTAATCGTGGTTGTTTGCTCATTTGGAAAACACAATAATTCTCAGTGGATTTCGTAGTCATACTTAGTGCAAATAACCAGGGTCTACTCTACTCTATTGTTTGGTGTGCCACCTGGGGGCCCCATCCTGCAACCTTTTCTCACTGTGAGTAGTATTTAATCATATGAGCAAAGCCATTTATTTCCATGGGGCTGCTCATGTAAGTACAACTCTGTGGGCCTGATTTTCTCTCTCTGTTTTTACAATGGTGTAACTCCATTGATATCAGTGAAGCTATCCCTGATTTCCACCAGTGTGAGAAGAGAGTCAGACCCAAGGTGAGCAGAAGTTGCAGAATCCAGTCCTAAGGGCTTGATTCAGTATTGCCCTGAACTTTGCACAGCCACAGCCGTGCTCTCTGGGTGTAGAACACTGTCAGTTCTGAAAGATGCCATCTTACACCCACTTTACTCTGGTGTAAATTACTGCACAGGTGCAAGGGATGCTGGATTAAGCCCTTAGTGCAATTAGAAGTAAGGAATTCTATGGGCCTGGTCACCTGCCTCATTACCTGGATGCCAATGTATTAAAAGAGCAGTGACAATGTCTTCAGTGGATTTAAAATATTGTGAGTGAGTGGACCTCATGGGCAGATCATCCGCTGGTGTAAAGCAGCCGACCTCCATTACATGTATATGCCACAAGGGTCAAATTCTCTTCTCAGTCACCCCTCACAGGGTCCTAGAACCCAGGCTCTAGCCCAGCCCAAACGACTACACTGCAGTTTCATAGCCCCACAACCTGAGCTCAAGCCAGCCGCGGGTGTTTTGTTTGCGTGTGGACACACCCACAGAATCCCTTCCTTCTCATCACACAAAGGGCTTGCTTCATCATTGCCCTGCACTTTGAACGGCTACTTACAGCAGTGCAAAGAGGACGTAAAATGCCACTGTTCAATGGGGCTCTGCTCATTTGCACCGGCTGAGGAGCTACCCCTTGAGGTGTACGAATGAGGCCACTTCAGAGTACCTGAAGTTTGTCTAAAACATCAGTTCCACAGCAGCTGAATGTCCACTTCACTAAGGCCTGGTCTACCCCCAAAACTTAGGTTGACCTAGCTACATTGCTTGGGGGGATAAAAAATGTCACACTTTGTGAGATGTAGTTAGGCCGACCTAACCCCCTTCTGTAGATGCAGCTAGGTTGACAACAATTCTTCTGTTGATCTAGCTACCGCCTCTCAGAGAGTGGTGTGACAAATGGTCCAGACTCACTGAGGAGAGAACAGCAGGTTTAACACCGCGCCCCACCCTCCAATAAGCAATTAAACCAACTGATTGCAGGAAGTATTATTGTTCTATAAAAGTATTATGAGTAATGTCTTTTCTGAAGGTTTGTAATGTTCTGAACTTGATGGTCATTACGAGATGTAGACAGATTATGGTCATGAATTTATCTATTTGTGTGTATATAAAACTGTGCTCATAATTTGTGCTTCAGCATTCAGCTACATCTCACAGCTGGGCAGTGAGCAGTTATGCCCCGCAACCAGTCTCCAAGCAATTATCCACTGTCCAGCCCAGGAAAGAATAATGGTGGACCACTGAAGTTAATGGAAAAACACTGAGACTACTGGGAATTTCCCCGTCTGAATAGCCATGACTCATTGTAGTCTGAAAAGGGGAGGGCGGGAGAAGAGGAAAAAATCCCTTTAAAAAGGAAGCTTGAAATTGAGGTCTTCATTTAGAAACTGAGGCCTGGTCTACGCTATAGAGTTAGGTCTATGTAAAGCAGCTTACACTTATGTCGACCTTACTCTGTAAGTGTCTACACTAAAATGTAGCTCTCACCGATGTAACTCTCTCACTACACCGACTTAATAACTCCACCTCCGTGAGAGGTGTAGCGCTTTGGTTGACATAGTTAGATCAACGCAGAGTCACTATAGACACTGTGTTGCTTACATTGACTGTTGCTGCCTTTCAGAAGCCATTCCACAATGCCCCACACTGACAGTTTAATTTGGTGTGAGCACTTGTGGGGAGGACGCACACCGTTCACACAAGGAGTGTAGTCTGGACATACAAAAGTGACTCAATTACTGCAGTAGCTGTAAGATGTAACTTACGTCAATTGTGTAGTGTAGACTTACCCTTAGGGACAGTGACTGGGCAGGTGCTGTCTGTGAAACTTTAGGTCCCTTCTATGGCAGGGGGCATGTTGGGAAACTGGTCCGAGGCAATAGGTAACTTGTATTAGAAAAGGGAAGGTATCTAATTTGAAAATGCAAAGCCTCAGGCTGCATCTTTTTACTGATTTTCTATGTAGCTTGTATATGTTTGCTTTGTCTCATTATTTCATCTTTAAATCTGTGTTTTTTCGGCCTGGTCTACACTACGTGTTTATACTGAATTTAGCAGCATTAAACCGATTTAACCCTGCACCTGTCCACACAACGAAGCCTTTTATATCGATATAAAGGGCTCTTAAAACCGATTTCTGTACTCCTCCCCGATGGGGGGAGTAGCGCTCCAGAGAGATAACTCCACACCCACAAGACATGGCTAGTCGTTATTGAAGGATTAGCCAATCATCCAACAACCTTCCTGAAAGACCCATATTCAAGAACAGACAATGCTTCCACAACAAAGCCCTCCTTGCACAGCACACTCCTTTATGCAAGTCCGCCCCATCCAACCTGGAGTTGCACGTTCTAATACAACTCACACAGGCAGTCTTGAGTCTGACCCCAATCTACTAGCAAACAACGTATTTGTGTTTCGAAGGACCGCCAGTACTTCGGCTACCTGCTAAGCAGCAATTGCGACTGCTGCGCTGTTGAATCCAGCACGCCAACTGTCATAAAACACATCAGCAGGGGAAAAGTCCTGCAAGCTCTTGACCCACACCACTCCCTAGCTTTCCTGCACATTCCCTGTCCATCCTTGTGACCCTTTCTCTCCTCACTGCGCGATGTCTCTTCTCCCTTGTTGTCTCTGGCTAACATGTCTCTTGAGGGGAAACACTCCTCCTGCCATATAAGGCTAACAAGATCTACTGCATTGTAAAATAGAAGAAGAGAGTTAGAAGTGTTATCGAAATCATGCGCCTCCTCTGCAATACGTTGTATTGTCACCCCATCTCCACAAGGGACAGAAACCAAACTTGGTCCGGAGGAGACAATGAGGGTAGAAACAAGAAGGACTCTTCAGACTAGATGCCCTATGGACAGATTATAAAAGATTATGATGGTGTTTAGTAGAAGAATAAAAATATGAAAGGTTAGACATACTAAATTAATAACACTCTAGAATGCAGTCCAATTTTCTTCTCTAATTATAGAACAAGAGTGGAACCAATAAGATAGAAAAGCAATGGCATTTAACGTATTACACAATATTAGTGTATGTTATAATAACATAGAACAGGTCACGCATTTGACTGAATCTAACGATACATATGAACCAGGTTCAGTGCATAAGAACCAAAATACCTACGTAAAAGAAATTCCACCAGGGCGTGTATCAGGGCCGGGCAAGATGTTCGCACCCTAGGCGAAACCCCACCTTGCGCCCACACCACCCGGGGCAGCTCACCATCTTTGCCCGGAGGCACCCCCCGCCCGCAGCTCAACCCGCGTGTGCACAAGCACCCCGAGCACACTGTTCGCTTCACTCTCCTGCCTCCAGGCTGCGGCACCTAAGTCTGATCGGTGCCGCAGCACACTACATGAAGCAGCTCACGCCGCATCCTCTCCCAAGTACACCAGGCCTTCACTTCCCCGCTCCCAGGCTTGCGGCGGTAAGCTGGGGCGGGAGTTCCCCTGCAGCCACCCGCCGCCGCGCCATTACTGCGCAGTGGCCCTCCCGCGCTCCCTGCCCCAGCTCCCTCTGCCGTGAATGCCAGCGGCGACCGGGCGCCAAAGGTCGGCCCACCGCGTCACTGCTGAAGAAAAGTGCCCCCAAATCCGACTCCCTAGGGACCGCCAGGTGGCCTAATGGTTGCACAGGCCTGCTGGTATGTACAACTGTCATCCTACTACAGGTTTCTGTACCTCCTTAACGCATCTACCACTGGCATGACACGACAGACTGGACTATGGTTGATCCAGTGTAGTGACTCTTAACAGCCCGACGTAAATAGGAGTCACTGTGGAAGGGAGAAGAGAGAACAGCGAAAAACGAACTTATCTTTTTAAAAAACTTCCACCATTCTTCCCTTTAAGCAAAGTCTGGTGAAAGCAAGTTCTTCCCATGTCTATTTGCGGATCAGAATCTTACAGATACCTGACCACTGCCCAGTGCTTTTGTAACTAATGATGAAATGCCCTACATGTTCAGAAACATTGCCCAAATTTGGCTGTTTCTAGTCCTTATACTGCATTTCTAGTGGGCACTTTTCACGCAACATGAACAGGCTCGCGTGCTATGATGAGCACTGGCTAAAAACAAGTCCAACTTGCCTTAAATCTGCGTTAAACAGACAACACAAAAATATTTGTCTTTCAACTTAAGTATTGTGTTGTTTTATTATAGATTTTATTTTACAAGGCTTGATCTAGATAGATCAAAGCTAGCTCAGCTATGTCTACACTTGCTGCATCACTCCTCCTGACTCCTGGTGTAGACACACCTAAGGTAGCGTCAGCCCGGATACACAGACATGTGCTAACTGTGCTCAAACTAGCATGCTAAATATAATAGGGTGCCACAGTGGCCGGCTGCGAGCTCACGATATGCCCATGGACAACTCGTTGAGATCCTAGGACATATTGGGTGACAGCCCAAACCACCACCTGCATGCACTGCGGCCATGCTGCGTATTGAGCACATGAACTCAAGCAGAGCTGCACATTACATCTTCCCAAGCAAAATCACTCCACGTCTGCAGTAACATACCTCCTGAGAACTCATCCCCACCAAGGGTGTGACATCTCCACACCGTCAGCTCTCATTCCAGCTATGTGTGAAATATAGAGAGCCATGGGAGGCCTAGCCACACCAAGTAGCGTGCCTAGACTATGGCACACCACTAAGCTTTGTGAAAAGTATCTAATTCCAGAATCTGGGAAATGCGACAAAATTAGAGCTAAAGAAGACTAATGCCTGGCTCAAATGAGAGAAGAGAGAGATGAAGTGAAGTGGTGTGTACAGGAAAAATACCAGTGATAAAAAGGAAAGTCAAAGCAGTGGCCACCATTTATATGGATCGGTGCATGAGTTGACCAACAAAGAGGAAACATAAGCAAAGACTGTTCCACGAGAATGCGTACGGTAAGATGTATGAGTGGCGGTAAGCAAGACATGGAGAATGTGATGTTAGGGCACTCGAAAATACCACCATAAATGAAAGAATGAGGAGCAGGCTCAGAGAAAGCACCTGTAAAAGCCATGTAAGCGCAGTCTTGACAACTAAAGAGTAAGAGTCAAAAGATCAGACTGAAAGAAAAAGAAAGGCCAACCCAAGAAGAGATGTTGGATCTCATCAGAAGGTATGTAGGGGGGGATAGAGGAAGGCATGAACAGCTCCTTTGAAGAGAGTAAACTCATAACGCAAACAATACGCCTATAGACGGGTCAGACCAAAGGCCCATCTAGCCCTAAGCCTTCTCTGACATGGCCAATGCAGATCCCCAGAGGAATGAACAGCAACCGGTAATCTCAATGGATCCGTGATGGATTAAGCAGAAAGTCAACGTTGTCGTCTGTTCATTATGATGTAAGCCAGTTTGGATCCAGGGATGTCTTTCAGTACAGTGTTGGTACAGCATCCTGACAACATGAGAGCCTCGCTCTGGTTGGGGCCTTAATTCTACCGTAACAAAAATAAATACACCAAACACTTGCTGACATCTTGCCTGCTACACTCAACCACAGTATATGCCAGTCTCTGCCACTCTTAGCAAAATTTCATAGCAGTCCACTGAATAAAGTCTGCCTTAAAGACTTCATTATTTTTACAAACTATACACGAAACATGACTAGACACAGTGAAGCACCAATAATAATTAAAATTAAACTGTTTCTCCCAAGAACAGTACACTTGTGAGCATAATGCTGGGATTTTAATCGGGTGTTGCTCATTGGCAAACACCAATAATCTCGAGTGACGTGCCATACTTAGTGCAAATAACCAGGCTACTCTACTCGTAATGTTAGTGGCCATCTGGGCCCCATCCTGCAACCTTCTCACGGTAGTAGATTAATCATATGAGCAAAGCCATTTATTCCATGGGCTGCTCATGAAGTACAACTCTGTGGCCTGATTCTCTCTCTATTTTTACAATGGTGTAACCCATAATCAGTGAAGCTATCCCGGATCTCACCAGTGGAGAAAGAAGTCAGACCCAAGTGAGCAGAAGTGCCAGAATCCAGTCCTAAGGCTGAATCAGTTTTACCCTGAACTTTTGCACCCACCAGCGGCTCTCGTGGTGAGAACTGCCAGTTCTGAAAGAGCCTCTAACCCCACTTTACCTGGTGTAACTGCACAGGTGCAAGGGACTGATAAGCCTAGTCAATTAGAATAAGGAAAATGCCTGTCACCTCCTCAACCGGATGCCAATGTATAAAAGAGCAAGTGACAAGTTCAGGATTAAAATATTGTGCATGAGGGGACTCATGGGGAGCATCCCGGGTAAAGCAGCCACTCCATTACATGTATAGCACAAGGGAACTCTCTCAGTCCACCGCACAGGGTCTAGACCCAGGCTCTAGCCCAGCCCAAACGACTACACTGCAGCTTCAAGCCCCACAACCTGAGCTCAAGCCAGGCCGCGTGTTTGTTTCGTGTGGACACACCCACGAGAACCCTTCCTCTCATCACACAAAGGCTTGCTCTCTGCCCGCACTTTGAACGCTACTTACAGCAGTGCAAAGAGGACGTAAAAGCCACTGTTCAATGGGCCTCGCTCATTTGCACGCGCTGAGGAGCTACCCTAAGGTGTACGAAGATGAGCCACTTCAGAGTACCTGAAGTTTGTCTAACATCAGTTCACGCGTCGAAATGTCCACTCACTAAGGCCTGGTCTACCCCAAAACTTAGGTTGACCTAGCACATTGCTGGGGATAAAAAAGTCACACCTTTGGGAGATGTATTAGGCCGACCTACACCTTCTGTAGATCAGCTAGTTGACAACAATCTTCTGTGATCTAGCTACCCGCCTCTCAGAGAGTGGTGTGACAAGATGTCCAGACTCACTGAGGGAAACAGCAGGTTAAACACGCGCGCCACCCTCCAATAAGCAATTAAACCAACTGATGCAAGGAAGTATTATGTCTAATAAGAATTTATAAGTAATTTCTGAAGTTTGTAAGTTCTGAACTTGATGGTCATACGCAGTAGACAATTATGCATGAAATCTACTATTGTGGTATATAAAACTGTGCTCATATTGTGCTCAGCATCTCAGCTACCATCTCACCAGCTGGGCAGGAGCATTATGCCGCCGCAACCATCTCCAGCATATACACGCCAGCCCAGGAAAAATATGGTGACCACGTGAAGTAATGGAAAAACACTGAACTACTGGAATTCCCCGTCGAATAAGCCATGAACTCATGTAGTCTGAAAAGGGAGGGCGGGAGAAAGGAAAAATCCTTAAAAAGAACTGAAATGAGGTCTCATTTAGAACTGAGCCTGGTCTACGCATAGAGTTAGGTCTATGTAAAGCGACACTTATGTCGACCTTACTCTGAGTGTCTACACTAAATGTAGCTCTCACCGATGTAACTCCTCACTAACCGATTAATAACCCACCTCCGTGAGAGGTGTAGCCGTTTGCTTAAGTAGGAATCAACGCAGAGTCACTAGATAGACACGTGGTGCTTACATGACTGTCTGCCTTTCAAAGCCATTCCACAATGCCCACACTGACAGTTAATTGGTGTGAGCACTTGGGGAGGACGCACCGCCGTCACCACAAGGAGTGTAGTCTGACATACAAAAGTGACCAATTACTGCAGTAGCTGTAAGATGTAACTACGTCAATTGTAGTAGTAACTTACCCTTAGGACAGTGACTGGCAGGTGCTGCTTTGAACTAGGTCCCTACTATGGCAGGGGCATTGGGAAACCTGGTCCGCAGCAATAGGTACTGTATTAGAAAAGGGAAGCGACTAATTGAAATGCAAACCTCAGGCTGCATCTTTACTGATTTCTATGTAGCTTGTATATGTTGCTTGGTCTCTTATTCATCTAAATCTGTGTTTTTCGGCCGGTCTACACCTACGTGTTTACTGATTAACGCAATGAAAACCGATAAACCCGCACCGCACACAACGAAGCCTTAAATCGATATAAAGGCCTCTTAACCCGATCCTGTACTCCTCCCGATGGGGGAGTAGCGCTGAAATCGGTATTGCATGTCAATTAGGGTAGTGTGGCCGCATTACGTATGACCTCGGCAGTACCCACAGTGCACCATTGACCGCTCTGGAAATCAACTGAATCGATGCACGGGCAGGTAACAGAGAAAGCCTCCAAAACTTGGAATTTCATTCCTGCTGCCCAGCGTGGAGAGCGATAGTACGGTGGCCATGCAGCCCAAATCCAAAAAGAGCTCAGCATGACGTGTGGGAGAACTGATCGATCACTGTAAGGGACAAATCTGTCTATCAGGGCTTCCAGAAGACGCAATGCCAACATGTGAAAAAATCTCCAGCTATGAAGACAGAGGCCCCAGCAGGGACCAACACACATGCGTGTGACAAGCGTAACGGAAAGCAAAGAACAAATGGATGCTCATGAGGAGAAGGGAGACTGAGGACTCGAGCTACCACAGTTCCTGCAGTCTCTGAAAAGTAATGCATTCTGCTGAGCCTTCCCAGCCTGAAGGATAGCCAAAACTGTGTCAGTGGTTCAGGGAATAAGTTCACAATAGTAGTCCCCCCCCCCCCGCAAAGAAAAGGGAAATATTGTTCTGCCTCTTTCAATGCATTACATATGTCACTGATCGCTGGTAGAACGGGGTGCTGCAAGCGAAACAGCAGCATCCTCTCCTCTCCTCCCTCCCCCTTAGGGCACACGGTATGTACAAAATGACTGACGCCTCCTCAGTCACACCTCATGATCTCTGGGCTGGCCTCTTGAGGTCGCCGGGCCTGCTGGCAAAAAGGGAGTGACTCCTCGATCAACCGTCTGTGAAGCTTGTGTCCTGAGATCGCAGTCCTGGCAGATGGGTGCATATGGGCGGTACGTCCTCATCATAGCAGCTAGGAGGCTCAGCTCCTCTCCCCAGCCCCGCCTTCCATGTCTAAGGAGATTCTGGACTATCATAGCACGGAGCTTGCTCCTCTCCCACCTCCACCTATTGTAATGGAGATTCTGGCCTCACTATAGCAGTGGGCAGCTTGCTCCTCCCCCCCCCAACCATTAATTGAGTAATGGAGATGTCGCCTGAAATCATAAGCAGCTGGAGGCGCCCCCTCATTAAGACTACTGAATACCAGTCCGTTTTCTTTCTTCCCGCATTCTTATACTTCATCACACAAATGGGGTAACCACCACGTATCCCATTAGTGGTGGGAGGAAGCAACGGGTAGATGTTGCAGGGCGCCCCCCTAGAATGGCATGCAGCCATCATTCGCAATAATCATCGGGACGACCCGAGCGACTGTGCTCTCTGGCCTATCAAGCCCAATCTAGCAGGACTGACTTTTAGACAAAACAATAAATACTTCCGATTTGTCCCCTATCCCGCGCTCACCGCTCAGTGCGGCAGTCCAGAGCACCCCAAAGCAGCAAGATGTACAATATGACTGGTAATCATCATCGCCAATTTCCAAAGCAGCAGATGGTGCAATAGAGCTGGTAACTGTCTCTGCTACCTTGCAAAGGCAAATGAATGCTGCTGTGTAGCACTGCAGTACCGCATCTGTCAGCAGCATCCAGTACACATACAGTGACAGTGAAAAAAGGCTAAACAGACTCCATGGTTACCATGCTAGGGCAATCCAAAAAAAAAAGGGCACGAAATGATTGTCTGCCGTTGCTTTCATGGAGGAAGTATTGAGTGACGACATTTACCCAGAATCACCCGCGACACTGTTTTTGATCCATCATGCATTGTGATCTCAACCCAGAATTCCAATGGGCGGGGGAGACCGCGGGAACTATGGGATAGCTACCCACAATACAACACTCTGGAAATTGATGCTAGCCTCAGTACCTGGACGCACACCACCGAATTAATGTGCTTAGTGTGGCCGAGTGCACTCGACTTTATACAATCTGTTTTAAAAAACCGGTTTATGTAAAATCGGAATAATCCCGTAGTGTAGATATACCCTTCTATTTAAATACGTTTTTGTTTATTTTTTACCCCAAGCAGGTCTCTCCTGTGCAAACTGTGGACTGAGTGTGCCAAAGGAAGTGGTGTCTGGGTGACTGGTTTTACATCTTTGGGGGTGATGAACCAGAGGAGAAAAGTCTGAGTGTCTGGTAGTTAAGAGCTCGGGGTAGATGGATTTGGAGAGACTTGGGACTGGAAGTGCTGATGGGGTCACCCTGCAAGGAGTAACTGGGTTGGTGGAAGCCAGGGTGAGACCTTGTACTTGTGGGCAGGCTACTGGTGTCAGGGCTCTGAACCACAGCATGAAGGAACCCAAGGTCACAGGGCAAGTGGTGACAGAACCTCTTACTGGTCTGGGTGATCCCAAAACGTCAGAGGTGGACTTACTTCAGCGACAGAAAAACCCTTCTGTCTGTGTAGTGAGTGTCTAACTACAGCTATGTCACTGTAGCGCTTGTAGGACAGACATACCCTAAGAGTCAATGGGACACATTCTGCTCAGTTACATCCATGCCATCCCATTGGCTTCAGTGGGACATCTGGATGTAATTGACAGCCAAATTAGGTAAGCAAATGATCACTATCACTTAATGTTTTAAAATAAAAACAAGGAAAAGGGATTGTGCTCACACCAGTCACTATCCATGGACCCCGCTATCTGGTTGCTCTTTTCTACGACACAAATGTCTCCTAGAGGCTTCTTGTCCCTTTCAGTCACACAAGCAATAGCCTCTGTAACCATAAAGAACTGTCAGCAGGAGAAAAAAAACTGATGTCTTTCCAATACCGAGAGCAAAATATTAGTTACTCTGAATATCTCTCTCTCAATCCCCTTTTACCTCCTCAGACATTAATCATAGTTTGTTTGTCAAACTCAGAGCTCAGAAATGCCTTCACTCCATTTATTCCAAATACACATAATAAAAACATATACAATCATTGCCATTTATATGGGCGGAACTGGCGGTGTTTTCAGACTTGTTTGGAATGTGAGAGCTAATGTAAAGCCCCATCCTGAAAATCCTTACTTCACTGAGTAGTCTTCCTACAGCAAAGCCAATGAGCCATCATTCACATTAAATAACTGGAGAAGAAATCTGGCATAAATGAGACCAGTATCAGGGCTTGCACTACACAGGGCTTCAGAGAGAGTTGTAACCTACCCAGGCATGGCATGGGGAAACTTGGAATACTATAGGCTTCCCTCACAGACACATGACTAGGTGGCCAATGGAGTCTCATAATCATTACACCACTGGCTCCACCATGCAGGGGACAGTACTTAATGACCTCTTGAGGTCTCTTCCAGTCCTATGATTCCATGTCCTATCCCAAAGCCATGACAGAAGCCACAGAGAGGATTATAAGGCAATGGGAGTTGAGGGTAGTCAGTAGTTCACAGGTGCCGTTCTTCTGACTGCTTTGTAGGTATGCAACCATTTGGGGTCCATTTTTGCTTTCTGACAGAATTTGTAACTGGGATTTTTAGAATCAATTTTTCAGCCTTTACTTGAGATTCAGAAAAGGGCTAGTCAGTTACATGGATAATGCAAATTTCTACCGTTACATTAGACACGGAGATCTAAACCCTCATGATTCCAGCACCCAAATTAACCAGTCATAGGAAAGAACATCCCTTATTCGGCAAGCTATGTAATTGTCCATTACAGGGTTATTTGCATCTTACTCTGAAGCATCTGGTACTGGAAACTGTCAGTGACCGGACACTGGACTAGAGGGGCCACTGGTGTGATTTGGAAAGGTAAATTCCTATGTTCTCGTGCCAAGTTGCCACCTACTTTTTCCAATACTGCATACTAACTAAAATGTTGAATATGCACTCACACACACAATCATGTTTATGGAAATGAAATTGTCATGGCAACAGCAAAGGTCTCACCAGTATTTTAAAAATAGCAAATTAACAAAACCCATTATGAAATCCAAAATCCATTCTTCTATGAATATATTTAAAAACAGATTTAAAAAAATGTTTTCCTAGCTACACAATAAAGAAATCATCTAAACTGGAGATTTTGCCTGCTGATATTGGTGGATCGTTTTGTTTTGTTTTTTAATTAGAAAAGCAGAGCTCAGTTTTAGGGTGATCATTATTCAGAACACTTTAGGGGTTATTAGTTTCTCACCAGGTAAAATATTGTCACACAAATAATATTATGATTCATACTCAGTGAGATTATTCTGTTTTTTAAACTGGTACATTTATAACAGTGTTTAATCCTGGTGTCTCTATGACTTTGTGAATCTCCATTTAAAAACCCAGTTTCTCAGGGGGTTATAACACTGTTCTGAAAATGTACTTGGCTCCAGGGTTACAGCAAAACAATACTTTGTTTGTTTAGATTTGTTTTCTTTTATAAATTTTCAGTAAAATCAATTTGGCCATTTAGGCGTTGCCTTTGCTAGACATTTGGTCATGGTGTAACCCAAGCTTATTGCTTGCCAATGAACTTGTGTTAATTACCCTACTAGGAACTCCAGCATAGACATACATAATGTTTGTGGTTTGCTAAAAGCTCAGCCTAGAGTAAATAACAAATATTTGTGGCTTTGGAGAAACTTTTTTTAAAAGTATATTAGGAACAGAAAGAATCCTAGCACTGGTATTGGTCCATTACGTGATGGAAATGGTAGAAATATCAATAATAATGCAGAAAAAGAAGACACATTCAATAAATATCTCTGTTCTGTATTTGGAGGAAAAGATGATGATATCATTCAATGATGCATTCTTTCCATTCCATTAGTATCTCAGGAGTATGTAAACAGAAGCTACTAAAATCAGACATTTTAAATCAGCAGGTCACATAACTTGTACCCAAGAGTTTTAAAAGAGCAGTCTGAGGAATTTGCTGCACTGTTAATGCTGATTTTCAATAAATCTTAGAACACTGAGGAAGTTCCATAAGAGTGGAAGAAACTGAAGGTTGTGCCAATATTTAAAAAGGGTAAATGGGATGACCCAAGTATTTATAGACCTGTCAATCTGACATTAATCCTAGGCAAGATAATGGAGTGGCTGATTTGAGATTTGATTTATGAAGAATTAAAGTAGGGGAGTAAAATTAATGCCAATCAACATGGGTTTATAGAAAATAAATCCTGTGAAATTAACTTGATGTCTTTTTGATGAGATTACAAGTTTAGTTGATAAAGGTAATAGTGTTGATGTAATACACTTAGACTTCTGTAAGACATTTGACTTGGTACTGCACATTTTGATTAAAAAACTAGAACATATACAATTAACATGGCACACATTAAATAGGTTAAAAGCTGACTGACTGATAGCTCTCAAAATGTAATTGTAAATGGGAAATCATCATCGTGCAGGTGTATTTCCAGTGGGGTCCCGTAGGAATCGGTTCTTGGCCCTATGCTATTTAACATTTTTATCAATGGCCTGGAAGAAAACATTAAATCATCACTGATAAAATTTGCAAATGACACAAAGATTGGGGGGAGTGGTAAATAATGAACAAGTCACTGATACAGCACAATTTGGACTGCTTGGGAAGCTGAGCGCAAGCAAACAATATGCATTTTAATACAGATAAATATAAATGTACACATCTAGAAACCAAGAACATAGGCCATACTTTAATGGATGGGGGACTCTATCCTGGGAAGCAGTGACTCTGAAAAAGATTTGAGGGTTGTGGTGGATAATCAGCTGAATATGAACTCCCAGTGTGACACTTTGGCCAAAAGAGCTAATGTAATCCTTGGATGCATAAACAGGAGCATCCTGAATAGCAGTAGAGAGGTTATTTTACTTCTGTAATTGGCACTGGAGCAACTGCTACTGGAATATTGTGTCCAGGTCTGGTGTCCGTAATTCAGAGGGATGTTGATAAATTGGAGAGGGTTCAGAGAAAAGTCATGAGAATAATTAGAGGATTAGAAAACATGCCTTATAGTTATAGACTCAAGGAGCTCAATCTATTTAGCTTACCAAAGAGAAAGGGGTGACTTGGTTACAGTCTGTAAGTACCTATATGGAGAAAAAATATTTGATAACGGACTCTTCAGTCTAGCAGAGAAAGGTATAACATGATTCAACAGCTGGAAAATGAAGCTAGACAAATTAAGACCGGAAATAAGGTGCATATTTTTTAATAGTAAGAGTAATTAATCATGGGAACAACTTCCGAAGGGTCATGATGGACTCTATCACTGGCAATTTTTAAACCAAGATGGGATGTTTTTCTAAAAGCTCTATTCTAGGAATTCTTTTGGGGAAGTTCTATGGCCCATGATGTACAGGAGGTCAGAGAAGCTGATCACAAGGGTCCCTTCTGGCCTTGGACTCTACAAATCTTCATGATATGTCTAAATTAGCATTTCCATAGGTGTTTGTCCTGGTCTACAGACAGATTTTGTACCAGTATAACTATTTTAGTTAAGTGTGATTTCTTTTTACTGAAATAGTTGTACTGCTATAACCCCTAGTGTGGATGCAGTTATAGCAGTGTAAAGATTCCTTATACTGGTATAGCTTATTCCCCTCCTATATAAGAATAGCTAAAGCAGTAAAAAAGCACCTTATATCTAGTCCACACTAAGAGGTTTGTACCACTTTAACTGTACAGATCTCAGGCTTTGCCTATACTACAGGGCCTTTCCTGGTATAGATATGCCAGTACAGCTATAGCACAGAAGCCCCTAATGTAGACACAACTTATGCCAAAAGAAAAACTCCTTGTTGGCATAGTAACACCACCTTCCCAAATGACATTGGCTATTCGAAGCACTCTTCTGTTGGCCCAGCTGCGTCTGCATGGGGTATTTTGCCAGCCTAGCTACGTCAGCGAGGGGAGTTGGTTTATTTACAGACTGACTGACCAGCAGCATAGTTAGCGGGGTGCAGAGGAAGCAGCCGCTTCCTCTCAACGCATTTTTCAAAAGCAGCGCCTTAGTTAGGGTTTACCATGGCGCCAGCAGGCACCCCTATAATAAAGAATCCCTAGGCGAGGCCGGCGGTGGGCGTGAGCGATTCCGGTGAGGTCAGCAGTAGGCGAGCCAATGAGTGGTGTGTCTGGCAGGCAACTGCCGGAGCTCTGGGTCCCCGCGTGGCACGGCCCAGCTTGGCAGCGGGAGGGGGGAAGCTGCTGTGGTGGCAGCCCACAACATTCCGGCACTAGGCAGAGTGCCAGCGGCTTCGCAGCGTGGAGGGGCTGCAGCAGGGTGTCCAACTCAGAGTGCGGAAGAGAAAGTGAGGGACGGGAGGACGTGCTGCCACTGCCCAGGCACAGGTGCTGCTGCTCCAGCTCTCTGGGCGGTGGGGTGCAAAGTGCCCCCTGAGCAGCACTGCCCGCAGGGGGCCTGGCCTCAGTACCAGAGCAGGGCTCCTGCACTGGAGGGTGGGGATCTGCTCCTTTCCCTAGGGGGCTGCTCTAAGGTCCCCTCCCTCCCAACCTTCCTACTGGCTCCGGCACCTTCTCTCCTCCATCACTGTGGCTGCCCCATGCTGGTTTGATCCTGATCGGGCCACTACCCTCCCGTCCCATCCCGTCCTGTCCAGTGGAAGCACTTCAGCTTCACTGCGCAGGGACAGAGGAGAGGCTCAGAGGACTCGCGGTGGCACACGAGTTGGGAGGGAAGGCGGCAGTGGGGACACTGAGGTGCATGTACAGCAGGGGAAGGGGAACATGGTGACACCATCCGGAGCTCAGGCACAGTTGGGGCCAACCCATACCTCTTACAACACGGCAGCCGGGTGGAGGAAGGCGAGGTGGCAGCGGCAGCACGTGTCAGGCCGTTAGAGGCTGTGGCGCAGCATTTAAAGTGAGTGGAGGGGGACTCAGTCAGGCCTGCACAGTTCGGAGCGCCTCAGGCTGAAGGGCGCTTCCCGGGCATGAAGCAGGCTGAGCCCCGCCTGTGAACGTGTGGAGGGGTCGGTGGCACCCCGGGAGAGCCCATCGGAGAGTGGCGAATAATGGCAGGGACTGGGAGATGCGTCTGTTGTCAGCTCGTGGTGCGCTTTGCAGGGGGACCTGTCCCGCGTTCCTGCCACCGGGCTACATCTACCGTGACCCATTCACGCTTCACCTGCCTGCACTGTGCGATGAATACCGGACGGGAGGTTATGCAGGGCCCTCACCAAGGTGTCCTGCCGCAGAGAGCCCCCAGTCTGAATGAGGGAAACACAGGGGCTAACCTGGCCAACAGGGAGGAGAATTACAGTGAATAATATATGTTAGCCAGCCGTGGTAGTGCTGCTGGAGCTGCGAGTTGAGCACAGCATAGCATGCGGTGAGGAGCAGATAGCAGGCCGAGTGGTAATGCTCAAGAGCAAGGCCTGGGGTAGGTTTGAAACAGGTTGGCCTAGCTACCTCCTGGACCGAGCCCATCCGAGAATGGGCGCAGCATGGCTGCAGCATGGCCAGAGGAACCAAGGGTGGGGGGGACATGGCGTGGCCGGAGGAGCCAGCGGGGTGGGGGGCACTGGAGGAGTCAAGGGGGGCGTGACCAGAGGAGGAGCCAAGGGGGGGGCGCCTTTTTTATGTTTGCTGCCCCTGCATTTAGAACCTGGCTACGCCACTGATGAAGCTCCCTCAGGTCCAGTCCTCTCTCCTGCATGCTCCTTTCTCCTCCCACACTTGACTTTGTGCTTTCCTTCATATCATACCTTGTGACTGGAATAGCGTCCTTTAAATTCACTTTATTCATGTAGTCATATATCACCAATCTCTTCCTGCTGTCTGCTCCCACCTTCACCTTTAATCTTCCTAAAGTATCTGTCTAAATTACATTAGGGAATGAATTGGATTGCAAGAGATGCTCAGCGAACTCTGTCTTCTTGGTTGTTTGTTAAGTGCAATGTACACCTATGACATTGTATAGACAACAGCAGAGAACAGACGTGCTTTTATTCACTTGTTTTTGTCTTTTCCCATTTTGTTGAAAATAGGAGGAGGGGTTGTTTGGATTTAACCTGGCCCTTCAGTGGCTGCAGGGCCAGACTGACCATTAGACACAGTAGGCACATGCCAAGAGGCGCTGGCATTCAAGGGGCGCCTAAACATTCAAATTTTGCTACTCTTGGTTCCATCGGGGGCAGGGCCAGGGCTGGCTGAGGGGGAGACAGCCCCACGCAGCCATGCTGGAGTGCTCCTCACTCAGTCCAGTGGACAGAGTCACCACCTCCCAGTGGGGCTCGTGAGTGTGGCAGAGGGACAGGGTTTGGGAGAGTGGGTCTCTGGAGGGCTTTGTGGCGGGGGTCTGGGCAGTAAGAGGGGGGTGCTGGGCAGTGTTTGGGGGGTTGCGGGTGGCTCTGGCCAGTAGGAGATCTGTGGAAGCCACTGAGAAGTTGTAGTGGGGCTGTGCAGGGGTGCTCCAAGCCATCGTGGGCAGTGGGGGCACCTCGCAGCTCCCGGCCGGCATAAGCAGTGGGGGAGGGCGGGGCTGTGAGCCACTGAAGGTGGTCCGAACCCTTGCACTTGGGGTGCCCCAGGTGTAAATCTGGCCTGGAGTGGCTGCACCCCAAATACTGTGGCACTGGGCTAGTGCATGACAGCCTGAAAATGAAACTGACTACAGAGTCACTAAAATCAAGAATAAAACTGACCAGACTACTTTCACTGGTTAAGTTGAATGAAGTGAAAAAATAAACAAACAACATAAATACAAATATTATTATTTGTATTGTGGTAGTCCCCTGTGCTCGGCAACCACCCCACACAGGCAAATGGAAGGTTAAAGCAGCCTTCAAGGAGGCAGCACAAAACCCAACCAATGGGAGGAGGGCTTGTAGAGAGCCAATCAGAAGAAGGCTTGTTGGAGCAGCCAATCAGGGCCAGGGAGGGACATATAAGAAGGGCTGCTCAGCAGAGCAAAGCGAGTTTGTCTCTGGTGTGCAAAGGAGAAGGGCTGGTTGCCTTAGAGGTGTACCTTAGATAGAGCTGTGTTGGTCAGGGGAGCAGTAGGGAGCTTCAGTCTGAGGACTGCCAGACTGAGGCCCCTGGTACAAAGGGCTGTGAAGATGCTAGGGCTATGGGGAAGAGGCCCAGGAAATAGGTGGTGGGAGTTAGTGGAGTGGCAGCATGTGGGCAGCCCTGGGTCAATGGCCCAGCCCTCCTCTTTTCCCCCCACTTGCCACAGAGGGGGTGGCCAGTATTCAGACTATAGTTTACCCCTTGAGGTGAGGGGCTTGACTGAAGGCTGCAGTAGGCCACAGCGGCAAGTGGATGAACTAGAGACAGCTAGTTTCCCCTGGAACAGGGAGAGAGCGAGGCACAGCTGGAGGGCTGTGCCCAGAAGAGGATGCCGGGGGACGATGTGTGTCTTAGAGGTGTAGCAGAAGTGATGGCAGTGAGACATCACTAGAGGAAGGCACACCAGCAACCAAGAGCTAATTTCCAGCACGGCTAGCAGGAGGCACTGTGGTGGTGAGTCTCACCCTGTTACATGATCCCAATCAGGATCAGGACTTCCTTCAGCTAGGCAGCATACATAGACCGCCATGTCCCTGTCCCAGAGAGCTGAGAATTGTATTTATAAAGCACAGCCATGCCTGTCCTTGTTCAAATGCTTGGAGTATTGTAACAATAAATTCATACTCTCTTAAAGCCAAACAGATAAACCCAACTAAAGGGGTCCAGTGCATAAAAAGTGGAGAAGAGGAAGGTAATAAGTATTGGGTCAGCAGTGGCCACAATGAAATACAACAATGGGGTGGAAAACAGTTTTGAGATGTTCCTTAGACATGGGGAGAGATGGATGGAGGTGGCTATCAAGGAGAGGTGAATTCCATCTAGTGCACAGCACATCTAAAACTTCAGCCCTTTCTGACCTGAGACATGGCTGGAGCCAGAAGGACTCTGTAACAAATCATTTATTGGATGAATGTTGCTCTTTCTTCTGTACACAAATTATCTGAACAGACATTGATTTTATGAGTTTGCTTGTTATTCCACATCATCCAAACTCTTCACACTACGAACATATTCCAGACCCATTTGACCAAATCTTCGACCAGTTATTATTTGCAGTCAGAAACCTAAGGTTTTGTCTACACAACAGGGAACAATCAATCTCAGCTATGCAATTTGAGTTACATGAATAGCGTAACTCAAGTCAATGTAGCTTAGATCTACTTACCGCAGGGTCCACACTACACGATGTCGACAGGAGATGCTCAGAGGCAGCTCTAGCTTTTATGCCGCTCTAAGCACGGCAAACAGGCTGCCTTTGGCGGCTTGCCTGTGGGAGGTCCCCAGTCCCACGGCTTCGGCGGCTTGCCTGTGCGCGGTCTGCCGGTCCCGCGGCTTCAGTGTACCCGTCGCTGAATTGCCACCGAATCCACGGGACCGGCGGACTTCCCACAGGCAAGCCGCTGAAGGCAGCCTTACTGGACCCTCGCAGGGACTGGCAGGGTGCCCCCCACGGCTTGCTGCCCCAGGCATGCGCTTGGAGCGCTGGTGCCTGGAGCCGACACTGGAGATGCTCTCCGTCGACTTCCCTTATGCATCTCAATCCAGTGGAGTACAGGAGTTGCCGGGAGAGCGATCTGTGGTCGATTTAGCAGGTCTTCACTAGACTCACTGAATCAACCACCGATGCATCAATTGCCGCTCATCAATCCCCCAGTAAGTGTAGACAAGCCCTTAGACACATGGTATTCTTTCTGATTTGACTGAAACTTTTGTAAACAGGAGAGAAATCAAAGGCCTTCTCTACACTGGCAAAACTGGGACCTGCAATGGTGGAAGCTGTAGTGTATACGAGACTCAGGTGTTCTTACTACTGTCACTGTGTTACCTAACCCTGAGCTCCAGCTATACTACAGCTTCCACCACTGGGGCACCAATGACGAATTACAGGTCGTCTTCTGTTTTGACAGTGCAAATTCAGCCAGAGTTCTGTACTGAGAGCTCCACTGTGAACCTTCACATGAACCCAAATGTGCACAGGTGTTTGCTTTCCACAAACTTGCTTGCAAACAAACCAAACAAAATCACTCATTTCCACATTTGTGGACAAAAAATAAAAAATACCACAATGAATTCCTGGGTTTAGTGCACAGAGGTTGGAAAAGTCCTTTTTTCTTTTTGTATTATTTGCCAGATACTAGATGTGACAATGAGACAGTTTTAAAATTCTTTGATTTAATAAACTGAGGTGCTGTTGGTAATGGGGTGACCAAACATCTCAATATTAGGGGCTTTGTCTTATATAGGAACCTAGTAACCCCACCCCACCCTTGGTCCTAATTTTTCATACTTGCTCTCTGGTCAACCTAGTATTGGCAACAAAGGGAGGAGACTTTGTCTTGAGACAGCCATTTAATTAATATGACAGCAGAAATAAATAGGATATTGATATCATCATGCAGATTTCATTCTTCTGACTGTTGCAGGTGATGTTTTGCATAGAGAACTCAACGAGGCCCTCTGTCACAGAATTGTAATTAGAGCCCTTAGGCAGATCGTCCATTTGAATAAATAGATGTAGCTCCATTCAAGTCAATGGTACTACACGAATTTATACCAGCTAAGGATCCGGCCCTTACACTTCAACAAGGAGACTGTAAACTGAATAAACAGATGGAGAAGAAGAGAAGAGTTGTGATCAAGAATGGAAACATTCAGGATAAACAAGAATTGCACAGCACTAAAGAAAAACATTCAGTGGGATGAGAATCATTCCCTGCCTCTCTGCATACCTGTGGGAGGCCAGGGACCACACATCCTTCAACTTGGATCTTCAGGGGTTACCTGGTGGTGGCTCCCCCATCTTGTCCTCACATTATTTTAAGCTATTTCCTTCAGTTAATGCACAAAGATGCTCTCTTTAAAACCGCCAAGTCTGAACAATACAGGACATGGTCCAAACGTCCATCCCCTTCTGAAAGGGGGTTTTCATACCAGAGAATCTCTCTCACTTTCAGATCATTTCACTCACTTTTCATATTTCCTCCAACATCCCCCACAGCACCATGTGCGTTAGTGGAGGAGAAATGTGTAGGGAGGGGGGCATGACTTCAGTGTATTGGCTCAGGGGGAATGCTAGAGAGCCATATCCACTCCCACGCTGGCTGGCACATGGCAGCTCCAAGGGAACATAATCTGCCAGCAAAGGGGTATGGCCAGCCCCTCATCTCAGCTGCCATCTGCAGCACATGCTAGCTGGTGGCTCGCACTGTGAAATCCAGCAGGATCTGTCAGGGGTGCTGGAACAACTTGTATAGTGGGGGTGCTGAGAGCCATTGAACCAAACTGTAAACCATGTATATGACGGAAACCACTTCAAGCCAGAGAGTGCAGCAGCTCTCTCTGCATCCCTAGTTCTAGCATCTACAGGATCTGTGGAGCAGAAGATGCCCCTAAGGACCATCTCTGGCTCCTCTGACTGCCACTCTCAGGGCTGGCCAGAGAAGGATTTAGTACTGAGGCTTAAAAACAGCCTCTCTTCTTGAAGTTCTTACTGCAGGATACAGCTAACTCCCATAGACTTCAAAGTGCCTGTAACAGAGCTAGAAATAATGCCTAGTTCTTAGATAATATTTTTCATCAGTAGATCTCAAAGCACTTTACATAGCAGAGTAGTTTCATTACCCCCACTTACAGATGGGGAAACTGAGGCATGGGGATGAGACGTGACTTGTCCAAGGTCACTCAGAAGCTGAGCCAGGAACAGAAGCCAGATCTTCTGATGCTCAGTCTTGTGCCTGGACTCTGGCTCTCCCTTTTCTTTCTCTCAGCCTGTATCTTCCCCTTTTCTGACCTGAACTTGTGACACCACCATTATTTCTCTGATTGTGCCTTGTATTGTCAGAAAAGCAGAGCAAGGAGAGATGCAGCTAAGGCAGATTGAAAATTCTGACCCAGCACCTCCACAAGCTTTTATGTCTAAATATCGCAGATGCATCCAAGCAGTGTAGGAAGGTAAGTACCCCGTGTTCTGCCAGGCCAGCATACAATGTGATGATATAAAGGGACTCGTGCAGGTCATATTTGGCCCGAAGTTATGGCAAAGCAAGTGGAAGTGACTAACCTATTTTCATTGCCCAAAACGGAGCAACTAGCATTAACAGTGAAAAGTAAATTAGATGTTTAAAAATTCTCAGATTTCACAATCTAAGGTAATCAAGTTTGGTTTAGTATGTGTTGTGGTGGGGCACATCCCTAGCCCAGTCATGAAAGGGTTAAAGAGCTCCTCTGCCCATAATCAGCCTCAACCCAGCGCACCTGGCAGACTTGTCAAGCCTGGAAATGGGCAGGTCCTTAAAGAAGAGGATGTCAGCATAGTGTGACACCCTGCGGGGAGTGGGACTGTAACTCAGAGCTCCATGGCCCCTGGAAGCAGGGGATGCTAACCAGCAAAACAGCTCATGAGCCTGGGCGGCCCTGGCCCTCTCAGAAAGGAGAAGAGCTGATTCTTTTCTTTTCATTGGCTTCCCATGGGCCTAGGACTCTGCTTTTTGTGGCCTGAGGAATCACACTGACTTTTGGTGTGGACAACTTTAACTCCCCGCTTCTTCCCCCTCGTCCCCCAATCTCTGGCAAAAGAGATCTGACAGGCGCAGTGCCCACTCTCTCCCCAAGGGGGCAGTAGAGAGGCATAGCCTGCTATAAATGGCAGTGAATGCAGGCGAACGCTTCCCAACCCTGACACAAGAGTCAATTAGCGGGAGCTGGGAAACCCATGCACAGAAGAGACAGATAATCCAAGCAGCACTGATCCAGAGCAGGGATGCAAATGGCTGACGGAGAACCAGCGACAACAGGCAGCCACGGCAGTTTCTGCATCAACTGGTACAACAGTGGGCCACTCAATAACAGCTTCAGACAACCCAACAGCAGCAACTGCTAGGTGAGATGGCAACCAGCAGAAGGATCTGCAACCAAACTTGCTACAACTACTGACAGGGCTGCAGCCTGTCAGGGCAGCTGGAGTCTGGCAGCCAGGGTGGCAGCCTGGGACCTGTGCTCCCACCAGTACCAATGAAGCTGACTAAGATGGGACCTGGCGACTCCCTGAGGCTTTCTGGACCATTTCTGAGTGAGTGGCAGTGGCCTCCCAATGGCCTTCAGAACATTGAGCCCTTGTGCTGGGCCCCTACCTGACTGGGCCAGCCTAGGCAGCCTACTGAGGGTTTGACACAGGCTTTGGCTGCTATCCTGAACTTTCTCAATAGCTGAAAAGAAATGCACTGCTGCCACTTCTGGATGCAAATGGGAGCCCGGGGTGGGGGTGGGCAGGGGCGGGAGTTGGCCCAAAAACAGAAGGAAAGTTCTTGCTGATGGTTATGGCCAGATGAGCAGGCTGCAGCCCAAGTGGCTGAGTCAGAACTGGTTGAACAGTTCATACAAATATTGCCCCCCTGGTTGATACTGAGATACCACCCAGGGTCTCTATCAGAGACCGTGCAGTTGATGAGAAAACTTTATGGCCTCAGGGGAACCCCCTGAACTAGGGGGAAGGAACAATCTGGGACTAAGAAACTAACCCAGCCTGAAGTGAAGCCAGCCAGATGAGACAATAGGCTCAAGCACTACAGGGTTTCTCATGTGGGCTACTGGGACACATCTGAAGAGAATGCCCCCTGATGGACAAAAGGACCCACCAAAACAACAGTCTCCACGTGGATCAATGGGACCAAAGTGCAAGGTCTGTTGGATAACAACGGGAAGATATTAAGATTGCATACTCAATAAGCCAGCATCCCAAATGGAAGCCCACCATGAAGCAAGCACACATGATTGGAAATGCACCATGCACACAAGATATATGGCTTGAGGGATAAAGGAGGTGGCTGGCCCTAAGTCTGATGAGTACCTGGGCAAGAGACAAAATGGCAACACTAGTAGTGAGGAAACACTTAAAGAGGAAGCAGTAACAAACACGCAACAGAAGGTAGCGATGGCTTAGGATGTTATATTGGGATGAGATGGTGAGATCTCTTGTACTGGATGTCCCTTGCAGCATTTAGGCACCTACGGCTTCACATCATGTGTAGCCTGAGACATATTACCAGGATTTGGCCAGGACAGTCAAGAGTTACATTCATATTGGCTGTTATAGTAACCTTATGCCCCCCGGGTAAATTGCCATTGAAATGTGTAGGATATTACCAGCTTCATCACAGGACAGACTGTGTTTTAATAAGTCAAATTTAGAGCCAAAATCCTGCCTCAGATGCAAATGTATTATTCTGACCAAAGTCAACAGGAACCTGCGATGGGCTATACAAACCCCACACAGCACAACGTGGGCTTAATGAGCTAAAGAGGGCTCAGGTGGTTCCAATCTGCTGCAGCTGTGACAAACAACGGGAATGAAGGGAGACACTTCAGAGGAAAAGCCCCAGCTCAGCTGATGGCAGACCAAGGAGGAGAGCAAATCCTCAATGCTCAGCTACTGAAGAGAGGGCTGACTGATGGCAGGTGCTCCCCAGCTGACAGTTGACTGGTGTTGCCTCCTCAGAAAAGGGAGGGCCAGATGCTAATGGACATTGGGAGGGAATCAATCCCTTTTACCTGTGAACTCAATTCCTTGTTTTTGTTCACTGATTACCCTCGAATGGGAGAGACTTTGAAGTGACCTGGGTGAAGGACCAATTCACAGGAAGAGACAGATTCACAGGCCAGGAGCAACTGTCCACAGAAGGTACCTGATGAGGAGACAGCTGCTATGCCAAGCCTAGCCAGAAGAAGTCACTAGCAGTGAGTCAACCCCTTCTCAGAACTCCATGCACAGACATAGAAGGCTGGTATTTTTTCTTTGCTATTGCTTTTACAACTGAAAATCAGAGTGGAAAGTGGTCCAGCCACAAAGTCCCATTGAAATCAATGTGAAGAGGGGTCTGAATAATCTAGGGATCTTAAGAAAAAAGGACTTTGGGTTGGGCTAGTGATCTGATGGTAATACAATATGCACAGATGCGGAGATCTAAGTCCAAGCCTAAAGCTCCCAGCCTGGCAAAGACTGGAAGTATTGTGAAGGTAGAAGCCTCAGGCCTTAGAAGGGAGGGAATATCTTCTGCAGAGAATGGCACTGATGAACTACAGAGGGCTTTCTGCAGAGTTTGGTCAGGGAGAAAACCCTGTACAAAGAATGTAAGAGATCCATAAAGACAGCTCCCCTATGGCCTCCCATGGTGGCTCAGGGAAAATGATGAGGCAATTTTTAGGGTTCTGAGTAGCTTGTAATAGTCCCCAAATAATGTCAGATAAAGAGGGGAAAGGGTACTGACCGCCTCTCCTTTGCCAGATATTCTTATAATTCTACAAAGGGGTGTGTGTAGGGGGGTATTTTCTCCTGTGATGGAAACAGGGCAGGTGCAAGGAAGTTTCGCACCCTAGGCGAAACTTCCACCTTGCACCTCCCACCCAGCTAACCCCGCCCCCCCAGCAGCTAACTCAGCCCCCCACCCAGAAAGCCTCATTGCAGCAGCTATCCCGCTACCGCGACAGCTAACCCCTCTCCCTCCCATCCCCCCACAGCAACTAACCTCACCCAGGGAGACTCCCCCTGTCCCCCCACAGCAGCTAACCCTGCCTGGGTAGCCCACCCCAGCTCACCTCGGCTCCGCCTCCTCCACTGAGCACGCCGGCACTGCTCTAATCCTCCTCCCCGCCCAGGCTTGCGGCGCTGATTGGAGGAGACTTAGAGCTGGGCTGCATGTTCAGCGGAGGAGGCAGAGTGGAGGTAAGCTGGGGTGAGGAGCTGTTCCCCTATGTGCCCCCCCCATTACTGCGGGTAGCCCTCCCCGCACGCCCCCCCCCGCAGCTCACCTCCACTCCACCTCCTTGCCTGAGGGGACTTTTAGGCGCCCCCAACCACTAGGCGCCCTAGGTGGCCACCTAGTTTGCCTAAATGGTTGCACCGGCCCTGGATAGAAAGATAGAAAAAAACTTTGGTTTTCAAAATATTGCGGGGGGGACATGGAGAAAACTCTACATGATAAAGGGTCACGTGATAAAGATACTGAGGCACTCAACTGGAGTATTTGTACATGGTCCATTCATCTATGTTCTAGGGGGGCTGAGTACAAGGAACACTAACATAACATACCTGAAGGGTGTAATATGGAAGCATGTACCCCAGTGTCATAATTATATAACAAAACTTTTAAAAAAATTAATATTTTCCTTTGAAATAGATCCCTGGATTTTTTAAAACATTGCGTACATTGTAAAGACATTAGTTTGTATATGGCGTTGCACTTACGTAACTACCTTCATCACAGGAACTCAGTCATTATCCATGCATTAAACCATACAAACACACCTGCAAAATAGGTGTGGCAAGGTGCTATCCCTTTCAGAGCAGGGCAAGGTGGGAAGTCTTTCTAGGATATAAAATAATCTCCAGAGAGAAGGCTCTGATGAAGGAAAGACCAGCAGGAACGGTAGTAAGGATTCTACAGCCCAGAATGGGAGTTCTGATGTACCGGTTGTTCCTAATTTTTGTTTGCTTTTTGTTGTTGTTAAACTGTGCTTTGGCCTTGCATTCCTTGAATCCTTGTACTGCTAAGGCTCAGGCATCTATATGGCTCTGCACTGCAGTAGGCACATATCCCCATTGTACCAATGAGGAAACTAGGGTTAAAGCTAACATTTTCAAGAGCAGTCTCAGCTGGGGACTGTCCTACTACTAGAGTAATCAGACGTCTGATATTCAAAGATATCCATTGGACATCATTGATTGGTGCCTATTGCATTTCAGTGCGCCTCAAAGAGAGCACCTAAAAATGGAGGCCAACAAAATTAATGGAAGTTTCCAGAAATGTTGACCTCAGTGGCTTGACCATGGTCACTTAGTGTAGTCACTATCCGAGCTAGGATATTAGAACCCAGGAGTCCTAGTGCCAGTCCTCTGCTCTAACCACTAGACTGCACAGCTTCCAAACAGTCTGTGGAAAATCCCTGCCTAAAGGGCACGCTAACTGGTCCAAAGGGGTAGACATTCCTGAGAGCTTTATGATAAGAATAATTACTGGATTGCTGGGTCTCTGTGCAGCCGCAGCTTCAGCTGTAAACCCCACAGAGTGAGCACAGGGTAGGGAGAACCAGAAGGACGCCATCTCAGTCTTGGCATCATTTCCTGGCTTCTGTAAACATTCATATTTTGGCATTTCCATCATTATTTTTTTTAAAATAAATGAAATATAAGATGTAGTACAGTGGATGCTATTAATTCCTGTTTTAACAGATGAAGAAAAAATATGCTTTCATTCTAGCAGGTGGAAAATTCTGCTGTGAGTAAAATGACATTCGCCTGTTTCCTGTGTCTAGGCTGTCTCTGTGATCAGAGCTGCAGGAAGTGAGACACAGCTGAATGTCACTTGTTCAAACAAACTGATTTTTCAGAAGACAGTTCTGAGTATTAAAAAAAGCAACAGTTCATTTTTGTGCCACTTCTTAAAAAGGATGGGGGAAGCCACTGGCTTGTGTGTGTCATTATTTAGAACAATGCAAAGCAGACAAGAGTACAGAGAAAGGAGAAGAGGATAAATACATTCCCTAACTAGGAACAGAAGGTGAAATCCTGATCCCATTGAAGACAAGGGCAGTCTTGCAACTGACTTCAGTGGAGACAAGATTTCAGCCAGAGCTGAAGGCTGGAGGGGGTTCCCTGATGCTGTCCCCAGCCCCCAATGTAGAACAAAATATTGATATTTAGTTCTACACCCTTAAGAAGAACTTTCTGCGGGCAAAAGTAGTGACCTCAGGAGACTGATCTATAAACACTTCCTCTACAAAGCACAGCAGGTTGGTGAAAACTCCAGGGTGCCTGATCCAAAGCCCTTTGAAGCCAGGGGAAGAGATTTAGGCCCTTCGAGCTCAGCAGCCCAGGGCACAGCTCAGGCTCCCCCACCTCCTTGATTCTCCGTGCTTTTAGGTCTTTCCCTACTGCACACCACCCCCTGCAAAATGCCTTTGCAGCGCCGAACACCCACCACCTTGTGCCATCGCTGCCGCACAGACGCTGGTGCATGGGTGGAATCGAGGGCGGGCGCCTGGCATCTCTGGAGCCAGCTGGTCCTTCCCTACGCTCAGCAGGGCCCTGTCTGCCACATCCCGGAGGGACGCCGGGTATTGCGCGACCAAGCGGCGGGGCGAGGATTCAGCCCCAGACCTGCCTCTCTCTCTCGCCAGAGGTTTACAGCGCTGCACAATCCGAAGGGCGGAACACACCAGGGGCAGCGAAGGTGCAGATCTTCGCGGGGTCCCAGAAAGAGGGAGAGGCAGGCGCCTCACTAAGAGCCAGGAGGTCTAGACAACTCCTACCCCCTACCAAATTAACACACGCTACTAGGTGCCCGGAGTAGCCCCATCCCCAGCCCAGCCTGGGGCGATCTCCCGCACTGCTTCGGGCGAAGAGGTGGCCAGCTGGAGAGGGGAAGCCGTGTGAAGTGACTAAAGAGGGGCGGCCTCGCCCGTCACCTCCTGGCATCAGCCGCCCTGATCTGATCTCAGCGAAATCAGACTGGGGTTACCGAGCGAGGGCAGCGCCTGCCCCAGGAGGAGGGAGGGCGGGGCACTATTCCTCATTCCTCTGTTAGATCGGGCTAGGAAAAGTTGTTAGCAGCCTCCCCCCTCCCATGCTGTCCTAGGAAAGTAGCGGTAGCAGCATGTAGGCTGAGGAGGGGGGGTACGGTCCAGTCCTCCAGCCCGTCACCACCACCCCTTCCGCTGGGATCGCCCCATCGCCACGCCACTCTCAGCACCCACCGTGCGGTTAACGAACCGCTTGCAAAATCTGCAAGCAGCAGGGAGCAAACTGGAGCCGAGGCTTGGGGGCAACCAAGGACGGAGCCTGGCTATTGCCTGCTTAGAAGGGAAGGTGGTTCGCTACAGTAGCAATAACACTGACAGCAAATCCCCTGGCCTCACCCCGGAGCCCTTGGAGCCGGGAAGGGAACCCCTCCATGCCACACACCGTAACCCCCGTTACATACCGTAACCCCGCCGTGCCCGGGACAGACCCGCTCCCCTACCGGACAGATCTATACGGTGCCACCTGTGCACACAGGAGCCCTGAGGTCTCTCCCCGCCACGCTTGGTTTGCAAGCACAGAAGCGCCCTTGCAGTGACCCCCCACCCCCCACCCCCGGCCGGGCAGCTCGGGGGCTCCTTACCCAGCCCTGGCACGAAGGTGTTGAGGAACAAGCAGATGACCGCCACGGGGAACGGCATGTAGGGGATGGCAGCGCGCAGGGGTCCCTTCTTCTCCCGGACTTGCACCACCACCCCGCTGGAGGAGGCAGTGCCCCTGCTGGGCTCCCCGGCCCCCGCCGCCGCCGGGGCAGGCTCCCCTTCCTTGGGAAGCGGATCCATGGCTGGCGCGGAGCTCGCCCGCTGCTAGAGGCAGCCGCGCCGGAGCGGGTCTCGGCTGAGCTGGGTTGGGGGCACAGGGAGCCTGTCTGTGCTGGTGCGTCTGGCTCAGGAGCGGGAGCTGCCGCTGCTGCTGTGCTGAACAAGCGCTCCGGCTCCTGAGTGCTCGGCTTAAAGTGACAGTGCGCTGCCACACTCACTCAGGCACACACAGTCTCCCCCCACACACCCTCTCTCTCTCTCACCCACCTTCCCTCTCACACACACATACACAATCACACACACACACTCCACCAACACACTCCCTCTCTCTCTCACACACACACACACCTCTCTCTCACACACACACACACAGTCACTCACACACACACTTCACCAACACACTCCCTCTCTCTCTCACACACACACACACCTCTCTCTCTCACACACACACACAGTCACTCACACACACACTTCACCAACACACTCCCTCTCTCACACACACATGCACCTTCTCTCTCACACACACAGAGTTGCTCACACGCACACTCCACCAACACACTCTCTCTCACACACGCAGTCTCTCACATACAGTCCTCCAACACACATGCTCACACACACTGTCCCAACACACACACACACTCTCACTCTCACAGTTGTCTCCCTCACACACTCCCCTACACACGCACTCTCTCACACACACACAGTCTCCCTCACACACTCCCCCAACACACACACTTCCTCATACACACAGTCTCCCTCACGCTCTCCCCAACATGCACTCTCTCTCTCACGCACACTCCCCCTCACACACATTGTCTCTCACACACACACTTTTCCACACACCTACATCTAATCTCACTTCTCAATTTCTCTCTCTCTAGACTAGGATAGATGGTCATGTTTAAAATGTATTAACTAAACTGGAAACGGCACTCTGATTCTGAAATAGAGGCCTGCATAGGGATTTAGGGTATGTCTACACTGGCAGAGTTATCTCGCCAGCAGTTACATCTCTGCTCAGAGAGCGCTGAAGGGAAACCATTGTAGTGTATTCACACTGTGAGCTGCCTACACAATAGCGTGTTCACAGTTACGGCACTTGCAGCGGTATTCAGAGAGGTGCACTCTGGGTAGCTATCCCACAGATCATCTCTTCCTCTTCTGCTGCTAAGAGTTGTGGGAAGGTGGAGTGGGTCACGGGGCATCCTGGGTCCAGTCCCAATGACCCGTGATGCATTGCTTCGCATCCAAGCAATCTCTGTGCTTCTGTCTGCATTTGGCGCCATCTTTCAATGGTTTGTGCACTGCGCACTCTGCCTCTTCGGTCTGCAGGAATGGATCCCGAACCATTGACCAGTATGCTGCTCGCTCTCACACATCAGGAGTGGCAGTGGAGTTATTCCTTAAGCTACAAAGGCAAGAGGAGTTTGACACTGATCTCACCATGCGTAGTAGCTGCAACACGAGATTGCTTTTGGCATTTACAAAGGTGCTGACCACAGTGGAACTCCGCTTTTGGGCTCAGGAAACAAGCACTGAGTGGTGGGATCGCATCGTCATGCATGTCTGGGATGACGAGCAATGTCTGCAAAACTTTCAGATGAGGAAAGCCATATTCATGGGACTGTGTGCATAGGCGCCAACTTTTCCTGGTGCCGGTGGGTGCTCGCCCCGGCCCTGCTCCGACTCCATCCCTGCCCCACCCCCTCACTCCTGCCCTGCCCCCTTACCCTTGCCCCATCCCCATTCCAACCACTTCCATAAAGTCCCCACCATAACTCCGCCCCCTCTCTGCCCCTATTGGACTCCTTCCCCAAATCCCCGCCCTGGCCCTGCCTCTTCCCAGGGCATGCTGCATTCCCCCTCCTTCCCAGCGCTTGCCACTGCGAAACAGCTGTTTCACGGCAGCAAGCACTGGGAGCTCGGGGGAGAAGCGGGGACGTGGTGTGCTACGGGGAGGAGGCAGAGCAGAGGTGAGCTGGGGTGATGGGGTGGAGTGGGGAGGAACCCACCAATTTTTCCCCTTGGGTGCTCCAGCCCTGGAGAACCCACGGAGTAGGTGCCTATGACTGTGTGATGAGCTTGCCCCAGCCATGCAGTGCAAGGACACGAGAATGAGAGCTGCCCTGTCATTGGAGAAGCACATGGTGATTGCACTGTGGAAGCTGATTACTCCAGACTGCTACCAATCAGTCCAGTTCACAGTGGGAAAGCTGATGGTAGGACTCATGTTGACGGAAGTGTGCAGGGCCATTAATCGCAGCCTGCTCCAAAAGACTGTGACTCTGGGCAACATGCGTCACATGGTGGATGGCTTTGTACAAATGGGTTTCCCTAACTGCCGAGGGGTGATAGATGGCATGCATGTTCTAATTCTGGTACCAGACCAGCTAGCCACTGAGTACATTAATCAGAAGGGGTATTTCTCTATGGTTCTTCAGGTGCTTGTGGATCACCATGGGCGTTTCACGGATATTAATGCAGGCTGGTCCGGAAAGGTACATGATGCACTCATCTCTTGTAACACTGGCCTGTTCAGAAAGCTGCAAGCTGGGACTTTCTTCCTGGACCAGAAGATCACCGTAGGGGAAGTCAAAATACACATCATGGTGCTGCTACTCCTTAATGCTGTGTCTTATGCAACCATACATGGGGAACCTTGACAGCAGCAAGGAGCAGTTCAACAACAGGCTGAGCAAGTGCAGAATGACTGTTGAGTGTGCTTTTGGCCATTTAAAGGCCCACTGGTGCTGCCTCTATGGGAAGCTGGATCTGGCTGATGACAATATGTCTATGCTTATAGCCCACATGCCTCGCGCTCCATAATATTTGTGAAGGGAAGGGTGAAAGCTTCACTCAGGGCTGCACCACTGAGGCTCAGTGGCTGGATGCTGAATTTGAACTGCCATAGACCAGGGCTATTAGAGGGGAGCAGTGCAGAGCCATAAGGATCAGGGATGCCTTGAGGCAGCAATTTGAAGCTGAAAGCCACCAATATTTGTTGCTATGCTTGGGAGTGCAGTGCTTATAATGCTAGGAGGTGATTGTGATTGGTGCAAACAATGCACTGTGAAGGTTTAAGAAAATTGCCTGTTGCTTTGCCGGGCTCTGTTTGCTTTCAATTAGTAGAATAAAGATTGCTTTCAAATCAAAGCAATTATTTTATTAAAAAACAACAACCGAAGCAGAGAGACCAAAAAACAACAACAACAAAACAAATCAGCACTGTGGGGGATCAGAGAAGGGAGGGTCCCAGGAGGAGGTTGGGTCCCAGTACAGTTAAAGATTTGTGTATGTCCAGGTATCATATGCAACTTTGTCCTATGGAGTACAGTGCAGTGGGTGTTCAGCAAGGCCAAACTGCACAGGGACAGATGTTGAGTGCAGTGGGTACTGGGAGTCCACAGGGCTGGACTGTGACGGGGCAGGAGTGGAATGCAGTGGGTACAGACTGGAGACAGTAAGTTGATAGCAGTATGTTGGCAGTGTCTGAGGGGGCGCATGGGAAAGAGTTTCGCAAGAGTGGCTGCAGGGGAGGGCGGGTGTGGAGCTGCTCAGTTTGCAGTGCTAGAAGCGCCTGGAATGTGTCCGCTTAGCACTCCATAACATTTAAGAGCCGCTCCGTGGCTTCGTTCTGGTGCACTGCATTTTCCTTTTGGTCCCTCTTCTCGCTGTCCCGCCACTCCTTTAATTCCTGTTTCTCAGCAGCAGAGTGCATCATGACATCATGCAGAAAGTCCTCTTTAGTTTTTTGTGGCCACTTCCTAATTCTGCGCAGCCGTTCAGCCAGCGATAACAAAGAGGAAGGCTGGGCTCTCAAGTCATATCTGTGAAGCCAAATTGCAACATTTTATAGAAGCAGTATTGTTTGCAACATGCTGACCGCTGATTCAGTGATTTAAAACACAGTCACTATTCACACACCTGTCACTAACTGGCTGACCCTAGGCAAGCACACATGAACCACAAGACCCCCCAAATGGTGAGTAACCGCAGGGGCAGGGGAAATCAGTGTTCCAGGATCATACTGTACACTGGGCACATGGCTCTTGGGGAGACCCAGTACTGTAGGGGGGGCTTATAATCATTATTATCCCCATGTTTTCCATGGGCTATGTTCATTATGGAAGATATCTCGCTGCTGAGGGTGAGCAGGGAATCAAAGGAGGGTCTTCTCCAAGACTGCAGTTTCTGCCCTGGTCCTTATGCAGCACACCTGTGTGCAGGAATGGTCCCCTCTTCCCCGACTCCAGTTACAGCAGAGTGGGGTGGGAAAGTTACCCTTAATGAGGTAAGAAACAAAGCAGCTCTGTCAAAGAACCTGTGGCAACGGATTGCCCAGTATCTCCAGAAGAATTTCCTGGAGATCTCTGAGGCAGATTCCCAGGAAGTGAGGGAGTCAATCAATACCCTGTTCCGCCACTCAGACTAGGTATGTGGTAGTACGTGCATCATACAGACACAAGCCAGCTTTCTGCAACCCTCCAGCCCTGAAGAACTTCCTTCAGCGATCCCTAAAATCAAAGCCAGGGGCCTTCTCTCCTGTTTGTGCTTTGCCAATCTCCGACAGCTGTAACTAGCTAGCTTCCTCCAGGGTAGAAAAGAGCTCCTGGCTGCATGCATCTCTGACCTCCGAGCTGTCCTCTGCCTCTGGGTCCCCCTCCCCTTCTACATCCTTGTCCAAGATTTCCTCCTCTTGGCTCAGTCCACTCTCGACTGGCACACGAGCTGCCAAAGTATCCACAGTGGCCTTCGCAGTGGAGGTAGAGTTGCCATCGAGTATTGCGTCCAACTCCTTACAGAACCAGCAGCTCATGGCGCAGCACCGGAGCGGCGGTTTGCCTTCCGCGCCTTGTGGTAGGTGTTCTGCAGCTCCTTCATTCTGATCCTGCACTTCAATGTGTCCTGGTCATGGCCCCTTTCTATCATGTGTCGTACAATCTGTCTGTGGGTATAATAATTCCTACGGCTGGAGCGCAGCTGGGACTGGACAACCGCCTCTTCCCAAATGCTGTTGAGGTCCAGCATTTTGGCATTGCTTCAAGCAGGGGATTGCCTGGTGCATGGAGCAGGCATGGTCATTTGGAAAGATGTGCTGAGACCACTGCATGCATCAGCCAGCAAACAGAAAGGGGACTTTCAAAATTCCCAAGGAATTTAAGGGAGCTGGGGCTCATGGTTGGTCACCTGAGGGCAGGGCAGTAGAGTTCAAACCGATGACCAAAGAGGCAAGAACAGGCATTGTGGGACACCTTCCAGAGGCCAATTGTAGTGCTGTAATGGACCAGGGTGTCCACACTGACACCGCAGCACTTTAGCCCTAGCGCAGAAAGCTGTACACTTCTCATCAGGGTGGTATTTTTACAGCGCTGCAACTGCACAGTTTCTGCGCACTAAGTGTCTTGGCAGTGTGTAAACCTCTGGAGTTACAGCGCTCAAAGCTACTTTACAGGGTGGAAACTTGCCAGTGTAGACAAGGCCTTAGAGTGGTAAAACCAAAGTGATGTAGTTATATGGCATTGCCTGTGTAGACATGCCTAGGCTCACACCCCACGGTTGAGCAGGACCAGCTCATATTTTCAGAGATGACTTGCCCTTTGTAGGCTTGATACAAATTACTGTTTAAAATCATATTAGTTAAAACAGGTTAGTTGATCCTGGTCAACACTGATGGGAGTCAAATGGGCATGTTAACTAGGAAAAAGGGGCATATTTTAAAATATTAGTCTCCACATGTTCACAGTCTCACACACACATTCTCTAAAACCCATCTGCATAGCCTTCTGCATGTCCAGCTACACTCACAGACATCCACACACTGACATTACCTACATGTGGCTCTCTTTGGCCTGGTCTACACTTAAAAATTAGATCCACCTAGCTATGTTGCTCAGGGCTGTGAAAACCTAACCTACACTACCACCATCCCCAGATGTGGCTAGGTCCATAGAAGAAATCTTCCATCAACCTAGCTACCACCTCTCAGAGAGGTGGATGAGGTGTATTGGTGGAAACCCCTCTTCAGTGCAGGAAGCATCTATGCTATGGTGCTACAGCAGCACAGCTGCACTACCCTAGCCATGCGGTTGTAGTGTAGACATACCCTTACACTTATACAACTCACTATCTCATATGCACAGAGAGAGAGAGCGAGAGAGCTTCTACTAGCATAAACCAAGAGTAATTCCAGTGAAATCAATAGAGCCACATTGGTGTGAAATGGCTGTTGGCGAGAAAAGCGGGCCCATTGTCACACCTGCTCTCCCCCAATCTCACATATATGCTGCACGTACATAGACGGTCTCTCAGACACTGCACATCTGGCAAATGAGGATAAGAGAAAGGCAGGGCAGAAAGGTATTTATTTAATCATTTTGAGGGGAAAACCCATTGCAAAACAGCACAAAACCACAAAAATAACAAAAACTGATAGCTTTTTATGTTAGAAAAAAAGCTGTTCTTGAGGGTGCAGCTGGTGTTGAAAGTTAAAGCCCGCAAAATGTTGCTTTAGAGAAAAAAAGTGGTTCTGAAAATGTAAAGAAAAAAACAAATATATGCCCCTTAGAAGTTAATCTGGGTTTGGAACAGAGTTGAAAACATATCTTAGTTTGTATCATTAGCATAAGGTGTAATATCCTGTTGTACAACTGGTGATTACCATTCAGTATGCACTCTGATGGATGAAATGGTAATAGAACTTGAAGGTATCTTCTGTTGGAAGTGATGATAATGCTGATCATTGCAGATAGTCTTGAGTGAAGAAGTCATGGGAAATATCAGCAGCATTAATCACAGTACAAAGAGTAAGCGTGACACGCATTTTATATTTCTATGGCAATGATCAGTAGAGAATAACCTGTGTGCCACTATATGGTTCAAAGCTGCATTTAGCTTAAGGGCGCTTAAGAATTTTAACCATGACAGCAAAGTTTAAGTGGTTTGTATGTGTAATTGGAATCCCATCTAATGTAAACACAGTTTAACAATATGATCAGGATCACAGAAATGGGTATGGAGAAGACTGTCAGGTAATCTAAGTAATCCCATTGGCAGGGCAGGTTTGTTCCCTACAGTGTATTTTCTGATAACTGTGTATATTTCAAGTTTGGGTGTTATTTTTCAAATACTTGGGCAACAATCCCTCAAAATATAGACATCCAATGTAAACTCTGAAATTATAACCACGTTTGTTAGCTCTTGCTTCGGGAAGTGTATTTGAGCTACAGATTTATCTAATTTCTTTTGATTAAGTAGATAATCTCGACATTTTTGTGGACTACAGTAATTGACGTTCTTTAGGCATCTAGAATATTATGGTGACATTATTTATTCATATCACAGTAGAGTTTGACACCCCCCCAGGACTTTAAATGCTCTAGATTAGAAGGCTATCTCAGGTATGCACCTGTTTTTTAGAAGGATCTAAAGGAAATGATTTTGAATCTATCCATCTCTCCAATGTCTGGGCAATACGATTACATTTACACTTTAAGATCCTGAGGCCAAGAAGATTGTCTAGCTAGGTTGTATACTAGGCTAAGTGCATTCTTGGAACTCAATCAATAATAATAGTAATTAATAATAATACTGTAGTATCATTCTCTACCTTCTCAACCAGGTGATAAACTGCTAACAGTTCTGGTATTTGTGGGAGGGTGAGTTTACATTATGTAGGCTAAAAATAGGCAAATAGTAAGCCATTGTGTTTCATGAAAGTGACTGGACAAAATACAACAACAGGAGCAGAGATCAATTTAAAAATATTTTATTAATAATGTGTTTGTGCTTCTATGGAACATTTCCTTGAAGAGTCTTGAAGTGCTTTACACACAGAAATTAATTAAATTTCATAATATTCCTTTGAGGTCGGTAAGGATTCCGTAGGAATTACGTTATCCACCATTGAAATGCAGCCACTTCTGAAGTGGAACGGATCATTTCTTCAGTAGCACCCAGCAACACTATACAACAGATTATTTATTCATGTAGCACCAGTGTGTAGGTGCTTTATGGATGTTTAGGAAAAAAGATCCCTGCCTTGAAGGGTTTAAAATGAGGAAGGACACACTATTCAGTTGAAAAACTACAGCAGGAATCGAAGAAGAGTGTAATGATTGGAGCTGGAATTTGGCCAGGGTAATGGGGTGAACATTCTTACTCAGACAAATGGTGGGATTTTTAATCACCAAACATTTTATTATAAGATTTGTTCAAATTAATAATAAATAAAAGACTCACTTTATCTTCTCAGCATGGAAACTGCACTCAGATTTGGTTTCGTTACGCACAAAATCATTACACTGTAATCACAAACAGACTGGAGATGGAAATAGGCCCGTGTTTCAAACGGGCCCCCAGATTACACTATTACTCCCATTGTACATTGCAGCACAAACATCCCTGTATCAGTGTAGATCTCTTGATCTGTACTTGACTGTGACTACATCTTCCCTAAGCCCTCCCCAGCTCTACGACAGCAGTGCTGTAGAAGGCACACAATCAAAAATGAAGGTCAGAATTGTAGCTATACTAGAGGGCATGGCTTAGCAGTCCAAGCATCATTCTTCAGATACCTGTTCTCCGTGATCTTCGTGACTTCTGTTTTTGAAGGGCAGACAGTTGTTAAAGGCCGGGTTGGTAGTGGTGCTGTGCCCGAGATGAGACCAACAGGAGCCAGAGACAAGGCTTCTGTAGTTGTAGGGCCTACTGCAAAGTGAGCGGGTGGAGACACGCACTAGAGGGGGTCACAGGCTTGTACCTCTACTCTGAGACGAGCCAGCATGCGCATGTTCTGAGGACATACAGGCACATGTCTGAGGGCTTTATGTGTGGATGGGGTATGTGTTGGCAGCAGGGCAGGGGAGGGAGATGTTGGGCGTAAGCATGTGGAGACTTGCAGCTGTAACCATACCTTTGTTTCTGTGTCTCTGATGAGCACAGCAGTCTCAAAGGGGTTTGAATGGAAAAACAATCCCTAAGGTAGCTTGGTCTGAGTCCATTAAGTGTTTTAAGGATTAAGATTTGAACTGGACCTGCTGGTAGACAGGGAGGCAGCACAGGGCGCAGGGCATTGCAGTGAGCTTTTTGTGGCTAGTCCCATTCGTTCCAGTGGCAAGCTGAAGCTTGTGGTTGACCTTGATCAACAACCCAAGGAATGTGCGTTAATCATGTCTTGAGGCATCTGACATGTAGATTATTGCAGCCTGTAGTGTCCTAGGTAAGTGAAGGCAGGAGAAGGCATTCATTGTTACAGTCATTACCTGACTCTCAAGGAGCAATGATGAGTCTAGAATTTCTACAGGGCTTTGCACTACTCAGACAACTGGGCTTTTTCCCTTTTTCCCAACCTTTTGAGACTCAGAAAGGAAGATAGATCAGGGGTTCTTAAACTGGGGGTCGGGACCTCTCAGGGGGTCACAAGGTTATTACATGGGGGGTCGAGAGCTTTCAGCCTCCACCCCAAACCCCGCTTTGCCTCCAGCATTTATAATGGTGTTATTAATTAAAAACACTTTTTAATATATGTAAGGGGGGGTCGCACTCAGAGGCTTGCTATGTGAAAGGGGTCACCAGTACAAAAGTTTGAGAATCACTGAGCTAGATAAACCAAACCCCATACATTGTACAGCATGGGCCTTTTCAGTGAGACCTCAATTGAAAAAATGGTCCTTTCAGCCCAGGATGGACTTTAAAGATCTAATAGCTGAAGTGCAGGTGTTTGCCCTATTGTTTTTGGCCAAATGTTTTCCTTTCCGCCCTCATGCAGTGTGTTCTGTGCTGCCTTCCACCTCAGCAATTGCTCTAGTTCAGATGTACCTATGTAGTCAGTGAAGCATTTTGGGATCCTTGAGAATGAAAGGCTCTGGATGTTACACTATTATTAATAGTGAAAGTAGCGCAGTTTGTCTTTGCCTTTTAAGTCAAGGCAAGTTTCAAGTCCTAATACCAGGAACTGCTTAGCAAATCTGGAGTGAACAGGGCACTGTCCCTTTAAAATACACACCCCCACATCACAGAGCTTGAATTCTTTCCACAGCAGTCTCACATATTATACAAACATTTTAAGGGAGAGATACAAAAATAGGCCCAAAGACAAATCAAAAGAAGAATGTTACTAACAGGGACACTAAGGGACCCAGCAGAGTTACTGCTCACTAACAAACCCCTGCGGCCAGGAAAACAGCCACAGCCCCATTCTGCCCTCAATTACACTGCCAAAAATCCAGAGTTGCTGGATTTGAATCCATGGATTTGAATAGTTTCTCTGGATTTACATCAGTGTGGCTGAGGGCAGAATTTGGCACCAGGAGTCCAGTTTGCTCCTAATATAAAAAGTCAATTAATTACAACAACGGAGGGGATTATATTCATAGTACGCAAACATTACAGTATTGTCAGATAATTAGGCTGTTCAACAGAGAAACTAAGATTAGGGCCCCCAATTTGCCCTGAGTTACACAAGTGTAACTCTCCTTATGCCAAAACCTGCCTCCTGGGGGTGAAATTCACTCCTGTTCAGAGAACCAGCCTCAGGCCTAAGCACCACTTTAACTCTATGTTAACTTGACTTAAATGGCGCCTAGGCCTTATGTGAGCTGTCTGCACAGGGGTGAATCTCACCCAGTCACCCCATTGTAAGACTAGAGCCTTTCCACAGATGTCCATGAGCTCACATTGGTTCAACCGAGAATAGGAGTTGATCCACTGACTTCAATACAGGGGCAAATCCTGGAGTCCGTGTTATAAACATCAATGGGAGTTGTACCTAAAAAACTTCTGGCAGAACTGGGCCTTTTGGACCAAATCTTGGTCTCCCCAAAGTTATCAGCAAAACCTCCATTGGTTTCAAGTGGAGCCAGGATTTGGCCCTGTATTTGTAACCTACTCTTGTGTCACATGGTTTGTCTCTATCATTATGACAGAAAACACTGGTTTCCGCCTCAGTTCCAGCTGGCCTATGTGATTTAATAGTGGCATTTGTGGATGTGTTCAGCTCTGTTCTAAGAGTGAATGGTGCGAGTGTCACTAAACTTCAGATTTCCCCTGTCTGTTCTCAGCCAGGTAAATCCTCAGGTGTACTATTTTGAATCATCACTTCACCTTCACTTTCTGCACATATCTAAGCAGTTAAAGGAAGTTCTAGGCTGTTGTCACAAGGCAGGCCCTAAGTTTAATTGGGTCCTCCGGCATTTATGCATCTGGCTGTCCTCTGTACCTGTGACAGGTCCTGCCATCTCTGGGTATCCACTGCTCCCTCTTACCCACAACAGCTTCTGGTTGTGGCAAATCCCCTCTTCATCTGTTTGTCAGGCTCTGTGGGCTCTTATGTCCCCTTATGTGGACCAGAAGCCCAGCGAGCAAGGGAGACAAAGCAAAACTCCTCACGCAGTGAATGGGAGAGGACAGCTAGGGAATTCAGTCTCTACTGACCTTGGCACCACAGATGGAGAATCAGAGATGCTATTCTAGCTGGCAGGTCAGGTGTCACAGTGGAGCACTATGCAGATAATAGTTCATGTGTAGGGACAGTGCTCAGCAATCTCTCCCAGCACAAACCTCTGTGGCTCCCCCCTGGAGTTATTGGGGGTGATCTACACTTGCCTTGAAAGATGAACCCACAGTGACAAGCATCCCAGTAATCGCCACCCTAATTCCCCAACTAATTGCCCAAATGACATTGCATCCTATAAACATGTGAGGTGAACTAGTGATGGTTTCCCAGGCCCATCCTGCCTTTCTTCACTTTGCAGAGATTCTAGTACCAGCCTTAGGCAGTTCATCTCCTATAAGAATTTTACACATGTCAAGGATTCTTTAGATGAAGAACACCTTCATATTAAGTGATAGCTAAAGGTCAAGAGGTTTAGAGTTTGAGATGAGAGATGAGAGATGAGCGCAAGCCAGAACATTTGGATGAGGTTCGAGATTTTAAACTCCCCAGACCAGAGCTGTTCAGACCTAGGGTTTTGGTTTAGTAAAAGGTTAAGAGTCCCTTTGTAAAATACAGGTGCAGATCAGGGTTCAGATTCTGGTTCCCTCATGCACAGTCCAGAAGTGCTTAAATCCCAGGCTGTCTCTAGTTCAAAAGCTTTTCTGACTTACTCATGAATCAGAAGTTCAGGTTACTGCGATACTCAGAGACTTGTTTTCAACCTGTGCTACTCTAAATGACTGATTTAGTGCATTTAGCCTGATCTCTAAATGTTCAAACAGATCCCCTCTAGAATTTACCTGTCACTGTTTCAAACTAACAAAGAGGTTAAGTTAGCTAATGAAACCTACATAAGTGTCAGGGAGAAGAATCACTCAGAATAGAGAGAATAACCTGCACTGGATACCTATCTTTACCTATGTTGTCTACTCATCGCTCCTGCTTGCCAAGCAGCCGCCTTTAAGGGTATGTCCACACTGCAGTTGGGAGATGTGATTGCAGCACGTATAGATAGATCCAGAACAGCTTTGATCTAGCTAAATCAAAGCTAGCTGAGAGGAACAATAGCAGTAAAGCTGTGGTAGCCAGGCAGCAGCATGGGTTAGCTACTCAAGTAGTACCCAGAGTCCCGGGTAGCTCCCTGGGGCGAGCCTGTACCACCATCTGTGCAGCTGCGGCTTCACTGCTATTGTTACTAGAACTGCTTGTGACAATGCTATCAGTGTGAGCCATCTGACACCAGCACGGTCTCTGCCCACAGGATTAAGACCCTGGTTCTCTACTCCTTTTGTTCTCCCTTTTCAGGCAGCTTTTTATTAGAGATGAGCCTGAGTCAAAAAAAATTCAGTGCCGCTTTTGATCCAGTTCTAAACTACTCTAAGCTCAGGTTCAGCGACCCGGCAGGTTGGGTCCATTTCTACTCCAGCTACAAAAGTCTGCAATTTCACCCTACCCAGATCTCTTCTCAGTTCCTGTGTAACTATCACTATATCACACAGAATGTCTGGCTTCTTTCAAGAGCTCATGGGAAATATCACTGGGATTAAAGATTTTTGTATGTGACACATGCAGCTGCCACTGCCTTGCACAAAGATTCTTGTCTGCACAGCTGATCACTGGGTTCTGTTGAAGTACGGGTCATTCTCAGTGCCACTTGCTTATTTTCCAGTAGCCTTGGACATCTTCATCCCTCATTAGGACTTTTGCCATCTGATGCTTGGATGACAGTGGAGTGTAGAGGGAGTGATTTAGAGATTCTCCTTGACAGTGTTGGAAAGGCCCTTTCACCCTCTTCCCTGCCCCTAACCACCTCTTCTCCCCTCTAATTTCCTGCACTATTCAGGGAAGTGTTCCTATTAGAGCACTTCACAAACCATTTTGCCCCTCAGCTGACATTCCTGTATTCTCTTTTCATGCCACTTGCTTTAAGCAATCTTCTCCTTTCTGCCAAGGCTGATATGAATCCTTCTGAGATCACAGACCCTATTATCAGGTCCTCTCAAGTATTCATTTACCTGGAAATATGAAAAATAACAGGGTACTAGGGGCTATATGATTTAATTCTTTGTTTCCTAGATCATTTAGTTCTTTTTATACCATAGTTTGGTTGGGGTTTTTCTTTGGGAAAAGCGGCTGCTATATTTGGAAGTGTCCTGAGACTCTCTTTCTCTAAACCATTTGTTTCTTACAGGAGCTGCCCATCAAATCTGTCTTGCTGCTTTCCCAACTTCTTTCCCACCACCCCTTGGTTCCTACTCTCCCTTTCCAGCCAGTCCCAGGCTCCCCTAACCTCAACCCCCAGTCAATTTTCCTCTCTCCTTCCTATCAGCCTCTAGTTCAGTCTCTGGCCCACCTCCCTGGCTTCTTGTCCCAGGCTATTTTTCCTCCCATGCCTGGCTCTTGTCCTCTCTGCATTTGATTCAGGCAGCTTCCTCCTACACACAGCCTGGCCCAAGAAGGATGAGCTTTAAGGGCACATGAGAGACCGTCTCCCTTCTTGCATTTCAGGTGCCTGGACCTGGCACAGCTCATAGCAGCCCAGAGCTGCAAGTACAAAGAAAAGTCCTGCTCAGACCCAGGCTGGAGCACGCCCATTGATGATGGAATCTCCAGGGGATTAAGCTGTGAAGCTCTAACTAATCTCTACTGAGCATGTGTGTACTGCAATTTTTCAGAGGTTTATACCTTGGCCAAATTTGGGCAGATTTTCAAAAGGATAGCAAAACACATGACACTGACACAAAGGCCACCCTCACCCCCACAAAATTGCAAGTTCCACCCCAAAACATGGGGTGACACTAGAGCTTCTTAAAGAATAGGTCACCAGAATTTTTTAACATGGCAACACATCATCATTTTCCCTAGCCTTGTCCTTGGAAACAGCTGATCTGTTCTGGCTGAAATTTTCCAAAAACCTCAGTGTGAAGAAGACACCTGACATAAAATTTCAGCCAGAACAGATAGAGTTTGGCAAAGTTATGAGCACCTGAAAACAGGGTCTTATAATGGGATGTGTCAGACAACCTTAATAACAGGTGGTACTATCAACTCTGTCTATAAATAATAGTCTATAGGCAGATTGGTCTTGTGGGTAGGATGCTGGCCTGCTGGAACTCCATCTCAGCCACTCTACGACTGTGACACCATGGGCAAGTCCCTTCATGTCTCTGTCCTGCTGCTCTCCCCTCACCTTTTGTCTGCCTGCATAGATTGCAAATTCTTTATGTAGGCCAGGGATTGTCTCGTACTGTGCATGTGTATTGTGCTTGGCACAGTGGGGCTCAGTCTCCGTTGGGACCATCTACCATTATTTCACTACTACAAATAATAATAATTGCATAATTCTTATTTTAATAGTATTTTTAGGCTGTCATCACTACAAAACAAAGTGAGATATTTGGTAGAATATATCTATGCAAGTATCAAAAGTAAATCTTCACCTGCTTAGCTTTGTGTACAAACCTTTAGGACTTGCTTTGACAAGGATTAAAGGTGTGTTGTAAATCCTAGTCAAGACAAAGCCTTAGAAACGATCATGTTCTCACTTTACAGCTGCTTTATTTCTCTGTCTTGAGCCTCTTCTGTACTCTCTGTGGGTGAAACTCATCCTTGGGCTGAGGGCCAGTACAAGGCCCTGTTCGTCACTTAAACCCTTTTGATAGGCTGAAGTGGGACCTAAGTGGTGCACAGATCTTGTTCTGGTCCTCTGCACATGGGTGAATTTCACCCAGTGAACATGTATAACCCCCGTTAGCCATACTAGGAACTGTGTGCGCCCAGGGAGGACAGAATAGATGCGATAGTGCAGTAGCAAGACTGAAGAATCATGTTTTGTTTTTAAAGCTGGAATTTAACGCTGGTCAAAGGGGTGAGGTTGAAGAAACCCTGGACACTCTTATTTATCCACAGAATAGGTACAACAGAGGCAACTCCAGTTTAGGCTTCCCCATCTTGCCCTTCCAATGTATTGTAACCATGCTGTGGAGAGGAGAAAAGGGAATTTAGTCCTTTCGTCCATTACATTCTTAGCCTCTTTGCCAGTGAGAGAACCAACTATTGACAGTTGTGACATAAGCACCTGTCCACTACAAACTAAACTGAGATCCCAAACTCATTTCACGTTGGACACCAAAATGGCATCACAGGTTCACAACTATTAATTGCTACCTCCTTAGGCTGAAATCAAGCAGGTGTCTTATAAATAAATGGCTGTATGTCCCATTACCAATTCCCTCAGCCATCCACTTCTTCACAAGAGCTAGTCCTGAACTGTTTTGTTAATACTGTTCTGTAGATTTAGGGTGATCCACTGAAGAAGGTCTTTGTACTAGGAGCTGCTGGCTACCTGGTTGCAGATGTGACTAGGAAGTGAGATGGAAACCTTTCAGAATTACACTATGCGCCATTTCTCTCAGGATCACATCTGAAGGAGCCAAGCTACAGGTTGTGGCTTGCAGGGCCAGCCCTAGACCAAATGACACCCCAATTGAGGAGTGTCTTCGGTGGCCCCCTGCCCATTTCTTAAACTTTTGAATATCTTATTTTTATTGCATTTGTAGTCCATTTAATGCCTTTGATGCATGATTTGCATACATGATTTATTCCTGTCATATCAGACAATAAATTTGGATGCTAGGATCTGTAAATCAGTATTGATTCATGTCATACCTAATCAAGTAAAAAATTGTTTCCTCTAAGCTTATAGAAACTTCTTAAATTTAAAAATAACTGACATGTAATAACATCAAGAAATTGAACCGAGCACCAACATTGGGTGGCCCAGTTTAAATAGTGTTACAGTAGGTGACAGCCTTAGAACGTTAACACTAGTTCTTTAATTCAAAAGGTCGCTTTTCTCACCTTTGCCTTCACGATCTGAAGCACAGAGTCAGAGAAAGGTCTACAAAGGTCCAGAATATTCTCGGAGGTTAGTGAAAAATGAATCCATACACAGAATACCTCAAACATTTTACTTCAAACATTCTATTTTTCCTTTTGCCGTTAACAACAAAAACAGCACCCTGAGCTTGGCGCCCTCCAAGCCTGGCACCCTAGGTGGCCATCTGTGTTGCCTGCTCCTAAATCCAGCCCTGGTGGCTGGATAGTAACAGAACCAAGGTCTAGCTGTGAGGTACGTTCTTAGAGAGCCTTGATACCCTGCATTAAATGAAACTGTTTCAGTCCAAATTTCTTACTGCTTACAAATTACTTTTTTATTGCTCAATATACCGTGTTCCAGACAAGATTAGATGTTATGTTTTGTATAGCAGACCTCTCAGAAAGCTGGGAAATTGAAAAAAGAATGTGCTGCCCTCCTTTTGAGCTTGAACCACAATTCAGTCAGAGGCTGATTTGTCTGTAGATGTGAATGCGTAATGCGGGTGGAAGCTGCCAGTCTGAATGCCTGGTAGGGGGACTGAAGTCCTCTATTTATCATCGCAGGAACTGCCGCAGCACCCGCTTCTCTTATGCCGCTCCACCCCTAATCTGGAGGGACTGGTCTAAGGAATGAGGGGGATATTTGTTAACCAGGAATCAATCCTGTCTCTCTGCTGAGACTGCCTCCAGGTTTGTAAGGCCTGTTGGACTGAGACCACGAGCTAGTTTTATATAAGGTGCTGATCAGACCTCAAATGGTGACAACATTTAAACACAAACAACCTGGGCTGGATTTCACCTGGCTGCCCAGCAATAAAAGTACCTGTAGTGCATTAGCAATCTTCTGAGCCATCTCATCCCTGTCAGTAAGGAGCAATGGATGAGTTTGGGAAACCTGCTGGTATGTCTTTCTAATCTTAAAAAAAAAAAAGGGCAAACACTTACAAACATATTTCACCCACAGACAGAAGAGCTAAAACGTCTCAGTTCAGTCCCTGCTGTTGTAATCCATAATGATAGAATATGCTCTACGGTGTTCAAAGCAGCAGGGTAGATCCTGCAGAATTATGTACTACCAGCAAGGATACTCTTAAATCTAAATATTAAACACTGCAAGGGGGGCTGGATGTCTCAAGTGATTCATACTGGGATATGGAGTCTTTTCACTGTATTGTCTGTTACTGGCTGGGATCTAGCCCAACGGCCCTTTAATGATGTCGGTGACATAGGTTGCTGGATCTCTGTTCCTAGGGACAGGGACTCCACATGACAAATAAAGCCATCTTGACTGGCACCTCTATGGGCACATTTAGTAGAGATACCAAGGAAGGATGAAGGCTCTTGCCTGAAAGGTGGCTTCTACAGGTCACTGATAGTGCAATGTGTGGAATGATTTCACAGCCTCATGTGCTGTGGCCCAATGGACTTGATGGTTTTCAGTCTGGATAAAACTCAGGAACCTTTTCCCCCTTGAGCTAAAGGAGCGTGTCAATTGGGTGTGGTAGTAAGATTTGTATGCTCAGCCTCCAGTTAGTAGAGGGCAACATGGTCACATCTGCCAGAGCAAGTCTAACACTCCATTAGAAACTTTTTTTACTATTTCAGCTACTGTTGCCCCTGTATCAATTTTTAATTTAAGGTTCCTACCATTTAGATCCATGCCTCTGGTCTATGGAGGATATAGTCCCTAGAAATATGCACTCATTGTCATCAGGTGATAACACTCCCTCTTGGGGTGTTTCCACTGCTCTTAGTGACCGGCATGCTATTGCAAAATGTCCGATTTTGTGCCATCTCCTACATTCTGCCTCTTTTGCTTGTCTTGGTGTCTTAGTGTCTTGCCGCATCTTCCACAGCTTTTCCAAGCTTCTCTCCAACTCAGGTTCTTTGGTCTCCCACTCTCTAGTTGTGCAGTGTTAGCATGTTGTAAATTTGGTCTGACTGTTTTTTTGGTTTGACTGTGTTTTCTCTCTTTGCCACTGTGTCAGTATTGTTTCAGGTGGTCTCCCCTAAGCTGCAAGCATGCAAGTTGCACAGTTGTTTCTTTATGGTGTCTTGCATTCTTACTTTTGCTAGGGTGAGATCTGGTCTAACTGAAGCTAGACAAATAAATTCTCTTATACCAACAACTAACCTGTCTCTTATTAGTTCTTCTTTTAACATTTCATATTTGCAATGTTCAGCAAGACTATGAACTGCAGTAATAAAAGTCTTAGCTGTTTCCTCTTGTTCCTGGAATCCCCTATTAAATTTGGCCCTTTTATGTACAGTGTTCTGTCTGACTATGAAATGGGCATTAGCAGTCTCTTTCACTTTGGAGAATTCTTTCTTTTCCTCATCAGTGAGGGGTAGGGCACATATGATAGCAGCAGCAGCAGCAGCAGCTGCAAATATCAGGGCATTTATCCGCTAATCTTGTGCATTTGCTGCTAAATCAAAAGCCATCCAGAATCGCTCAGCTGCCTGAACTGCCAAAACCAGACTTCTCTAACAGAGCTGTTTGCACTGTGGTCTCCATTGCTGCACTAAAACAGGGCTGTGCGCCTCCTTCCTGCTGCTGCTTTCACAGGTCTCCTCCCAGATTTTCCGCTTTGTCCACTCACTCACCAGTCTTGTAGTCTGGGGGTCTCTTTTCTTTCCCTTACTCCTTCTTTACTCCCTGTGTAGCATGAGGACACAAACACAAAGGGTGATGCTTTCAGCAGCAACTGGAGAATTCCCTAACCAGGAAGTTCCCCCATTTATTAACCTCTCAGCTTGCAACAGATCCTGGCCCTCTCTGGTAACTGTGGGGGCACAGGAACTCTATAACCACTGCACACTGGCCCTTTTAAAACAAATAACCAAGCCCAAAGCGGCTTTTCCTGTGCTAAAAAGCATCTCCTGTGGGCTGTGAGAGGAGATGTGGAACTGGACTCTTCACAGGAAATCTGTGCTGGACTTCGTACCATGGAAGCACTCACTCCAGCTTACACTTTCGCTCTGCCCCACTGGCATCCAGCCTAAGCCAGCTGGAATTCTTCCTGCAACTCCCACCAATGACCTGTTTGTAAGGGCCGTGCTGCCCTGCTCAAGCTGACTGCCAGAGACAGACAGCCTCAATCTCACCCTAAACTTATGATCCTCACAATTCCCCTTCTCCCATATCCAAACCCATTTGTCAGCCTGTTGAGCAATACTCAGACTCCTGCCAGGCTTATCTTATGGCATACCCTTTTATATTAGACTATGTGAGTTTGAAAAAGCTTCCCTAAAGTCCAATTAAATTGGAAAATCCATTGTCATCAGATTTGTTAGGTATAATTCTCCATCTATTCATTATCCTTAATGAAGTCATAAATTCCTGAGGGGGTGCTTACTTGCCTCTTCTATGAATCTGCCCCCTCATTGTGGAAGTCAAGCTGTGGCTTTCTGGTTCTTTCTTAGATCCCTTCATAAATCTAGGCATAACACTAACTTCTCTCCAGCCCATTAACTTCTCTTCTCCCTTGTTTCCTTTGGGAGTTTTTAAACTGCTCTTGCCACTGTGATAACATCAGAAACCATCTTACAAGGCTTCAAGAGGTAACAGGCAATATTGTGGACAGCAGATACCAGTGTTCCCACAGAGTATACATGAGATTGGATGCTTTCTTTTTCTTCTTCATTTTTTTTTTATGATGACTAGCTCACATGCACAGGTTTCAGCTAACTACCAGATTTAGTCAAGAGTTTTTCCTGAGATGTATTGCCAGGAACATTGAGAGTTTTACCTTCCTCTGAAACATTGATCAGAGTCATTACTCCGATCAAGTGGGATATACAATTGTCAGGGTTAGGATTGGGTGAACTTTGGTCTTTCTGGTCTCCAGTGTTCCTTTGCTTAACCATCTGCTGTAATTTTTTAGTTAATTGCTTGATTTTCTGAAATGTATTCCACCTGGCCCTGATGTTGTGTCAGCTTTGTGGCATTCTAAATTTCTTGATCACTACTTCTGGCATGAGCTCAACTACTGACAGTATTTCTGCTGTTCCCTTAGAAAAAGTATAGCTGTTTTTGGCATGGCCTCCATACCTCCTTGTAAACACAAGGCAAATGATTTTTTACTAAGTAGTCTGCTTCTTCTTTGTATATTATAATTAATCCATTTACCTTCCTGGGGGCCCATCTCCTCAAATGAACTCTTTTTCTCTTTGTAACTGGAACCTTTCTCCTTCATTTAGATTGTTTGTTTGCTCATTCTTTTGGTTAGTTTCCACCCTTGCTTCTCTCATAATCCTTCCAATCATGTTCAGTTTCTTTGTCTTTCTTGCAGTCCTCTTCTGCCCTTCATGTTTTCTGCAGTACCTCATATGACAGATATGGCAATTTCCTGCAATATCTTTGGGAGTTCTTACTGTGGTAAGTTTACGTATCATTGTGGGCCAGGGGTAGTATGTAATTACCGGGGGTATGGTGACCATAGCCCTCCAGGAACCAAGAACAGTGGGAGGTGATTAGGCAAATTCACTCAGGTTGTAACACCTCCAGAGAACTACTCCCATCTGGAGAGGCTCACATACACTGGTTCAGGCTGGATTCACTAGAGACCAACTGACAGAAAAAAGGACTTTTGGATAAGTAGCTGGAGTTTAAATGGACTCAAGGCCTTCTTTCTGATGCAGCCAACAGACAGAACCTTCTGTCAACAGGAGGCCCCCAATATTTAGGGAAAAGGTTGGAAAGACCAACACCTACCAGAGCCTGAGGCTGGAATTGAGATGACCTCTGGTAAGCTTTTTATCATGTGTGTAGATTTTATTTTTTTTAATATGTTTTTTCTGTAATGCTTTCACCTTAAATATATGTGCTTGCGTAGAAAGAGCTGTGTGGTAACTTAACTGTGGAATTACGTTGTTTATAGACTCTGAGGAGAAAGCAAAGTGTAGGTGCTGGTTGCCTAGGCAGTCTGGTGTACTGGGGAATTCACAATGTATGGGGCAGCCTGGAGAAACCCTGGTCAGGAGGGAGAGAGATGTGGGTCAACCAAGAGAGGTTATGGCTTGGACCCAGAAGCCTAAAAGTGAATGCCTTACAGAGGGAGAATACAAATGCAGTTGTCTTGAACTGTATCAGAGGGGTAGCCGTGTTAGTCTGGATCTGTAAAAAGCGACAGAGTCCTGTGGCACTTTGTAGACTAACAGACGTATTGGAGCATAAGCTTTCATGGGTGAATACCCACTTCGTCAGACGCATATTCATCCACAAAAGCTTATACTTCAATACGTCTGTTGGTCTATAAGGTGCCAAAGGACCTTTTGTCTTGAACTGTGACACTTCCCATAGGCCCAGATTACCTGCTGCCACATGAAAAGTGGAGAGGTGGGCTAGTGGTTTCTAGTTTTGCAATAACTAGTCTTCCTGTGATACAAATTCCAGCATGGTAGATTTAGTCCTTAATGCATCTAGGGGCTAATCTACACTGGCAGCACTTTAATGTGGCTTGTGGGGTCGCAGCAGAGCGCTGGGAGAGAACTCTCTCAGTACTCTAAAAAAACCACCTCCACGAAGGGCGTAGCTACCAGCACTGGGAGTACTGTCTACACTGGTGCTTTACAATGCTGAAACTTGCTGTGATCGGGGAGGTTCACACCCCTGAGTGAGAAAATTGCAGCACCATAAATTGCCAGTGTAGACAAGCCCCTATAGGTTGGAAAGATTCTCAGGCAATTTCATGTCTGTCCACCAAGACTTCAAGACCTGAGGTTCTGTGGGGACATTCACTACCTCCTGTAAGAGTACTGCTGTGTCTGTGACCAAAAATGCTCCTTCCTCCATTCCCCGCATCCTACCAACACCCCTCTTGTTGTGCCATATGACATGCTGTTTGGATCCTGCCCTTCACCACAGATGTGGCTTCACTTCAGCGATGCCGCATGTATCCATGAAGAGCTCTGGGATAAAAGGCTTTATGTGGGCCGAATCCTATGAGGCACTGAGCTCCCTCAGCTCCTAGGATCAGGCCCTGTGAAGGTAAGATGGGGCTGTTCACTCAGACTGGTATTTATTTTATAGCATTTGTTGCCTGTGCATTCATTATATTATCTCCCCACTTCTTCTGGCTGCTTGTCGTCTCAGCCAGTTCATGGCAGGGCTAGTTGTATTGCTGACATGGCCTGCATTTTTAAAGCACAGCCATGATTCAGTTCTAGTGTATTATTGTCATCTGTGGAGCAATTCATTTTGGTCTGTTCCCCTTATCCACTCCCTGGAAAGGCAAAATCAGCATAGGTGCTCTATTTTACTCACAGAGTTTTAGGCCACAGTGCATAGGGTTGCCAATTTTGGTTGAACATATTCCTGGAGGTTTCATCACGTAAACCCTAATTTATCTTTAATTCCTGGAGATTCCAGGACAATCTTGGAGGGTTGGCAACCTTAATTGCAGCAGCTGTGCTGCTGTACCTTTTTAAGTGTGTAGACACTCACCATAGCAACAGGAGGGGTTCCTCCTGTCACTGTGGTTAATCCATCAACCTAGCACAACTATGTTTATCAGAGGTGAGGATTTTTCACATTCCTGAGAGACTTAGACATGCTGATATAAGTTTTCAGTGTAGACCAGCCCTAACTTTCAGGCATATTTCTGACCTTTAAAACCTGCCAGTGCATGATGCCAGCAGTGTGTGACAAATGACCAAAATGCGGTATTCTGTGCATAATGAACCACAGCCTGACAGATGCCAGTGTTTTTTTAATTATTAAACCTGTTTTGAAGGATGTTTTCTTGTTGTGTGAATGAAATAAATCATCTTTTTCTTTAAAAAGAAAATTGTGAAAACAAATAAGATGACATGCAACCATGGTTTGAATTGCAAATACATCCAGGGTCTTCTTTTATGCAGAAACAGTAATATTCTTCCTTTGCAATTTGCATCTCATAATATCCACTGACACATTCCTCCACTTTCTTTCTTGAGGATTAAGATGAGCTACTATTAGAATCAGCATTCCAATCTATTTCACTTCTGCTTACTTGCAGTACATCAGTATCTGCTTTCATGCAACTTCTGTTACTTCACAGAATGCTCTGGGCACATTTTAGACTCATTTGATCTTGCCCTTCAAGCTATTTGCCTCACTCATTCTCTAGGACTTGTACTCAGGTCTGGCAATTTCCTTTTCTCTGTGTTTCTCTTTTATAATCCTTGGCCCTTCCTGAGATCATGCCCAAGTCCTCTCTGTCCCTACAGATTTATTGTCCATCTGGTTTCAACCAGCTGGTTATATCCTACCAGCCTAGGTGAAGATTTCAGCAAGGTCTTGGTGGGACTAAACTCCTCTGTGTGTAATGGAATTGGTGAGGGAAGTGGAAAGGAATGGATATGAGGCCTGAAGGGTTGATCCACTCAAAGGGATGGGGCTGAAATAAAATCTACAGCACAGTAATAGATCACTTATTCCATCCCTCTACAAATCACAGGGACTTCTAACAAACAGATTCTAGGCTCTGCTTTCCAGGTATACTTTTATGAATGTTATACTTGGCCCATGCCAGGCCTGCTAGTTTTGTGCCAAGATCCTTTGTCTGTTCTGGCTCTGCTGATTTCCCACAAAAGGGAGAATTACTCAGACATGGTCACCAATATTCCCCATGTGACATTCCCACTATTGTAGTGGTCATCACGTGCCAAGGCTTATCATTGGAGCTGGACAGGTAGGGATTCTCACACATACACAATTTGGGTTTTCATAAGGGAGGGGGAAAAGTTGGAGGTTTTCAACAAAAACCTGATTTTCATTGAAGATTGATTCTTCACAAAAAAATCATTTTGCTGATATCCTATTTTTCAACAACAGCAAATCTTTTATCAGAAATATTCTGAACAGCTCTGTTTCTTGCAAGGAAAGCCTTCCTCAGTGTCTGAAATGATCTCGGACAGTATAGCCCTTACTCAATCCCTGTGGGATAATTTGCTAGTATTTGTTCATAGGCATCCATTTTTATGGGGGAAGAGAGGTAGGTGGTTTTTTTTTTAAATGGCTTTTACATCTGCACGCCCAGCATCTCGTCCCATTTCCAACCAATTGTGTCTCCGAATCACAGACTCACTGAAGTCAAAGATGGAAAAGACCTTATAAGTTGCTATCATGTTGTACACGGTAGGTTACAGGGCTGCTACTAGCAGGTCAAGCTTCTGTATCAGATATGGACTAACTACAGAGCATACTTCTCAGAGAGATACACACCAGGTGCAAGGGCGGCTCCAGGCTCGAGCATGCCAAGCGTGTGCTTGGTGAGGCATGCCATGGGGGGTGCTCTGCCGGCACCGCGGGGGCAGCAGGCAGGGTGCCTTTGGCGGCATGCCTGCTGGAGGTCCGCTGGTCCCGCGGTTTATGGACCTCCCGCAGGCACGGCTGCGGGAGATCCGCTGAAGCCGTGGGACCAGCGGACCTCCAGCTGGCACTCCGCCGAACGCAGCCTGCCTGCCATGCTTGGGGCGGCAAAATGCCTAGAGCCGCCCCTGACCAGATGTGTTCTCTATAAGATCCTTTAATGCTCTCCCTCTTATGGCTGTTAGCTTAGATAAGGTATTTTATACCTAATGCCACCTAGTGGCTGAATGGTATAATACAGCTTAACATTCCATTACAGTCACATCGATCCATCCTTTTGCCAAGACAGGATTGTTTCCTACAGTCAGGGCCGTCTTTAGGATTTATGGGGCCCTACGCAGTATTATTAAACTGGTGCCCCTATGCTGGATGGCAGCCCAAGCTCACAGCCTGGTGGGGGAGGGGGAGGAGGGACAAGACAGCAAAGGATAATGAGATGCCCGGCCTGCCTCATGGTGGCGGAGAGTCACAGTTCCCCGCAGAGACTCCCATACCCTCTCTCTCATGCAGAATGGACATGAAGAAAATACCTAATTAAAAGCACTAAAATTTGGGAATAAAAAATGTCAGTCACAGGTTTTTTGATATGCCCTGAAGTTTGTCAGAGATTTACTTGCAAAAACTTCGTAGTAAGGGTGAGTCAGCTGTCCTGCTGAATACAACATTACATTTAATGGAATACATGATGCAGCTCTTCTCTGTTTTACATTTTCTTAATCAGTATTTCTAAGCTGAATTTATATTTTAAATGTACTCAAACCTTAAGCCAGCATTCCAGATTACTACATATTTAACTCACTGAAACAAAGACATTTTAAATTAATCAGAGAGGTTTAGTGTGTTCATAACAATGTTCATTGCTTTTAGAAAAAGGGAACAGTAATTTACTTTGTGTGATCTCCATAACAAGAGACATGGCTATGAAATTTCACCAACTTTAAAAAAATATGTTGCTAAAGTTTATTATAACGAGGATTTATGTCCTTACTAAGTACTGATTTTGCTGGAGGTCTTTTAAACCCTAGTTCATGGATACCAGAAGTAAAGAAAGCTGGACAAAGAGTTTCCTATCTGGAAGGGAGAGGACTGTTGTCCCTTTAAGCTCCTCAGTGGGGAGTAGGGGAGAGGTAGTGAGGGTGACAGAAAGGAGCAGAAGACTTGGAAGCACTTTTTTTTAACTAGAGTAATTAAAATGTGTATTTTAGATCAAGGTTCTTTGAAGATTTATTTTAAAAAACTGTATGCTGAAGATCCAGGCATTTAAGGCTAAGATGAATTGTGCATCTAACAACTTTATGAAGCATTTTTAGAAATGTGATTTTTTAATTACATCCCCCCTGTCCCCACCCCCCCCGCTCACTAATGAAATTATTTAACTAATGTCTGTAGACTGACATGTTCTTTTTAGGATAAATTACATTAATGCACAACTGTTTTGTCAGTAAAGTCAGAAACTGACAGTATAACAAAGTTATTTGGGCATAAGCTTTCGTGGACCGCTGGATAAAATGAGTTCTAGCCCACAAAACTTAACCCAAATATTTTGTTAGTCTGCTGAGGCGCCACAAGGACTCGTCCTTGTTTTTGCTGGTACAGACGTAACAGGACACCACCTGAAACCTGTCAAGTATAGTACCTGGGTTGGCAAATGCCTGTTAAATGGCTTTATACCCCCTTGAAGTCTCTTAACGATTTCAATGTTGTGCGTAATAGGTTCTGGCCAGCTGGAGTTTTTTACTTTTAACTACAGATTCCCTCCAAGGAAGACTCGCAGGACTGAGCAGCCATCTGTGGGAGCCTTGCAGGAAGTGTCAGAACAGGGATAGGAAAAGAGAGTTGGACATTAAGACCCAGTGGTGCCCCAAATTTTCAGGTGCCCTACGCAGCTGCCTATGTTGCCTATGCCTAAGGACAGCCCTGCCTACAGTATATTATTCAGAAATTTGTTCAGTTCCCTTTTAAATGATCCTAACCATGGGGCTTCAGCCCCTGGTGTGATAGGGAACATATTTAAGCTTTGTCTACATTGCAATCAGAGGTGTAATTGCAGCTCAGGTAGACATACCAGCACTAGTTTTAATCAAGCTAGCACTGCAAAAAATAGTAACCAAGACATGGGGGCACAGATGTGAGGGTGGGTTAGGAACATGAGCACATACCTGGAGTTCTAGGTGGGCTCCTACAGCGCCACTGCGTCTTCACTGCAATCTGTAGCAATGCTAGCTAGATTAAATCTACTGCAGATATGTCTAAACAAGCTGTAATCACACCTCTGATTACAGTGTAGACACACCCTTAGACTGAAAAATAAACCCCCACATTTACTGGTTCTTCCTGTCTCTCTTTATTTATTTACTTGTGTAGTGCCACAGTGCCAGGCACTCTAGCTACAAGAATAAAACAAGATCTCTGCCCTACAGAATTTACAATCTAAGTGAACAGCCATAAGGCAGTGAATGAATAATGGAGATGTACCTATCTCCTAGAACTAGAAGGGACCCTGAAAGGTCATTGAGTCCAGCCCCCTGCCTTCACTAGCAGGGCCATGTACTGATTTTGCCCCAGCTCCCTAAGTGGCCCCCTCAAGGAGAGAACTCACAACCCTGGGTTTAGCAGGCCAGTGCTCAAACCACTGAGCTATCTTTTCCCCTGTCAAGATGGCTGCACTTGTATCCATATCTGAATTAGACTTTGAATAAAGTTTGATTCAGAGCTAAAATTTGGATTTGATGATGCCAGAACCGCATAATCTGCTCAACCAAGTGAGATCTGGAAGTACAAGTGCCAGGAATTTGGCTAGGAGGGTGGCAGAGGGAGAAGGAACCATGATGGACAGGGTTTCTCTCTTTTAGCAGCAACTCTGACTACTGACTGCGTACAACTCCTCATTGTGAGATAAGGAAGCATGAAAGAGAGTAAGGGAAAGGGAAAAGTTAACATACGCAAGAGCCTTTAACTCGCGAACAGAGTCCCAGGGGAAAAGTCTGAAGGCAGTTACAAAAGATGTTTTTCTTAATCCCACAGTGACAAATTATTTTAGTAGCTGTGGGATGCATTTTAGAAAAGGAATCATAGGCTTTCTTGAGGAAATACATGTGTGCAATATACTGGTTGCCTCTCTATGGGAAAGATTCCCATCCTTTCCTATTGCTTCAAACTGAGACTTTCACCATAGGTAGAGATCATTAATGAATATAAAAGCCACTGCAGTCACCTGCTGTCTTTAAGTGGCCCCAGAAACACAGAGCTTGGCCCAGCTGAGATCATGCACCTTGTACTCTGATTAGTGTGCTCTGAGTTTGTTTAATTAACTATTTTTAGTGAATTTAGTGCTGGTGAAAGTTGGCAGATAAACAGCCCTAGTGATACAAGCCCCCTGTTTAACCACAGAACAGGTACAGGATGGGCAATGGCCATGCAAGCTTCCTCCATATACTGTCCTGCCTATGTGCCATAATCCCAATCTAGAACATGTTCTAATGAACTGAGCCTGATCCAGCTTTTTTACTGGTTACTTGTGGGACCCAGAGCAGATAATTTCATCTCTGTGTGCCTCAGTTTCTGTAGCAGCCATCACCCTAGGTGTGAAGTGTTCCTACTACAGTTGTGACTTTTGTGATGCCAACATGGCTGCTAGAAAATGGACTGAGGCTCGTGTTTGCAGAGCACCTTCAGCCACTTCCAATATCTATTATCTGTTTTCTAAGAAATTGTAACATAGTTAAATGTTCTGTCTAACAAGTAGATTGTTTTTCCCCTTCACCTGTTTACAAAGCACAGAAATCTCGAAGGTAAATTGAGGAGAAAAAAAACAGATGAGAGATGTGAGTTAAAAGGTTCTGCTTAACCTCTTTCCTCTAACTGGAATAAATCAGCATGTTCTTGCCTCTGGATATGTGCCATGTGAATCTTTATAGCTGGTAAGGCATTGTGTTAAGCCATTATGAAACATTATGAATGATGATGGCACAAAAGCAGCACTGTGCGGCTGAGGAGCGTCTATTTCACAACAGCCGGGCTGACAATGAATTAAAGCATCTTCATAATGGAAGGTCTTATTCCTCTCCATGTTATCAAAGCTTTTTCTTCTCCTGCCACATTAACATGTAGAATAGAAGAAAAGTTCTCTCGTTGTCTTGTAATACCTCACTAGACTCAGTGACTGGTGCTCCCATTAGAAGTAATGGTATGTAAAGTGTTAGGAGAGCCAAAACCAGAACCTTGAAGCCAATTCCTTTTTGAATTTCAGAGGGTTGGGTTCAATTCTTGCTCACATCATTTGGCACCGTCAAACCCAAACCTTAGCTTTGATTCGGACTTGAGCCTTAAACTCTCTCCTAAATCTGAGCTCTCCCTCTCTTGCTATCAGATTTCTTATTCAACATGCTGATGTTTATCTTAGGACCAAAGTTAGTATATGACCATCCCCTGTCTCTTCCTCCACCCCCCCCCCCAAAGTTTCTAAAACATATTTTCAATGACTGGATAATGCACTTAGTATGATACCATAGGGAATAATTCTGCTCTCGCTGGTCGGTGGAGACGATGGGTAACAATACGATTTTTGTCACAGATTTCATGCTGCAGCTGTCAGTCCTTCCCTCTGGCCCTTGTGGCAGGGCTCAGGTTTCAGACCCCCCCCATGGTCAGCTCCCCTCCCCCCCACAGACAGGTTGGGGGCTTTTGTGAATTTTTGTTTGTTGCCCGCAACCTGCCTGTGACTTTTTATTAAAAATAACAATGACAAAATCTTACCCTTAACAATGAGCTGGATGACTTTGTACGTTGTCTATGTACACACTATAGATTAAGTCAATATAAGTTATGTCACCTATGGGAGGTGAATAAGCCATCCCCCGAGCGACATAAGTTACACTGACCTACACGCCAGTGTGGACGGTGCTCTGTCCCACCGACATAGCTACCATCGTTTGCACGGGCTGGAGTCATTAGGGCAACAGGAGAGCTCTGTCCTGTCAGTTTAGAGTGTCTGCATTAGCAGTGCTACAGCAGGGCAGCTGTATTGGGGAAGCTGCGCCCCACTGTGTCAGCTCTGTAGTGTAGCCATAGCCTAAGCCGTTCCCAAATCAGTGTCTATGGGCTACATTCTCCATTGCTCACCACCACTGACTTTAATGGGAATTGTTTCATGTAACTGAGGGTAGAATTTGGCCCACTTAAATTAGATGGGAAAAGACCTATTGTATTAGGTCCTCTAATCCAGGCTCTCCCTGAGCAGTGGTGGATCAGTCCCTGCAGTAAAACTGCAAATGCATTGGCCAGTTCATAATTCAGTGCTCCAGGTGATGAAGCTTTCGCCGCTCCCCTGGATAGATTGTGCCAGTCGAATAGGGCTCACTACCAGCTTTCAGGTTTAAATTTTCCTTTGGTCAGTTGATCCTGTGACTTACAGTACTGTCAGAGAATAGTGGGGCCAGTAGAACTCTGGGTAACAGTAGGAGTGATGATAAATCAGGCTAAGATTTTTGTCACTGATATCTTCAGTAAAAGTCACAGATAGGTCATGGGCAATAAAGAAAAATTCAGATGCTTGTGACCTGTCCCTGATTTTTTTACTAATTATATCCATGACAAAATGGGGAGCTGCAGAGTCCCCACACAAACCATGGGGACTGGGCAGCTGCAGGGGCCTGGCTGAAAGCTCCAGGGGCCCCCACTACCCATGGTGGCTCGGAGCTCCAGGGTCCCCCCACAGCTCAGAGCTCTGGGAGCCTGCACTGCCTACAGCAGCTGGGAGCTGCAGGGCAGAGGGGGTGTGCCTACAGTGGGCAAGAGCTCCGGAGTACCCCCTGACAGCTTGCAGTGGCTGGGAACTGTGGGGTACCCCTGCCACCTGCAGCAGCTCAGAGCCCCCCACGGTGGCTGGGAGCTGCAAGTTCCCCCCTGCCATGCAGGCAGCTCGGGGGACCCCTGCTGCAGCTTCCAGTGGGTGGCAGGGGATCCTGCAGTTCCCAGCCACTGTAGGTTCAAGTCACTGAGTTCTCCTGGAAGTCACAGATTCCATGACTTCCACGACCTCCGTGACAAAATTATAGCCTTAATGATAAGCACACTACAAGAAGCAAAAGGGTTTCTTTGCATCAGTCTTCACAAGAAAGGATGTTTGGGAGATGAGTATTCTTTTCAGGCAACAAAGGTGAGCAACTGTCAGAGGTTGGTGTGTCTAAAGAAGGCAGAGAAACAAAATGATAAATTAAAGAGCGACAAGTCACCAGGACGAAAGAGTATTCATGCAAGAAGCTGAACTGCTAACAGGATATGCAGCCTGCCATTAAAATAAGCCACTGTGCTGAAAAACAGCAAATGTAGTACCTGTCCTTTTAAAGGCTCACGGGGTGATCCTGGGAATTACACACCCGTAAGACTTACTTCACTAACAGACAAATGGGTTGAGATACTAATTAAATACTGACGACAAAATACTGAGCTGAACAAGACATGAGAGTGGGGAAATCAGCAAGGACTGGAGAAAAGAATCCTGCTTCTAACTCATTGTAAATTGGTACAGCTCCAAATTACATCAGCAGAGAATTTGGCTCTGACAGTAGTCTGAAGCTCTGATAGTTTAAAAAATGTTGTAAATTGAGAACCTGATATGAAAACCACTGCGAGCGAAGGAATATGGAGACTCACAATGGCTGTTTTGCAGACACTATTCAGAGCATAACTGCACCTTAATGCTTCCTCTGCAACCTGAAGTCAATGGGGCTGAGTCAGTTTCCACAATGGAGAATTTGGCCCACAGCCTCAACTCACTTTCCGAGAATCCAGCTGCATTCTGCCTCTTACACCATCACTTGTAAGAGAGGATCTGCAAATAGAGCTTAAGCGACAATTCTACTGATGATGCATGAGAGAGAATAGAATCTACCTCACTCTCCTATAGCTTATCTTTCCTGGGTAGCAGGGATAGTAGAGATGATTAAAAGAAACACATGGAGCATGTATTTTGAGTTAAATTGTTTTTATATTCTCAGATTTCTGATTGCCCTTTATGGGAACTCTAGAGAGCACTCAGTAATTACAGGAGCTTTAGTTGTATTGTGCAGGCAATAGTCAGAGAAAAGAGTCTCTATATTGGTTCCATGAGCAAAGGGGAAATTCTCTGATGTAATCCGATCAATTTACAAGGAATGTGAGACCTGACTAACACCTAATGATTATAAAGTCAATTAATACCAAGAGGGAAAATGACCTTTTATTTAAATTCAACACCCACTGGGTCTAACCCTGGAGTCCACACTCAGGCGGAAATCTTACTGAAGTCTGAGTAGGGGCTGCTGCAAGGAACACGAAAGGACCTCTCTTCACAGTGATGTAACTTTCCAGCTTCAGATCCTTAGCAGAGTTTCCTCATCATAGCTAGATTTGCAATTTTCACATTGTGATGCACTGAAATGATCTGAGACTCTCACCTTTAAATTAGGCATGGACCTGAGCCAGAACTCTGAATCATCCTGCACACCCCAGAAATTTGAAGATGTTTAAAATCCAAACCTGGAGTCAACTCTGAACGTTGCATCTGGCATTCATCCATACTACATCTTCACTAGTTTCTAAGGTCACAAAGTGGGTGCAACTACATAATGTACAGCTGTGTCTTTCATCTTCTTTCCAGCCTTGGCCATAGATTCAGCCTGGCAACATTTCCAAAACTGTCTGTTGCCATGTAACACATTGCTAAGAAATGCAAGCAGTCCTTTGTATTGTCTCCTCCTACACATAGTGCTCTGTCTGCATTATTATTGTCAAGCTGGAAGCCCGGAGTTGCTCCTAACTTTGTTCTCCTTTAAAAAAGGTAATTTTAACATAGCATTTCCTCCCTTCAATGAGGAACTCAAGAATTTGACTTGGTCACTTTTAAATACAACAAAAACACTTTTCACCCTTTAAACACTGCTGCAGTGTCGGTATTTTAATCTAGATAGCAGCTGTATGCTAACACCTACAGCGCTGGTAGGCATTTGCTCAAACACAGTAGTATGAGATACATTAAAAGGACCAAGCTGAGACCAATCTGCTTTTTAAACACTCTTTGGCTCACTCCTCAAAGCCCAGAAGATTAAAGGACAGCAGTGGCTTATGATTCTCTGCTAGGAGGTTTCACAAGACTAGTTTATTTTGTCTTTTTAACTCCACAGCAGTATCTTGCATGGTCTCAGACCTGTCCTGCAATGAACATTTCATCAAGTGAACGCATTTGTCTGGCAAGTATTTTAAAATAAAATTGATAATGGTGGGGAAAATATGACTGCAGACTCTGAAGACTCCATGGATTTCACACGGAAAGGAGCCTGCAGCTGAGGAAGGGGAGAGCTTTGCCACTTTGGCATGAGCCTTTTTTTGCCTCAACCCACTCCTATACATGGGGACTCCATACTTGTTCTATGGACCTGGAGGAGGTTGCTGCTGGAACAGGTTGCTCCAGAACCCACTCCTCCAGAGCCATGGTGGGGAAGCAGCACAAGTTAACACAAGTGGCATTCAGTGGCACAAATGCCCCTTTATGCAGATCTTCAGGGATCTGGGTTAGTGGAGAGGACTCAGTGCTGCTTCTGAAGGGGAGACCAATTATCCTAATGGCACAAGGAGTAGGAAGTTCCAAAAGATGATTCAGCGTTTCCTCTCCCCAGTACAGATTGTTTCTGCTCTGTATCCTTCCGGAGTGTGGCGGCAGGGTTTGGGGAGGTTTTGTTTGTTTTTGCAGCAAATTTGGAAAGATCTCATTTCATCAGGACATATCTCTGCATACATGAGGCAATGACAAGCAATACTGGGTATGTTTAGAGGCTGTGCGAAAGACAAATGTTACTGTTCAAGTGCTGTTGTAACACATTGTCATTGTTTTGCCTGCATGAGTACACACCCTGTGAGTAGGGTCTGATCCTACAGGGAACAGGTTGCATGGGTTGTGCTGACTTACTGAGGAAGGTAACTCATTACCTCACTGGGATAGAAAGGGGAGCAGGAACTGGGCTATGAGCTGAGCAATAAAGCTGGTTGAAATTTTTCCATCAGAACATTTTTTTGATTGAAAAAATGGCTTTTTTGGCCAAAATGAAAACTTTTTTTTGTGATATTTTCATTTTGATTTTTTTAATCTATTTGATTTTGAAAATGGAAGCTGAAATTTTTCAGTAAATTTTTTTTATATTTTTGTAAAAATGTTGTTTATTGGCCATTGAACACTAAAAACTTTTACCAAAAATAGTTTTTAAAAACCCAAAAATGTTCAACGTACAGTTGGGGAATTGGCTTTTCATAAGGAAATTTGGGAGGGAATTTAAAAAAAAAAAAATCATCATTGGCATTTTCAATGGAATCTAGTGAACAGTCCCAAAGGCCATACCATAGGCCTGGTCTGTACTGAGGGGATGAATAACATAGCTGAAGTCGATGTCCTTAGATCTACTTACGATGGGGTCTTCACTGTGGTAAATCGATGGCTGACACTCTCCTGTCGACTCCGCCTGCACTTCTCACCCTGGTGGAGTACCGGAGTCAACAGGAGAGCGCTCAGCGGTCGATTTATCGTGTCTAGACTAGATGCATTAAATCAACCTCCGCTGGATCTATCACTGCCCATAGATCCAGCGGGTAATGTAGACAAGCCTAAATGTGTGTGTCTAGCTGAGACGTCTTGAGCTAAACTTAACACAGTTTAACAAGAAAATTAACAATAATGAAATCGAGTCTCATTGTGACAAACCTGTCTAACACAGCATTATATACTGTACTTATGTGTATAGGTTGAAATCCTGACCCTATTGAAGTCAATGGGAGTTTTGCCTTGACTTCAGTGGGCCAAGGGTCTTACCCATAATCTTTATTATAGGTGACACAGGGAGCATGCAGGCAGTAGAGTTTCTCACTGAAAGGATGGTAAAAAAAAATTTTACATGGACAAAACAATGTATTTTTCTCTAATCTCATTCTTGGAAATGTCTGAACCGTATTAGCTGAAACTTTCCAAAAAAAAAAAAAAAAAATTCAGCTGTAGGCAGACACCTGGCATAGAAAACTCCAGCCCAAACGGTTGAAGTTTGACTAAGTTATAAGCAACTGAAAACAGGGTCTTACAATGGAAAGTGTCAGGCAACCCCAGCTATACTATCCCTCTACCACCATGAATGTTCCTTAGGGTTGGCATTCCCTGAATCTCACACTTTCACAGAGATGGGGTGAATTTATTGAAATTTCAGCAGCTCTTTCATCAGTGAAACAAACTGTGGTTTTCCCAGTTAGTTGATTCTGATCTGAGGAACTAGCAGCTACTGGATCATTGACTGAAACCTGATTTTAAATACACATAGTTGGAAGGACAGAAGAAGTAGCATGCAGTGCTGTTGTAGCCACGTTAGTCCCAGGATATTGGTGAGACAATGTGGGACCAACCCCCAGGATCCTGACACCTAGTCACCATACTTCCTGTCTTCTAAATACCCAAGTTAAACAAAGAATAATGAGTCCTTTCACACTGAGCCAATAACTAGGCTATCGGTGAAAGTGAAGTAGCCTGTACAACAATAGTCTTTGTGTTGGTTCATATTCCTGAGCACATGGAATGCCAATACTTACCTACAATCGGACTTGCTGCACTTTCTCATATGAAAGTGTATGAGCCATAGAGGGAAGACAATGGAAAACCTATTTTGTAACTCTCCATTATTCTGTACTGTTAAACGTCAGCCTTTTAGACAACTGACCTTTTCTTTGTCTGACTTGGCTGTTTGCCCACATAAAATTATTTTGATTAGGCATCGTTTTCTTTTGAAGGCGGAATGCCAAAAGAAAAGTAACTTTTTCTAAACATAAAAACATGGCTCCATCAGCATTTGGACCCCCAATCTTTAATCAGCAGCTTTTGACTCTACAGGATTCTGTTAGAAGAGTCAAGAAATTTTCACATACAGTAAGAATTCCAGCCAAACATTGACCAGAAAAATCAAACCCTATTTCCCTACCAATAACAAAACCCTATTGACACTAATTGGTGTGCTAAATCCAGTACTTCGCTGGAGTCACAACTCTGGCTTATTGTGTCCAGTCACCTTATTGCTCTGCATAGGCCCCTCCTTCACACAATTTACTTCTACCCGCACAGGCTAATAGTTATAATCATGAATACCACTCCATTTGTACTGCTATAAGGCCTTTCATCTAAGACTCAGACAGATCTCTGGGAACTTTAATTAAATAAACTTGAAAGTACCTATGTGAGGTGAGTAAGTGGATAAAGGGAACATTTATCTTGGCTCTTGGGTGGAATTCAACAGCTGTTTAATAGCTTTCAGCAATGCTGTGCAGGGATGTAGAACAGGAAGTGGGGGGAAAAAATCTTATGTTTACTTGGAACTTCTGGGTGGATTCTTAATGCAGAATGTCCCATTTATTATAGGTACATTATTAAGGACTGGATCCTACCAACCCATATTCTCATAAATAGTCTCCATTCACAGGAATAGTCCCACTGACTGCTACCTCAACTACTCATCTATCCAGGTGTTTATATGGCCACAGTAGAATCTGAACTTTTCACAAGTATTTTAAATAAGAACTATTCAATAGTTCAATTATTCAGTACTCCTTCAGGGACTATTAATGTCACTAAGGGGTTTGCAAAGTCAAGAATCAGACTTGGGGCTTTAATTGAGGAAGGAATTTAGCTTTATATTTGAGTCATTAGTAGATGATCAAACATAAACAATGCACAGCTGAATATTTTGTTTTTTATTGGGTTTGCATAAAATATATGCACATATTTGATAGGAATTCCAAGACGGTCAATGAAATGGAAATGGATTCATTTTTTTTTTTTTTAACAGAAGTAGGCTGAGATGCCCTGCAATTCTTTGCCACTGCCAATTTGCCTGACTTCATTCCTTGTCCTTTTGCAAAATGGTTGAGGTGCAGTTGACATCCTTTTTCTAAGCTGTTTAGAATCTTAATTTTTTGTCCCATGGAAAGAAGGGCATATTTAGCACAGGGGGCCTTGCAGAACGTGAGGACATGTCTACTGGCTATTGTATATGAAGTGCCCAAAGGAGGACAAGCTGTTCTGATTTGTCAAGTACAGACACAAAAACATTCTTTCCTTAACAAGTTAGTGTAATAAACCAAAGGCAGCACTAGCTTCAGACTGCATAAATGCTACTACTTAAGTGTGCATCTTCCTAGTCAAATAGTCTCTGACCCTTTGTACAGAAAGCATCATATAGCTGGGTGAGATCTGTGGTACTGGTCTCCTCTCACTCTCTCCTCCTTCCTATTCCCTTCCCCTCCCCAATTCCTACCTCCTCCCATTCCTCTGCAAAGATTGTCCTCTGAACATGCGCAGATGAACCAATATTTTTCCCTTTACTGAAAATTCTTCTGTACTTGCACAATGGGAAGTGGAAGAACCCAAATCCCAAGAGAGAGGCTATGATAAATGAGGGTGGACACCCAGCCAGCCAGTTAGCTATAAAATCCCTGTTAGTCTCTGTTCTCTACTTGCTTTACCTGTAAAGGGTTAACAAATCCACAGGTAAAGGAAGGAAATGGGCATCTGACTAAAAGAGCCAATGGGAAGGCTAGGACTTTTTAAAATTGGGAAAAACCTTCCCCTTTGTCTGTCTGGTTGCTTTCCGGAGAAAGATGGCAGCAATACTATAAGAAGCTTTAAGCCAGGTATGGAAAATCATCAGATCATACCTAGAACTACTTATTTGAAACCCCAGATATGGAAGTAAATCAAGGAATGTCTAGGAAGACATAGTTAGGGTTATTTTTATTAGCTTGTGGACTCCTCTGTGCTAACCCCCAAATGCTTCTGTTTTGCTTGTAACCATTAAGTTGGATCTCAAGAAAACCATTCTTGATGCTTGTTGTTATATTTTCTCTTTTTAAATCTAGCAATAGCTTAAGTTCCAAATGTATTTTCTTTCTTTTTATTTTTAATAAAACTTTTTTAAGAACAGGATTGGGATTTTTGTGTCTTAAGAGGTTTGTGCACACGTGGTTTAATTAGCTGGTGGCAAAAACTGATTTCCTTTGTTTTTTTTCTCAGCTCGTGTGTGTGTGTGTGTGTGTGTGTGTGAGAAAGGGCTTGAGGGTACCCCCACAGGGAGGAATTCCCAAGTTCACCTTCATGAGTCCAAAGGGTTTTTTGTTGTTGTTGTTGTTTTGTTTTTTGCACTTGGATGGTGGAAGCATCTACCCATCCAAGGTCAGAGAGAAGCTGTGACCTTGGGAGTTTAATACCAACCTGGAGTGGCCAGTATTAATTTTTAGAATCTTTGCAGGCCCCCACCTTCTGCACTCATATTGCCAGAGTGGGGATTCAGCCTTTACAGAGGCAATCTCTGCTCTGTTTCCAGCATGATCAGATGCAGGAAGCATCAGAATTCACAGGAGAGCTTGTTCCCAGGAGCAATTTTGAAGGCTCAGTTCAGAGGTTCAGATCTGAGGTTCTGAAACTCAAGAACCTGTGAAACTGAGCTGGAGAGTTTGGATGCTTAGTCAGGGGCAGATCTCAGAAGTTCTAATTGTTTAATATCTGTTTGGGGGTTCTGAGCTTTTCTGACCTAATTCACTATGAACATCAATCCAGCAAGGTACAAGGGTGGAGGCAGTTAATATCTTTCCATCTCTAAAGACAAAACCAAATTAGAAAAGTATAGGGGGAGTGGGTAGAGAAAACACCCAATCAATATATAAAATAATATGCTTGGAAGGAATAACCTTTGGTGTGTTTTAAATTTAACAGCCACTTTACTGTTTCCATAGAAACACTGAGACGATTTAATAACAATTTGCTATTCAGTCAATTAAATCCATGAAGCCCTAAATACAGGCCCCCTGATAGTTAGATTTGAAGGTAGAAGGTGATTTGACTTAGTTTAATTTGTGTCCAAGAGTAGAAGTTTGTACAGTTCTCACATGGAGCAGAGGTGCATTTAGCAGGAGCAGAAAAATGCATTTAGCAGAATGACTCTCGGTTTTTGTGTTAATAGGCCCTTCAGGATGGAATCATTTGCTACAGAGCTTGTCCCCCAATGTCTCCGCATGGCTCAATTAAGAGAAGCATGAAGTGTGTCCATTTGGAGCCCTGGATAATTTCCTTACCATTGCAGGCAGGTCATACTTAATCTAGAATATTTAGACCCTCCAAATTATTATTATTTTATTACTTGTATAGTGTCAAGGGCGAAAAGGGCTTTGACAGGCTTAATAATAAGATTGTTGCCCCCAGAACCTTGCAGTCTAGACAGATAACTCACAAATGCAGAAGAGAGGTGAGAAGCAACAAACACAATGAAGTTCTGCATGCATTTCTCTCTGTGTCATATCAGTCCTCGCCCTCTCTGCTGAGACTGTTGACAAGAGTGCCTATGTGTGATGGTGTTTTTTTGCGGTGTGGACATATGTCCACTAGGAACTGGACTGAGATCCCCAAACTATTTCATATTGACCATTGAATAGATGGTTATGACTTTCAGCCATTCTGTGATTTATAATGGTACTGCATAGTGACCGACTAAGATCAGGGCCTCATTGCACCACGCCCTGAGAGTGGTAGATAGTCCCTGCTGCTCAGAGTTTGTAATCTAAATAATTACTGACCTGGGATTGATTTAAACCAGTGATGTAGAAACAAAAAGGTTCTCCATCCCTTTATGGCATTGACAACTCCTTGAGTCCTCCAGTCCCCCACTTTTCACCCTACCTTCCCTGCCGCACTCTATTTAAGGGACAGCAGTCATGTCCCATGAGTAGAGAAGACAGTAAATATCCTTGGTGAGCAATTTAAAATGCTCAAGTGAAGCTGAGGAGCCCAGTACCACAAATATTATTCCTGACAGACAGCAAGATGGAGTCAACAAACAGTTAATATATAAAAAAGAAATAATATTTGCCCAGCCTCACCAGGTTTTGACCGTGCAGAGCTGCTGCTTTCTCTGGCTTTCCGTTCTCTGGTTTCGAGGGTTTGTAGGAAAAAAATGATAAATAAATAGTCACTTTTTCAGCTGTGTGTTTGATCATCACTATTTTCCAGGAAAGGCTTGTGCCATATCTCAGCACTGATAAACTATTCTACTAGCAATCAGCCAAACAGCTGTATAAATCCATGCCACAAGCCTATGTCCCCAGTGGGTAAGAAACAAACAAAACCCATTATGTTTGTGGATGAGAAGAGAAGCCAGGGTTGACTTTCATGGCTACAGTAATAGCCACGTAATGAAGCTGTTGTATATATTCTCTGAGCCATTGTTTTATCCTAATCCCACTGAAATATTACATTACAGGAGCCACAAGAGCAGGCTCCCTGGACAAAACTGTGTCATACATACAAATTAAAGAATAAATTATAAATGCACCATACAGGAGCAATATAATACTTCTCATCAAAGCATTGAATGAACAGAGGACTATATAACTCCTACGGCTTACACGGATACTTAAGAAATGAAGGTTAACATTTGTCTGGCTGAAGCAGTAACAAGGAAATATTTCTAATTGAATTAAGCTTTACTGGGTGACAAGAAGGAACAGCAACCTTGTCTCTTTACACTAGTAATGTGGAAAAATAGAAACGACTCTTACTTAAAATCCTGAATCCAAAAGCACCTGAACTTCAGATGGAAGCTTTTAGATCCAGCTGCAGACCCACCTATTTCAGCTTATTGGGAATCCTATGGGGCCAGATTTACAAAAGGACTCAACCCAGTTTCCAGAGGTGGGCATTTAGAAGTATGCAGCTGTATTTTTGTACACCCACTTTTGACATCTCTTATGTTCACTTTGGAG